>NW_006238931.1:1307299-1312494 GCF_000226075.1 Solanum tuberosum | reverse complement strand
GTTCTTTTATGTCTTTTTAGTATTGTTTAAGTTGTGTACGGGATTAGTCCCGAATTTTGTACTCTAAAGTATTAGATGGTTATGAGACATCATGTATAAAGTCTAGAAAGTCTTCCGCTTGCTATTTATTGAAAGTATCTTCGTGTGTGAAGAAAGTTTTTAATTCCTTATGGTTTTGGTGTCTATGCGATGAATGAATGCTAAGAGGCTTGTATTAGACCTCTTCGAGGTCGAGTACGCCGGTTACGACTAGGGGGTGCTCCCGGGTCGTGACAACTAGTCTATGGGTGGTATGTTGTAGCTACCTTATGACGTATACCATACTTGGCTAGAAGATTATTCACCATATGGTTAATGAAGTTCTTACCTCCATCACTTATGATCGCCTTTAGAGTACCAAAATGAGTGAAAATATGCTTCTTGATGAATTTAATCACCACCTTTGAATCATTAGTGGGAAGAGCTACAACATCAACCCACCTGGACATATAATCTACCGCCACTAGAATTTATTGGTTTCCATCCGATGGTGGGAAGGGACCCATTAAGTGAATACTCCACACATTAAAGATTTCTACGTCAAGAATATTTATTAGTGGCATCTCATGTCTTCTAAATATAGTACCCAGCCTTTAACATTGGTCACACTGTTTTACATAAGCCATAGAATCTTTGAACAAAGTGGGCCAGAAAAAACGAGATTGTAATACCTTGTGAGTTGTGCATTCTCCTCCATGATGTCCTCCATTAGGACTTGCATGACAACCCTCGAGTAATTTCTTAACCTCATTTTCTAGAATACATATTTGCACAACTTGATCTACCCCTTGTTTAAACAAGTATGGTCATCCCAGATGTAAGATTTGGCATCATGCTTCAGCTTCTTTCTTTGTTGAGTTGTTAAGCCCAGTGGGAACACTCCAATCACCAATAGATTTAATATGACAGTGTACCATGGCGCGTGGAAGATATCTAAGTCCATAAACTGCTCATTCAGAAATTCTTCACGGATTTGTTCTCCTTATTTCACATGAGATATGTCTTCTAACCTCGAAAGATGATCAACTATTTGATTCTGTATGCCTTTTCAGTCTTTGATTTTAAGGTCAAACTCTTTTAGAAGCTATATTCACCGAATGAGCCTTATCTTAGAATCCTTCTTGTTGAATAGGTACGTAATTGTTGGATGTCGAGTAAAGATAATCACTTTGATACCTACCAAATACGATCTGAACTTGTCGAAGGAGAACACTAGAGAAAGCATATTCTTCTCAGTCACTGTGTAATTAGCTTGGGTATAATCAAGGGTCTTGCTAGCATAATAAAACAAATAGAACACCTTATCTCTTCTTTGTCACAATATTGCACCCACTGCTACATCGCTTTCATCACACATGAGTTCAAATGGTAACTCCCAGTTAGGAGAAATCTAGATTATAACTTTTATTATGTTCTTCTTCTGTACCTCAAATGCTTTCACACAATTTACATTGAACTCAAATTTCACCTCTTTCTCTAAGACACTGCATATAGGTCTGGCAGTCTTGAAAAAATCCTTAATGAATCTCTAGTAAAAACCTGCATGTCCTAGAAAGCTTCTTACTCCTTTGATATAAATCGGTGATGGAAATTTCTCTATTACCTCAATTTGGCTTTATCCACTTCTAATCCATGATTCAATACCTTGTTACTCAGAACTATGCCTTTCCGAACCAACAAGTGACATTTTCCCCAATTAAGTACCAAGTTTGTATCTTCACAATGAGCAGGTACTTTATCAAGGTTTTGAAGTCATACCTCAAAAGACTTCACAAAGAAGGAGAAATCGTCCATAAATACCTCTACAAAGTCCTCCACTATGTCATGAAAAATAGCCATCATACATCTCTGGAAACTAATCGGCGCATTATAGAGTCCAAAGGACATACTCTTAAAAGCATATGTACCATAAGCACAAGTGAAAGTAGTCTTTATTTGGTCCTCGGGTGCAATCACAATTTGGTTGTATCCTGAATATCCATCTAAAAAGTACTCTTGCCTTACTAAACAAATAGCCATTTGATCAATGAAAAGGACATGATAGTGGTCCTTCCTTGTTGCGTCATTCAACTTTCGGTAATCCATACAAATTCTATGTCCAGTAATAGTTCTCGTGGGAATCAACTAATTATTTTCATTCTTAACCATTGTCATACCTCTTTTCTTTGGAACACATTATACCGGACTTACCCACTTACTGTCAGAGATAGTGTATACCATTCTAGCATCTAACAACTTGATCACTTTATTTCTCAGCACCTCTTGCATTAAATGATTTTGCCGACGTTGATGTTGTGCGCTCAACTTGTGGTCTTCCTCCATATAAATTTTGGGCATACACAAAGCCAGACTAATCCCATGAATATCACACATCTTCCACCCAATAGCTTTCTTCCTTCCCTTTTAAATCTTCAATGCTACATCAACTTGTGATTCCAATAACTCTGCAGAAAATATCACTAGTAAAGTTTCATTGTCACCCAGGTATGCATACCTTAGGTGAGTCGGAAGAGATTTAAGCTCTAACTTGGAGACTTCTATAATTGATGGTTTGGGTGGAGGTCCCAAAACTTGATCTAACGATTCCGCTTTGACTCTCTAGATTCCCACAAGATCCACATCAAGACAAGTGGCTAGCTCTTGAGTTTTAGCATTGATGCTTATCATGACCAAAGACACTATCCTACGATATAAGTGTCTACGATCGTCAATAATACAGTAACCCAACCGACGGTTGGGGTCGTGTCCCAAGGGAGCGCGTTTTGAGAATTAATAACCAATTAGAATTTCATTCAAGTTAGTCATAGTTAAAGACATTTGCGATAAAAGACATTGTAAATGCAAAAGAGGTGACACAAAAGTGTCAGATATCAAAAGGGGGTTTTGTAACAAGTACTAAAACAGCAAAATAAATAAGAAAATCAAGTATGGGGCAAGGTTCTTGGGATGTGACCGCAATACAAGTAGAGATAAATTGTTGGGTACATGCTTTCGATCGGAGATTTGCAAAATAATAGTGACTAGGCTAAGCTTTAAATAGAAATAAGTTCCCTCTCGGGGAAATTACCCCGTTTCAAATGCGTTCCTGTCATACACACATTTGCCACATGAAGACCAGCCTAGGCCTTACCCCACTCACTCTCTCGAGCTGAGTGTCAGGATATGGGACTAGGGCTCACCCTCTTGGGCTGAACCTCATGTCGACCCACTCCTTAGTCCATCAGTCTAGTGGTTTTGGTTTCGCGACCTATCTCTTGGGCAAGCCGAAAACACATGGGTGGTTTTGTATTTGCAACTACAAACCCGTTAGATTAAACCACAACTACTAGGTGATATCACCATTAAAATACATCTAACCTATCAGCAAGCAAGACCCTACAAGAATATCAACCCATATTTGCTAAATCACACCCCAAGAATGGGGTTTTTAGACACACATCAAGAAATAAGAAATTATACCTAACATGATAATGAAATCAACTGGTATAAGAAATTAAACCTTGAATTAAGCAAAGGAAAGTGAATAGAGAAGACCCACTTCCAACTTGGGGAAGAAGAACTCCTTTCTTTAAGTCTCCACAAAACCCTCTCCAAACTTGAGAGAAAAATATTAGCTAGAGTATGTTATAAAATAAATAATAATATTATTAATAATAATAATATCTTCCCCCCTATATCTCTAATTCTAAATAGTATTTATAGTTTTCACAAATTGTGCTAAGGAGGATTGTTCGGCGACATTAGTCGAGATCGCCGATGAACTCGGCGATCCGCCTTTTGGTCAGCTCATTGCCTTCAGTGTCTTTCCTTTTTCATCCTCGCATTTTGGATCATTGGGCGGTACAGTACTGCGTCGCGGAACTGATCGGCGACCCGCCGACTGTTCCTTTCCTCGCCTTTTGATCCACTTCCTTCAAGGCTTCTCGTACTGGAACGAAGGGCGGCTCATGTCATTTCAGCGACTCACCAAGTTAAACTCGGTGATCCGTAGGATTCCATTTCTTGTTCTTTTTCAGCCCTATTTGCTCCGTTTTGCGCCTAATTGTCCATGCTTCCACTAAACATCAAATACCTGAAATTTCAGCATTTTAATCAGGTATTGAGATAAAACAAGCATTCAAGGACACTATTTCCATTAAAATAAAGCCCTAAATGAGTCCAATTGTGGACTTATCAACACCTCCAACTTAAACTTTTGCTTGTCCTCAAGCAAACTCAAGTTCAGCCGTTCAAAAAGGGTGCCTCAAACAGTGCTACACAAGACTAAATCATGAATTCACACAACAAGACTCAATTCACTTATGCAAGGATCAATTCTGTACTCAAAGATTCAAATTGTGACACACAATCATCAAAGATTCTCATGCTCGCAATACTTGCTACTTGTACAAGTTCAAGCTTAACAAAAGTATCTAAATGCCCTCGCACAAAGAATGATTCCATATTCACACACATATATGAGTCAATTTAAGATCAAGAATCAGATACAACGCTCACACTCAAAAAGAGGACCACAATGCATATTTTCACCCATAAGTTTTGCCCTTTATTTTCTAATGGACTTTCGATTTTGGCTTACTCAAGATCAAAAAGGTCTTTCTAAGGCCTGTAACGGGGTTGAGTGCAAAGGTATGGTCATTTAGGCTTAGTGACTTTTTCCTCGTGAGATGCGGTATTCTCAAGACATTCTCTTCCTCTCCTTTATCAACTCTTTGTCTAGTGCTTCTAAGTCACCTTTTTATTCACCTTCCATGGATTGCATTGGAACCCAAATTTCTTCTGTACTTTACTCCACAATTTTTTTTTTTTTTAGGGGTTCCATTGTTCTACAACACTATGGGTTAAGGAAGACTTCTTATAGCACTTCTTGACTTCTCCTTTTCCTTTTCACCACACTCCCAACTTAGGCTTTTTGTCCTAAGTTGACTATTCACTAAACCACAAATCAGGAGGATTATAGGTAGTGGATCAAGTAAGGTCTAGGGTTTATCAAGGTTCTTCCAAAGAAAGGTAAGGCTCAAGGGGTGTTCAAGAGAGTTTCACACGCTCACAGGTAGGTCACAAAAAGAGGTATATGTCAAATTGGCTCACACTCTTTAAAATTGCCTAAGATCATCTCAAAAGTACACCTTTTTAAATCAATCAGACTATTAGGG
>NW_006238931.1:1305904-1307244 GCF_000226075.1 Solanum tuberosum | reverse complement strand
TCCTATAGCGATCCCAAGTCATTTATGACTTGCTGGGACTGACAGTTCGGTCACCTGGTCGTTCGTTTGGTCTTGGTGCGAGTTTTTGTGTTTTGGAGCTTATGAACCTTGAATAATCATTTTCGATCAAAAGTTCAAGGAGATGACATCAGAATCCAATTCTGACGATTCCATCAGCTCCGGAAGGGTCATTTTAGTCTAGTAGCATGGTCGACATGACTCCCGGGATTTTCAGTGTGAGTCGATGCAATTAGGCGTTTTAATCTTTGAATTTTGGCTTAAGTTTGACTTTGGTCAACATTCTGAGCAAACGCACTCGGATGAGAATTCCGTCAATGCGGTTAGCTCCGGAATGTCGAGTTTGGTCTAGATTGACCCTTTTTTTGTGTCCCGAGATTTTCGATATCTTTTCGAGCCCTTTTGTGGGTTTTGGCTTAAAATGGCCTTTGGAAGTGGGACCCACTTTTTATCGAAATGACCTCGGATGGAAATTTCGACTGCGACGTTGAGTCTGGAATATCGAATTTGGTATGGTTGCATATCTCGTTTGCGTGCACGGGGTTCCGAACGAGATCGGAGTACCCCGTCGGGGTTTTTAGTTGTTGGAAAAATTGCAGATAATCAACAATATATTGCAGATTTTCAGCAATATTCCCAAAACTTCAAACTCTCTTTACTCTCTCATCTTTCATCCGATTTGGGCGATTCAAAAGGCAAAGTTGTGAGATTTTTCGAGGGCAACGCGTTGGTGAGCTCGGATAGTGATTTGGAGTCCCCGTTTGAGGTAAATTTCGAAAAACACCTGCTGCCAGACCCCTTTTTGTGAGTTTGTTTTTGGGAATTTTTAAGACTTGTTTTCTTAGCCATTTTAGATCCGATTTTGGTGATTTTTGAGGCTATCTTGAGTGGTTTTTCGAGGAGAACATTGTGGTGTTGTTAGATTTTACTGTAGATCGCCCGTTTTTGGTAAATACGCTGAATTAGCTGCTGTCCCATTTCTATTCTTTTGAGAAAAATTGGGTTTTAGTTGCTTGTTGATATTGTGTTGTTCCCGAGCCCCGAATTGTGTCCCATTATGGGAAATGAGCTGGGGGAACTGGTTAGGACCCACTTTTGGGGTTAATTTCGGAATTCCCTGCGCGGGTCCCACGATTCCCGTTTTGACTCCAAAATTGACCCGTCTCCGTTTGTTGTGATTTTGGTGTCTAAACGACTGTAATAACGTTGTGACTCTATTTTTGATAGCGGGGCAGCGTTTCGAGGACGTTCGGAAAGGGAAAGCTCCGGAGAAGTGATTTTGGAGCGCGTGTGATTGGCCTACAGGTAGGCTACGGTTTTCC
>NW_006238931.1:1305522-1305628 GCF_000226075.1 Solanum tuberosum | reverse complement strand
GATGTCTTAGAGTGGACGACGTTCCACAGTGGTTGTTATTGGATTGAATCCTATTAGAGATACCATCACCCCCGGGGTCGTTCTTTCTAGCTAGGCTGGGAACGTA
>NW_006238931.1:1296836-1304884 GCF_000226075.1 Solanum tuberosum | reverse complement strand
TGCATCTGTTTCGTGATGCAGGTCCCAGTACCAGTTACCAGCGGTGATTAGTTCCAGCCTTCTTTTGCAGTTGTGATTCGGAGACGAGGGCGAGCACTTGGCGTTTTGGGGTTTGTTCTGTCTCCTTCTTTTGTTTTAGCTAGTCTTGTTGCCTTTGAGACACGCTCTGTTGTGGTCCACTTTTGGGACTTGTACTCTTTATTAGATAGCTCTGTACTAGTGACTTCCAGGTTCTGGGAGAGACTTCTGTATATATTTATTTTGGGTTGCTTTCGCCTTGTTATCCTTGTTTAGATTATGGTTTTCGCTAGTTTCTGCCCTTTTGCTCATGCTTGATGTTCTGGGTTACGGGTTGGCTTACCTACTGGTAGGGTATAGTAGGTGCCATCATGACTCGAGAAATCGGGTCGTGACAAGAGTTTCACACGCTCACAGGTACGTCACAAAAAGAGGTATATGTCAAATTGGCTCACATTCTTTAAAATTGCCTAAGATCATCTCAAGAGTACACCTTTCTAAATCAATCAGACTAACCAGGCAAATTCTAGGTTTATTCATGCATGGTTCAAAGTAAGCTAATCACACCAGGCATCGATACTTCAGTCAAACAAGACTAGACATGTTCGCTAGCATGCAACGATCCTCACAAGAAAATCAATTCGATAACTGGCTAGTCACAACGAGATGCAAAGAGTGCACATATTGTCTATGTAACTTCATTTGGCCTCGTCATAGCCGTGCATTTATGGTTGTTCAATTGGGAGCACTATTCAAGTCACCTATATTGATCGAAACCGAGACTTAATTTTTTGCAAACAAACAGCCACTTTCAACACAAGAGGGGGCGACAATTTTTTGAAAGGATCAAAATTATTTTGCAAGTAAAACGACAGGAGCCATGAGCTCAAACATCTACAGAAAAGCAGCATTTAAAACAATTTAAAATAGACAACCCAAATCAAAATAACACACAAATGTGGGCCTCACCCCACCACAAAAAAAACGTTTGTCCTCAAATGTATGTAGGAGTATCCAAAAGTTTAGACAAGTAAAGATAGAGAGAGGTGAAGGGGAATCCTGTCTACACGCTTGCTTCATCTGTCAGAGCATTGTTGCCTGTTGCATTAGTCTGAAACTCGACAATGGCCCCCGAGTTATCATTATGGGTTTCATTGTGTTCATTTGTTCTAACTTATGCAGCGATGTTAGCTTCAACCATTCTATCCACATCATGGGCCGCCAAGAAGGAATTTGTGGCTGTGTATAACTCGCGCCTCCATGAAGGAATGGCGGGATCAATGGAAATTTTCCTACTGGCACTTGCTTTCTTACTCTCCCTTTTTTCTTTGGCCAGTTCTACTTTCTTTTCGTCTCCTTTGAAATCCCTTGCTCTTACTTGTCGGGGTGGCCTGTATCTTCTTGCAACTTTTGGTCTTCCCATTTCTGCAAAGTCTTTAGTGCTGAATCAGATGCTAATGAAGTGCTAGGTAGCAATGAGATCCAAATCCGCGCACAATTTGACACTTACAATAATTTAGACTTGCAAGAAACATAAAACTAAAGTGCAAGTGTGAGTTTGGTAGGATGAAGAAATGAGAGAGAATGAATGAACCAGAATATTTAAACCTACGGCCTGCAGGAACCATCCAGTTTCTGCCCATTTGGCGATGCACAATAGGTACGCTCATTCACTCGGCTAAATGCCAAGTGTCTAGTCTCTTCACCAAATGTAACGGGACTCGCAGCTCATGTGAGGATCTCAACAGCGGTCTATGTTGCAATTGCCGACATGGTTAGCGATTCTCCATTAATTTTCTACTGAACGCCAAGTTTCACAGAATCCCAGCTGACATTTCCTTGAGTCACCCGGCGGAAGAAGTCGTGCTCGCCGATATCATCGGCGATCCACCAATTGGACTTGTTGTTTGCCTCCATACATTATTTCACTCTCCTCCCTTGCTTCAACCTGTACAAACTACACACCATTATTTTCTCAAAGTAAAACAAAGCAATAAAGGGTTTTGGGTTGCCTCCCAAACAGCGCCTTAGTTAACGTCGTAGCACGACGTAGGGATACTATCAAACATCCTCCATGTACAATTCTTCAACTAAAGCGATTTCCTGGCAATCCCTAAGGTATAACTTCAAACGTTGTCTGTTAACTTTAAATGGGGGTCCCTCTTTACCTTCAACTTCCATAGCACCATTGGTGAACACTCGTGTCACTCTGAAAGGCCCAGACCATTTGGATTTTAGTTTCCCTGGGAATAGCCTTTGTCATGAGTTGTACAATAACACCTAATCTCCCACATTGAATTCCCTCTAGACTATCTGTGTGTCGTGCCATTTCTTCATTTACTCTTTGTAAATGGCTGAGCTGTCGTAAGATCTAAGCCTGAATGCATCTATTTCATTCAACTGGTCCAGCCTCTCCCTTGAAGCCTTTGTTCAATCTAAATTCAGAGCTTTCAATGCCCATAAGGCTTTATGTTCAAGCTCAATAGGTAAATGGCATGATTTACCAAAAACTAGCTGATATGGGGACATTCCTATAGGTGTCTTGTAAGGAGTCCAATATGCCCACAGGGCATCGTCAAGTTTTCTAGACCAGTCGATTCTGCTGCCGTTTACTGTCTTGGATAGAATTCTTTTGATCTCACAATTTGACACCTCAACTTGTCCACTTGTTTGGGGGTGATATGGAGTGGTGACCTTGTGTTTTACTCCGTATTTGCTCAATGCACCGGAAAATCACTTATTGCAAAAATGTGATCCTTCATCACTTATTATTGCTCTTGGAGTGCCAAACCGTGCAAAGATGTAGCGTTTTAAAAATTGGACAATGCTTCTTCCTTCATTATTCGGGAGTGCGACAGCCTCTACCCATTTAGACACATAGTCCACAGCTACTAAGATATACTTGATTCCAAACAAGCTGACAAATGGACCCATGAAATCAATTCCCCACACATCGAATAGTTCGATTTCCAAAATAGGTGTAAGGGGTAACTCGTGTCTTCTTGACACTCCGCCTTACTACTGACATTGAGGGCATCTCTTAGCAAAATCGTGGGCATCTTTGTAAAGAGAAGGCCAATAATAACCACTTTGGAGAATCGTTATTGCGGTACGGTTTCCACTATGATGACCCCCTACTGGTGATGTGTGGCAGGCATGGAGGATCTCTGTTGATTCTTCTTCCAGAACACACCTTCTTATGACATGATCAACACATTCCCGAAATAAGTATGGCTCGTCCCATAAGTATCTTTAAACATCAAATAGGAATCTCTTTCGTTAGTAAAAGCTTAACTCATCGGGAATCAACCCACATACGATGTAGTTTGCAAAGTCAGCATACCATGGTACGTGTGTGAGTGACAGCGCGAATATCTGCTCATCTGGGAATGAGTCATTAATCTCTTTTTCCTGCTCAGTACCTGCTTTATTCTCTAACCGTGATAGGTGATCTCCAACTTTATTCTCGCAACCTTTTCGATCTTTCACCTCAAAATTTAATTCTTGCAAGAGTAGCACCCATCTTATCAGTCTTGGCTTCGCGTCCTTTTTTGCCATGAGGTATCGGAGTGTTGCATGGTATGTATGAACAACTACTTTAGTGCCTAGCAAGTATGCCCGAAACTTTTTGAAAGCATAGACCACTGCTAGCAACTCTTGTTAAGTGACTGTGTAATTTCGTTGGGCACTATTTAGAGTCTTGCTTGCGTAATAGATTGGGTGAAACAGTTTGGTACGCTTTTGTCCCAATACTACACCTAATGACATCCCACTCGCATCACACATCACTTCGAATGGTTCTGACCAATTGGGGATGATGATAATTGGTGTGGATATCAATTTCTCCTTCAAACATTTAAATGTTGTCATACAAGCGTCATCAAAGTAGAATTTCACTTCATTCTTTAAGAGTTTGCACAATGGTTGTGCAATCTTTGAGAAATCCTTAATAAATCTCCAGTAGAAGCCTGCATAGCCCAAGAAACTGCGAATCCCCTTAACTAAGATCGGCGGTGGTAGTTTCTCGATAACCTCAATTTTACTTTGTCAACTTCTAGCCCTTGCTTCGACACTTTATGCCCAAGAACAATGCCTTCTTTCACCATGAAATGCATTTCTCCCAATTTAGGACTAGATTAGTTTCCACACACCTTTAGAGCATTCGCTCTAAATGTGTCAAGCATTCTTCAAATGTGTCCCCCACGACCGAGAAATCATCCATGAAAATTTCCAGAGAGTCCTCAACCATATCCGCAAAGATGGACAACATGCATCATTGAAAAGTTGTCGGTGCATTACAAAGTCCAGATGGCATCCTTTTGAATGCAAAGGTCCCATAAAGGCATGTGAAAGTGGTTTTCTCTTGATCTTCTGGTGCGATAGATATCTGGTTGTATCCAGAGTATCCATCAAAAAAATAATACCACCATCTCTCTGATAACCTGTCAAACATCTGGTCCATGAAGGACATTGGAAAATGGTCTTTTTCAGTCCATGAATTTAGCTTTCGATAATCCATGCACACCCTCCATCCTGTAACAGGTCTAGTCGGCACAAGCTCTCCTTTAGCATTTGGGACCAGTGTTATGCCACCCTTTTTTGGTACGCATTGCACTGGGCTGACCCATTTGCTGTCTGAAATCGGATAGATTACTCCTGCATCAAGCCACTTGATGATCTCCTTTTTTACTACCTCTTGCATCGTGGGGTTCAACCTTCGCTGATGCTCAACATTGGGTTTGCATTCACTATCCAGTGGAATCTTATGGGTGCAGATACCGGGCGGGATGCCCACGATATCAGCTATGGTCCATCCGATCACTTTTATATGCTTCTGCAGTACTTCAACAAGCACTTTTACCTACCTTTCACTTAGATTTGCTGCAATAATCACTGGCAGAGTGTTGTTAGTTCCCAAGAAAACATACTTGAGATGGGATGGGAGTACTTTAAGTTCTAAAGTTGGCGGCTCTT
The DNA here is from genome assembly GCF_000226075.1 of Solanum tuberosum. Taxonomy (NCBI): domain Eukaryota; kingdom Viridiplantae; phylum Streptophyta; class Magnoliopsida; order Solanales; family Solanaceae; genus Solanum; species Solanum tuberosum. The sequence continues at coordinate 1,299,892 of NW_006238931.1, read as the reverse complement.
CAATTGATGGCTTTGCAGGTGGGTTGCATCGGTTTTTTAGGTCGATATCCAACTTAATTGGATTTCGTGCATATCCTCATAACCTTGTTAGGGCTGCGATCATTTCATCATATTCCTGAATATCCGAATTGTCATAGTATTGACTCAAGAGGCTCATTCTTGCGCAGCAGATGGCTCACACTTGCCACTGCCTCATCTATAACATCTCCAGTAGACAGTACATGGATATCACTTGGTTGCTTCATGGATTTGCAGACGTTGAAAGTTACCTCATCGTCATTCACACGAAATTTCAACTTGCCGCTTTCAACATCCACTAATGCTCTGCCAGTTGCTAAGAATGGCCTTCCCAAAATAATGGGGACCTCAACATCAATGTCACAGTCTAAAATAACAAAGTCAGCTGGAAATATAAACCGATCCACTTTGACCAAGATATTGTATAGGATCCCAACAGGATGCTTGATCGATCAATCTACCATGAGAAGTCTTATGGTAGTTGCCTTTGGTTTTCCCAATCCAAGTTGTTTGTATATGGCGTATGGCATCAGGTTGATGCTTGCTCCTAGGTCACATAAAGCCTTGGCAAATTGGAGCATTCCAATAGTACACGGGATGGTGAAAGCACCAGGGTCTTCTTTTTTAGTGATTAACTCATTTGTCATGATCGCACTGCAACTATGAGGCACTTCAATCGTTTCATAATCCAAGATCCTCTTATTGGTGACTAACTCTTTCATGAATTTAGCATACCCTGGCATCTCCAGCAATCCTTCTACCAAAGGAAGGTTGATGGACAACTTCTTGAACACAGACAAGAATTTTTTAAACCTCTCATGTTCATTCTTCTTTTTCAAACGCTGGGGAAAAGGTGGAGGTATTTTGGGTAAGGGTTGTATGATTTTTGGAGTCTCAGTGTGTTGATACATTTCTTCTTGTGCTTTCTTGCCGATGTTTTGATGATCGATAATTTCTGCTTCTTCCTCACCCTGATTTTCCTCACGTTCTTCTCCTTCATTACCTATCGCTACCTTCCCGCTACGGGTAATTACAACCAGCTCTTCTTTCTCATTTTCCTTTGGCATCTTGGTTGTTAGTTGAGTCGATAGGAGATTCAATTGACCTTCTAGCATCTTGATAGAATTAGCATGAGAGTTCACCTTGCTATTTAGTGAAGAAAAACCATCTCTCATTCCCTTTAGAAAATCATTAGAACCTTCAACTTTCTCAAGAATTCATGTCAGTAGATCATTCACCCTAAGGCTGTTGTCACTCCCCCTTGATGTCGGGCTGTCACTCAATTGAGTTTGATATTCTTCATGATCGACATGCTCAGTCCACTCTTGGAAATATCACCTAGGTCCTTCACCTCTAGAGTGGTTCCAACCTTGATTTCCAACCCGCAGTTGATAGTGCAAGTGGAAACCCTCATCATTCCTTTTGTGGTTCCGACCTTAATTCCCTCCCGATTTCAAGTTATCAGAAAAAGAACCCCCCTCTGCGCGAAACACTTCATAGTTGCCTTTCATGCGCTCTTGTAAATCTTTCATCTGAGACAACATCTTTTTGATGTTTTCATCCCTCTCTTTTTCTTTATCGAGTTGCTCTTGGGTTAGCCTGAAACACGGAGGGGAGACTTGATCTTCTTTGGTGTACCAAACTTGATTTACTCTCGCCATACCATCTAGGAGAAATGAGGTCACCTCTAAGGGATGTAGCATTATGCCGCCTTGGACCAATTGATCAGCTATCCCTTTGTTGACTGAATCAAGACTTCGGTAAAAATATTGGAGTAGCAACTCACTTGGCAGCCCATGTGTTGGGCATTTTCGCAGAGACCTCTTATATCTAATCAACGACTCATGAATTGGTTCACTCACTTTTTGTTTGAAATTCTGAATGTCGTCCCTCAACTTCATCATTTTTTACGGGGGAAATAATCTATTGTGGAAAGCAGTGACTAATTCTTTCCATGATGTGATAAAACTTTTGGGAAGCCCAGACAACCACGTAGTGGCAGCTCCTATTAGTGACAATGGGAATAAGCGAAGCCTGATGGTTTCTTGCGACCAATTTTTGAATGACAACGGGGCACATACGTCCAAAAGGCTTTGGATATGTTCATGTGAATCTTCATGATCCAATCCTCCGTATAGGCCCCTTGAATGTATGAGATGGACTGTTGTGCTGGTGACTTCAAAATTTCCGTTTCCACCACCCTGCGGCAAGTGAATTGCACCTATCTCACCCAATGGAGCGGGGTCAGAAACACTATTTGCATCGTCAATGTCATCTCGGTGCAAGTCAGTGTTCAATGGGTTGTTTGCGTGGTAACTATCCCCCACGTCCTTACTCATAATTTCTGTTTTCAACACAAATAAGCAAAACAAAGCTAAAAATTAAGTTAGTAAAGCTAAAGCTAAGAAAAACAAAAATTATGATTAACTACAAACTCTCAAATAACACCACTCCCCGGCAACGGCGTCATTTTGATGCTTATCGTGATCAACGATACTATCCTACGATATGAGTGTCTACGATCGTCAATAATATAGTAACGCAACCAAGGGTTGGGGTCGTGTCCCAAGGGAGCGGTTTTGAGAATTAATAACCAATTAGAATTTCATTCAAGTTAGTCGTAGTTAAAGACATTTGCGATAAAAGACATTGTAAATGCAAAAGAGGTGACACAAAAGTGTCAACTATCAAAAGGGGGTTTTGTAACAAGTACTAAAACAAGAAAATCAAGTATGGGGAAAGGTTCTTAGGATGTGACCGCAATACAAGTAGAGATAAATTGTTGGATACATGCTTTCGATCGGAGATTTGCAAAATAATAGTGACTAGGCTAAGCTTTAAATGGAAATAAGTTCCCTCTCGAGCAGCTTACCACGTTTCAAATTTGTTCCTCTGGGACACCCATTTGCCGCATGAAGACCAGCCTACGCCTTACCCCACTCACTCTCTCAAGCTGAGTGTTACGATATAGGACTAGGGCTCACCCTCTCAGGCTGAACCTCATGTCGACCCACTCCTTAGGCCATCAATCTAGTGGT
>NW_006238931.1:1288840-1296576 GCF_000226075.1 Solanum tuberosum | reverse complement strand
AACTCCTTTCTTCAAGTCTCTACAAAACCCTCTCCAAACTTGAGAGAAAAATATTAGCTAGATTATGTTCTGAAGTAAAAAAAATAATAATAATATGTTCCCCCCTATATCTCTAATTCTAAATAGTATTTATAGTTTTCACAGTTTGTGTTGCGGAGGATTGTTCGACGACATTAGTCGATATCACCAATGAACTCGGCGATCCGCCTTTTGGTCAGCTCATCGCCTTCAGTGTTTTGCCTTTTGCATCCTCACATTCTGGATCATTGGGCGGTACAGTACTGCTTCGCAGAACTGATCGGCGACCCGCCGACTGTTCCTTTCCTCGCCTTTTGATCCACTTCCTTCAAGGCTTCGCATACTAGAACGAAGGGCGGCTCATGTCGTTTCGGCGATCCATAGGATTCCGTTTGTTGTTCTTTTCAGCCCTATTTGCTCCGTTTTGCGCCTAAGTATCCATGCTTCCACTAAAACTTCATACTACTTCGCTGAACTGATCGGTGACTCGCCGACTGCTCTTTTTCTCGCCTTTTGATCCACTTCCTTCAAGGCTTCGCATACTAGAACGAAGGGCGGCTCATGTCGTTTCGGCGATCCATAGGATTCCGTTTGTTGTTCTTTTCAGCCCTATTTGCTCCGTTTTGCGCCTAAGTGTCCATGCTTCCACTAAAACTTCAAATACCTGAAACTTCAGCATTTTAATCAGGTATTGAGGTAAAACAAGCATTCAAGGACACTATTTCCATTATAAAAAAATCCCTAAATGAGTCTAATTTGTGGACTTATGAAGCATCCCCAAACATGTCATGGCCTATCAGTACTCTTTGCAATGGATCTCTAGAAGCAATATAAAGTGATTCTATGGCTAGGTCCATAATATTGATAGCAAACAACTCCTCGTAGACAACCGTGAATTTCAAAACGTGATAGAAATCAAAGAATTCTACCTTGTCATTGTCTCTCATGGTCTACTGCCCTGATGCTACATCAATTAATTGTCACCATGTGGCTAAGAAAGGTCGTCTCAAGATGAATGGTACTTCAGAATCAGGCTCAAAATTTAGGACCACAAAGTCCACCAGAAAAATCAACGACCCTCATGTACCAACACATCTTCGATTACCTCTTCTGACCTAGCAATAGATCTATCTGCAAACTGTAAGATGATTGTGGTTGGTTTTTGATTACCCAACCCATGTTTTTTATATAAGGATGTTGGCGTGAGATTTATACTTGCACCCAAATGACATAATACCCAAGCATAGACACTTTTCCCAATTGTAATTTGTATCGTGAAGCTACTCGGATCTTTTAACACTTCGGGTAGTCTATTATGTATTTTGAAACTACACTATTTAGTAAGTGTCATTGTTTCATACTCAGTCAACCTTATTTTGTTTGCCACTGTCTCCTTCACATACTTGGCGTATTTAGGAATTCCCTACAAAATATTAATACAATGTAAACTATTGTGAACTTGTTTAAGGAGAGAGAAGCTTACCGAAGCACTCATCTTTGTTGTGCTTCTTGAACTTTTGTGGAAAAGGAGGAGGTGATTTTACTTGAAGGGCAACCCTCTCGGTATTCGAATTTTGACCAACCTCTTCTTGTTTCTTTTCTCCGCTTACTACTTCAGTATTTCTCATCTTTGAAGCTAGTTCTTTTAATTGTAACCCACTTCTCGTGCCCACAACATTCAATTGTTTGAGGTTAGGATCCAAGTCACCTGAAAGACCCCTTATAGACGTACAATGGTAGCATTATCCAAATTGTCTAACCTACCTTTCCAATTTTTAATTTGACATTTGAGTGTTTCTCTACTCTGCTCCAAACTTATGTACCTTTGCATTATTCTTTCCTATCTTAGCCATCAGCTGCTTGAACATCTCTTCATTAGTCATGTTTCCTTGTTGAGTGCCTTAGTTACCACTTTGACTTTGGTTCTGATACTGCTGACATCCACATGATTTATGATCTATCATTGCCTCCATTTCTCCACCAAAAACCATTCATGACACACTCAATGGTAAGGCATATGTCGATCAGCAAGGTAAAAAGGGACATGAGGTAATTTCGAATAATATGGATCACTATTTTAGTAATATCTCTTTCTTTGCTCATGACAGGATTGAGCATTCTCAATTCTGAAGTTCTGCAAGCACCTTATCTAGGATAAAACTGAAGGGTCCCTTCTTATATTAATTGACAAATCAAGGTATTGTCTTGATTTATGAACTTCTTTTACATGCAGAATCGATGCAACAACATCCTTCATCTTTTCTGTGGTATTTCTGCTGAAATATATTTCATATTTATGAAAGTTAACCTGCTGGCCAAATGCATTTTGATAGAGAAGTAGGCAGTGTTCAATAATATTAGTCTTTGATTCCATGACTTTAAGAAAATATAAGGTGGCATCTGCAAAAAAAAAAGGTGAAATATATTTCAGATTTATGAAACTTAACCTGCTGGCCATATGCATTCTGATAGAGTAGTAGATATTGTTTAATTATATTAGCCTCTAATTCCATAACTTAAAAAAGGTATTATGCATCATATGCAAGAAAAAATATGAGTAATTAGTGTAGCCTTCAGAGTGACTTTCACTCCATTAAGAGTGTCTTGATGTCTCGATCCAAAATTGGGTGTGATGCCACATGTCTTACCCCATCAAGACAGGTCAACCTAAACAAACCTCAATAAGAGTAAATGCGGAAGTAAGAAAGGTAATAAGAACTAACATAACATGAGTATTACGAAAATCATAATATAATCAAAACTTTCTCCAAAATCTGGTGTCACGTGTACAACTTACTAAGTACTACAAACATATTCAAAGAAAACACAAGTCTGAATGACTTCATATCTAGAATATATTAAGGAAATAATAAAAAGGTAAGTAACATCTATCGGGATGACTAGCAGCTGCCTCCTGAACTTCAAAAGCAAGCCTTGAACTAAGATACATGAGGATGATCAAGATGATTTGGGCTTGTAATCTACAAGTGTATAAAGCAAGGGAGTGAGTACCAAAAAAACAACGGTACTCAACAAGCATGTTTAGCTGACCCATACTAAAGTGATGTCGAACACATTGTACCCTGACTCACCATCCAAGTCTCCACATACTACAACCTTCACATAAATAAAAATCAAGTGCAATGCAATGTAATGCAATTTTTTTATAAAATGATGCATATTTGTCGTATTGATACACACCCGTTGTACAAGCATTGCAGGACTCATTGGGGGCATATATGTCCATGTATCCGCCCTTAGTGCGGGGCACATCCTTCAAAATTATATAAAATTTCCCTTGGCGCGGGGCATGTGGTCTCAAAAAACCTCATATACTGTTTTGATAAAAACTTTTCCTTTATGACATACATAAATGTTCATAGTACCCCCTTAATCAACAAATTGGCTAACACCAACAAATCTCCATCTTTAATCAACTCTACCAAATTACTACCTTGAGCAGCACCAATATATATTTTTTTCTACATTGGTATCCCCAAAATTCCTATAGTAGTTTTTCACTTTTGGAATAGACAAATAGTCTATATCAACATTGAAGGCATACTTATAAATAGGTCCTACCTTAATCACAAGTATATCATCGATGTGAAACCTCAAATTTATGTACTTAGTGTCCATTATCTTAGAACAATTGAAATATGCAAAGTTTAATAAGCTAACTATATGAGTAGTAGCTAAATATCGCCATCAATAAGAATATTAAGTTCACGAGTAAAGAAAGAGTACCTTGTGTAGTCAATTTCTTCTCCTTTCACCTCTTTTCAGAATAATGAATCAAATTCTAAAAAATTATACAAATTGTTAATATTTTAATACAAAAATAATTATCCTAATATTTTTGGACAAATCAGTAACTAACCTTCGAACTATGATGGATTTGTGGAATAATAGTGAAAATCCTAATTTTACTCAAAAATATTCACGACTCAGTTGAGGAAGATATCGATGGGTACTTTACACATTGAAGGTTAAATTTTAATTTATTTGCCATGGTGGAATTCGTTTCCACATGGCAATCTATAATGACATATTTTATTTTATTTTTTAAAAAGAGTGTAATATACACATCATTATATTATTTGAGGTATGTTTTTAAAACTAATGAAGGATAGTTTAATGTATTATTTACACTCTCAATAGTTTATAAATGAAACTTAAATTAAAAAAATATTATTTAAATATGTTTTTAACTTTTATATCATATATTAATATTTTTTTAATTACTACTCTTTTTGTCCAACAATAGTTGTTTACTATTGACTTGACACACCTCTTGAGAAATTATAATCAGAAGGGTAATTTTACTATATCTCCCTTTGAATATAATAAATATAATGTCTTGAAAAATATGATAGGGAAATAACTATAATTAATGATAAGAGTAAATTGAAAACTAAGTGTAAAATTATTCATAAATTTTATAAAGTAGACAAGTATTATTGAACATCTATTTTTAATATAGTAAACAAACATTATTAAACGGAGAGAGTACGTAAAATAGAAATATTGCATCTAAAATGAGACAGATAGTAGATGAGTTGCTTATGATCCCTACATTAAATTCATCATTTATAAGAAGCATCATGAAAAAGATGAATCCATTTTGGTCCCTTTTTCCCTTTTTGTCCATTTTGATGGCTGACCATAAATTCCCATTTTCCAAGCCCTAAATTATTACTCTCGATTTCTAAAGAAGTGAAGTTTCTTTTTTTTCGTTTAGGCACGCATCTTAAGAAAAGTATTTACTCCCATCTTTCTGATATTTTTACCCTTTTCTTTTAAAAATTAAAATTTTCTTATCAATTTTTATTATTACTCTCTCTGTTTTTTACTTGTCCAATTTGACTTGACCATCATTAAGAAAATAATAGTTGATATAATGAATTTATCATTTTATCCCTATTAATTTATAGTCTTAAACATATTTATCAACTATATTTTTCAAAGATATCAACTCAATATTAATAAATTAAGAATATAATAGAAAGAAAAAAAATCATTTTCTGATTAATTAAAAATGACAAATAAAAAATACTAAACTAAAAACTATTTAACAAGTAAAGAGAACGGAGGAAATATTATTTTTCAATACATAGGAATGAGCAAATCACCATGTGATTCCCATAAATATGGTTGTATAGTTTTGCGAGAAAAGTATGACACCATAGGGGAGGGGAGATCTTCTTTCGTAATTTTATATTTATTTTTTCTTTTTTGATAACAAGAAAATATTATTCTCTCTATTTCATAATTCATATTAAGTGAATTTTTGAGGGTTTTTTTTATTGTTTAAAATAATTGAGTTATTTAAAATTTAAGATGAATGTTTGAAAACATTACTTACAAAGTTATATCTATAATTTCATAAAAAGCAATAGTGAAAATAATAGTTTAAATTATGTCATTAAATGTTTTTCTTAACGTGTGTTTGTTGACTTACACTTCTAGGTTAAATATTTTTTAAGCTTGCCAAATTATTACACGTGTAGGAGCTAATACTACTTTAATAGATAATAATCCATCTTTATATTATTTTATATTTGTTAATCGGTTTATTTTATTTTACTTTATACTTATTCCGTATTATTCATCATATTTTGCTAATAGTAAGTTAATTTGACAATTTTTTTAAGCTAAATTAATTAGATCAACTCAATATTTATAATTATAATTTAGATTTTTTAAAATATATATGAAATATATTGTAAGTTGTAAATTATTTCATACAAAATTGATGAAAATAATATATTTAAAATTATTGATCAACAATCAACATAATATAACTTTGGAAGCGCAAATAAATTTGAGACCAGTGGAGTAATAATATAAGATCGTAAATCCCTTTTATACTTATTTTTTTTAAAAATAATTAGTTTTATGTATTTTAAAATTTCTTTAACCAAAAAATTACCAAATTAGAGGTGATATTAATTACAAATATAATTAATTAAGTATTGATTCACAAATTATCAAAGTGGCATAGCATGGGCACAAGAAAATGATTTTATAATGATATCTATAATTTTATAATAGGTTGATGTCTACCTTCACTATGTCTAAAGTGTTTTGAATTTTGATTGTCGTTATCAAAATATTTTTCAATCATATTTAAACAATTATTTATATATATATAGTTTACATTTATTTAAACATAATAATTAATAAATTACTGAATTAGAGATCATATTCATAACAAATATAAAAAATAATTCACAACTTATCCAATAGGCGTAATATTGGGCGCATTACTTCAACTTTGTGACTCTTCTGGATTGTTGTTAACTAGAGACGACACATATGAACTATATGTGATTTTCATAATTCATATAATGTGTTGATGTTTATTATGTCTAAAGTATTTTGAGTTTGACTATCATTATCAAAATATTTCAAAGTATATTTAAAAAATCATTTATATATGTAGTTTAAATTTATTTAGATAGAATAATTAATTAAAAAAATCATTAGAGATCATATTAATAATAAATATAAATAATGATTTGCAAGTTATCAAATTAGCATAACATATATAGGTGTGCAAGAGTATAATATTTGTGACTCTATTAGTTGTTATTAACTATGATCAACACTTATGAATTATATGATTTTTATCATATGTCGATGTCTATTGATATACCGTGAGTTTACGGTATTTCTAATACATTTCACTTACAAGTTGTGTGTGTCTAGGGCCTTTTTGTATTAGTTTTCATGTGTTTTTATCATATTTAGCAGGAAAGATGTTCAGGCACGGAATTAAAGAGACAGCTGACAGAATTGCAAAAAAGGGCATCTACGGACCGTAAGTCCATTGACGCTCCGTTGATGGTAGTCGTAGATCAGCAGCCAAGGCATGGAAGGCAAATGAGGGAAATATGACCAAGTGTGGAACCACGGTGCCCATTGACGGTCCGTAGATTGATCTACGGTCCGTACTGTTGATCCGTAGATAGATGTTGTGAGGATTCCAGTACCTGATTTTTGAAGATTCCAAGTGTGAAGCTACGGAAGGGGATTGACGGACCGTAGATTGATCTACGGTCCGTCCTGCAGTTCCGTCGTTTGCTTCAGAGAAGCTGATTTTTGGAAGTTGAAATATTTTCTAAGTCCTGGCTAACGGAAGGGACTCACGGACCGTAGATCCATTGACAGTCAGTAAGTCAGTCTCGTGGAATGAAGATGCGTGCCTGTAACAAACTTTCCTTATTTTGTTTCCCTTTTAATTTAGGACTTGTTTTCTATAAATAGGGGATGTAAGCCTCGTTTTTGAGGTTAGACATTATTATTCTATTCTAGTTCTTAACTTGGGAGATTAACTTGCAACTTTAGCAATTATTAATTTCCTTAGATCGTTTTGAAGATTTTGGAGTTACAATTCAAGTTGAATTTCTGGGTTTATTACTCTTGTTACGTAAGTTTATAATTCTTCCATCTAAAACAATTAATTGTAGTCATATGATTATGGGTAACTAAACTCCACAACTAGGGTTGTGGGAAACATGAGCAATTAACAAAGTATGAATAGTAAATAAGTTATTCTTGAATAGTGTGGTGCATGTATTGATAATTCTTTCGTTTAGAAGTCTTTTTAGCGGTTGGAAACGTTAGAACACGCCTTGTTGCTACTTGCCGGACCAAGGAGGTAATCAACAAGAAAAGAATTATCAACATAGATTTAGTATGATACTATCTAATAG
>NW_006238931.1:1285846-1288246 GCF_000226075.1 Solanum tuberosum | reverse complement strand
TTTTGACTCTAGTGTATGCCAAGTACACGGAGCCAAGGCGAACCACTTACTCCGTACGATCCAGAGTTGAACAGAACTTTCAGAAGAATGAACAATCAAGGAATTCAAGTTAATCTTATCGGAGTAAATCTTGGTGATGCAGTTGAGTTACAACAGCCAAGAGTAGCTGGTGGGGAAAATCGGGGTCTAGCTGAAAATCAATTGGGAGATGCAGTGAGGGTGCATGGTCCACCAGACCCACAACTGCATGACAACTACAGGGGCAACGTCAATAATGCTGACTCTGATGGACCGCTAGTCTTACCCCCTTTGCCTCTGGGGCACACATTTGTGGTAACCAGTAGCCTAATACATATGCTTACAGCGAGGGGCTTGTTCTCAGGGTTGCCATCGGAGGACCCACATGCTCACATAGCTAAGATAAGGGTGGTCTACAAGAGTTTTGTAAGTCGACCAGACTTGGATATGGATGTCATCGGATTGCGAGTGTTCCCTCTATCACTGACAGGCGATACTGCTATATGGTTCACTGAGCTTCTTTATAACTCAATATATACATGGAACCAACTAAGAGATGTGTTCTTAGCAAGGTATTATGCAGTGTCCAAGAAGCTCAATCACAAAGATAGGGTCAATAACTCTGTGGCATTACCTGGAGAGTCTGTGAGTAGCTCATGGGACAGATTCACTTCGTTCATAAGAGGTGTCCCAGATCACCGTATTGATGATGAGTCGCTGAAGGAATATTTCTATCGAGGTCAGGATGACAACAATAAAGCAGTGCTTGATACTATTGCTGGAGGATCATATGGTGAATGCACATATGCGCAGATTGCAGAAAAATTGGAGAAGATCTCTCGCTACAATAAAGCATGAAGCACTAGGAGGTCGGCTACTGGGAGAAACACATTTGTCGCTCATGCTACTAACAATCAGTCTACAGAGGAGATTCGTGAAGAGATGGCTTAGATGAGAACGTCGCTGCCAGTTGAAGAGTGTTACTATGAAGAGGATGCTTATGCAGTGAATGATCAGACGGGGGGTTTCCGACCTAATGCTCAAGGATCCAGCACGGAAAATTGGCGCCAAGGTCAAGGAAACCAAGGTCGGAACTATGGAAATTACAACCGAGAGGGTCATTATGTCCGGGATGGAAACTTCAATCGCGACAACAACTACAATCGGAAAAACTATGGCAACAGAAACGATCGGGTTGGACCTTATGTTCCTCCTCAAAATCAGGAATTTGGTGCTAGGAAAGCTGGAGGCAATCTGGTGCGTATTGAAGATATGATGCATAAGATGATGAGAAGGTTTGATGCAACTGATGAGAATGTGAATGAGATGAGAAACGACTTGTCTGGTATTGGTCAAAAGATTGATGCCCATGTAGTGTCAATAAAGCATCTCGAGCAGCAGATGACTCAGTTGTCTACCACAGTGAACCCACGTCAACCTGGCACTCTTCCTAGCAACACCATCCAGAATCCAAAGAATGATGGTCATTGTATGGCAGTTACTACTTGAGGGGGCAAGCAAACCATAGATCCACCTATGCCATCTGTAGTGGATGTTGAGATTAGAAAAGAAGATGATGTGGTAGAGGTTAGAGATGAGTCTGAGACTATGACAGAGCAAAAAGCGGAGATATCTCAGAAAGTGGTCCCCATACCTAGACCTCGACAAGCTAATTCATGTGGATCAAACCATGACAACGATCGACCAACCAACACACAACATACACTGTTTTACTATCACCAAAGTACCAACTTTCCAAAAATGCAACTAGTGCCCTTACTTCAAACGAAATCCCTTTTTCTTTCACACAATGACTATGACTTTGAGTACAAGGATTCATTCAACACTCACGCTCAGAAACAACTTCAAGTACAATTAGTGCTCAATACCATAGGCTTGCCCTTATTTTCACTACTTAGACTCCCCACATTAGACTCTAGGATCACGATAGGACTTTCTTGGCTCGTAACGTAGTCTCAGGGTCAGGTGTGGTACATTTGGGTACTTCTTAGTGACTTTCTGCCCTCCTTGACATTACAATTGGCTTTCAACCTCTTTCTGCCCCTATTTTTGTCCTCCTACCGTTTTACCCTCTTTCCCTTGATTTTCTTCAACCATGGATGTGACTTTAGGTTTTGTAGATCTCTCTATTATTCACTTTTTTTTCTTTCTTGCGTTTTATGCTTTTTCTTTAGTTTTCAACAAGTCACATCCATTCCTCTCTTTTCTCAACATCAAACTCTTTTCATACCCATTTTTCTTTCGGTTTCCTCTTTCATAGCCACCCACAACTTATGGATTTTCCATTGGTTGAGGTGCACAATACCCGATGTCAGACCAGGGGCAAGATTGAGGTCACTTTTTACATTAGCCACCCTCAAC
>NW_006238931.1:1280129-1284124 GCF_000226075.1 Solanum tuberosum | reverse complement strand
AATTTGTGGACTTATCAGAACAAGGGCCTATGATCACCTTCTAACTTCTAGAGTGAATTTTCTTAGCAGGACTAACCGGGCAAGTTCTAGTTTTGCACAATAACTGTTTGAACAATCATTATTCTCACACACACTTGGCACATAGTTTCATTATCAGATTACCTAGTTCAAGTTTCAGCTTAAGTCATGTCATCAAGTTGACTCATTATCATGTCGTACTCAGAGCCAACACATTCAACTTGTCTTAGCCTACCAATTCTAGCACACATCACAAAATTTGGACGGGTATATATTTCATGAGCCATCATGCTTCATTCTTTTTCATGCTTCTATACATACAATCCTAACACATGCCGGTTCAACAGAAATTAAACAGTCTTTTGGGGGAAAAGAACACATGCAAGAAAACCCCAAGGGAGGATTTATGTGTTGGGTTACTCTGACTTCACCCCATCACTCACAATCCATTTACCCCATCCCCAACAAAAAGTAGATGCGATTGTGCCCAATGCATACAAGAACAGTAAAAGATAGTAGATTGGGTGAAGCAAACCTGTGGCGCATAGCGTCGAAGAATCATGAACGAGTGGGTAGGCCCGGTTTCCCGGAGCCCATTGGAACAATAGTAGGGTCACCCTCAGTAGTGTCCACATCATCCATCATAGCACCATCAGTGATGCTCACAATGTCCCTTACAACAGGCGGGACCTCTACAACTGAGGCAGAACTCGATGCCCCTGCAGCACTCTAACGTACCCTCCGATGGCGCAACTCTTCATCTAAGATCGAGGCCTTCCTGGTCTCCTTCTCCTGCCTACACTATCTCTTTTGTGCTTTTTCCTCTTCAGTGCGATTAGAACGGTGCCTCTTACCTTTGGCATGTGTAGGCTCAAGCCCCTCCTCGGCGGTCCCACTGAATGAAGCATCCAACACTGTATCATCAGTCAGTGCAGTAGGTGCGACCTGAGGCTCAACTGTAGGGGCGGCAAGAATGGCATCAATGTCGGTCCGGAGACTAGCTAACTCAACCTACAAAGAGGATAGATCTATGGTCGCGGCTGATCGCTCGAGGACTCGCAATTCAAAGGCATCAAGACGCTTATTTACTCCCTGGACCTTCCGGTCCATCATGCTCTCCATCCTTCGCTCCATTCTGGCCTCGAACTCGGCTATCGACTTTTGCATCTAAGGATGGATGTGATGCAGCAGCGTGGCCATCTGAGCCTCCAATGTCTATACTCTGGCCAGCGGGACAACAGTAGCTCCTAATTGTGGTGTGGACCGGGATGAACTAGGAGCCATACTAGCAGCCTGGGAAGAGGAGGCCGGGACAGTATCAGAGTGATCTGGTATAATGGGATCACCGCCCTATGCCTGCCCCACCGTGTCTGCAAGAACTACGCCCAAGGGAGGTAACTCAATCTGGGGCTCTCTGCGAGGTGCCGCCACATTTGCCTCATCTCGAATAAGGCCTATATCCAAAGTCCCTGTAGGGTGGATCAACCTATCACAATGCCAGATCAGCACTCCAGAGTCCCTGCACAATCGAAAAATCAAACATGGGAAGGGGTAAGTAGTGCAGGTCTTTAATTCCCTCTCGTGAATCTCTGCCAGCAGCATGCGGGAAAAGTCAATCTCCACTCCTGCTACCAGTGTTGCAACCATGACCGCTCTGTCCCATGTGAGTTGGTTGTCAGCTTTTGTCGGCGACACCCTACTACGCACCAACAACCAGAAGAACTTGGCCACAAAATTCAATTTGGCCTTTCAGATACCTAACTGAGGTGCGGCGACCAACTCTGCACGCTCGCCATCTGCAGCAATGTACTTAGCCAACCATACTATTACTGCCTCTCCCTGATCAGCATTCCTCTGGAAAGCGCCGCTCCGCAAAACTCTATTGCGTTTAGTGACCAAGAGTGACCCATGGTGGGTCCATAGAGAAAGCGGTTGATGATGGTATGTGATATGTCCACTAGACAACCCCGGACCATAGTGGAAGTGAGAGGGTCCTGGGCTATGGGCTTTGACCGCTTGGAAATCGAACTACGGAGAGTGGCGGCATAGGAGGCGTAGAACTCCCATACCATCTCTTTACCATAAGTACCTGGGTCCCGAGCCATCTAGTTGCACTTGTGAAGGTTAAAAAGCCGGTGGATGTCGGGGACAGTGTGCAAGCTCCCTGTGAGGACTCTGCGCTCCTCTGTAACAATGTGGGCCATCTTCTCTTTGTCATTAATCATCTTGGCATCCCGATAGATTTGCCATTGGCCCTCAACACACCATCTGCTTGGCTCACCAGCCATTGGAGTAGGATTCTCATTCCTTGGTATGGGTACTGATTCTAAGCTAGTGGCCTCATCAGATGAGGCATCTTGTTCATTCTGGCTGGACCTGTGGCTGACTGAGCATTGGACCCCAAAGCATGAGCGGACTCAGACCCTGAAGCATGGCTGGACTCAGAGCCAGACGCAGACCCAGTAGTTGAACTGGAAGCAGCCCCAGTTGGTGACCCAATCAGTGTGTGCTCCTCATCAGACTGGGAGACAGTGACTACGTCGGGAATCACCTTCCGGGGGGTGCCTCTTGTAGCTCGGGGTGCAGTGGGAGAAGTCCTTGTGTTGGGAAGAATGTATGCTGGATCATGTTCTGTGTCCGTGTCCTCATCGATCAACCTGAAGCTAGGGGTAACAGATTTTGACTTGCCCTGCTTTGAGTAGGTGACAAGCTTCTTGGGTGCCATCATACCTGTGAAAGTGATATTAGTACTAAAACTAACTAAGAACACACTCAAAAAAAAAAACTTTAGAACTAAAAACGAACAATAATAAAGACCCAAAAAAATTTCAGACAGAGGCTACAGTGGTCATCCACGGAGGAGACCAACGGTCCGTACACCGATCTACGGTCCGAGGACCCCTTCCATGGATCAGAGGGCCAACAGTATTGGTCACAAATGGAAACAATAGATGTACAGAACGGTCTGTAGATTGATCTATGGACCGTAATCCACATCCGTGGTTTCACGCTTATTGAGATTTTCAAGTGTGTCAACCCACGAACCCAATCGACGGTCCGTAGATTGATCTACAGTCCGTAGACGGGGTATCGTGGATGCGATCTGTGCCAGGTTTCAGCCAATCTTGATTTGCAAGCCCACATCCTAGACCATTTTCAACAATATACTAGTCTACTCATTCATTCCAACATTGAATCGTGCTAGTTTGTCATTCTCAGGATTCCGATTAATTATTTGAACAAGTATTTAAGACAGACTTTGGAACCCTAGGTCGAAACTTACATGTACACTTAGAATCACATACAACAAGGCAACAATCACTATATATCGTTCCAAGGGTATTGTAACTTCCAATTTTATCATGCAATTTCATCTAACAATTACCCAAGGTCAAGACCCAACTACTGACTTTCTATATTCAATCTATGAACCGAAATTCAAAGAGAGGTGAAAGTCTATTACCTTACAAGCAACGAGGAGTGAGGTGATTACGTGACGACACTAAGCTTAGCAAGACCAAGGAATCACCTCTTCGTTACTAACCCAACACCAGACCCTTTCGTGGAATATGGAATGAGTTGTATTCGTAAATGGAAAGGAATTGTGGGAATTATGGGTGAATGGAAGGGATGATTTTATGGAGAAGTTATGGAGTGATTTAGGGGAGGTTATGGGATGGTGAAACGGTTGGAGAGTGAATGGAGGGAAGTGGAAGTGATTTTAAATTAGGGGAGTTTTTAAATAAGGGGGTCAGGGTCGGGTCAGACAGAATTAGGGTTTGGACTCACGAGACCCCGTCTACGGCCCGTGAGTTGATCTACGGTCCGTAGATGAGGACCATAGATCACCCTTACACTTAGAAAATTTAGAGACATACCTGGGGTCTACGGACACCATCCACGGTCTGTGGATTGAACGACGGACCGTCGATGGGGTCCATAGACCTCTACACCAGACCATTTTCTGCAGATTTTTC
>NW_006238931.1:1278726-1279838 GCF_000226075.1 Solanum tuberosum | reverse complement strand
CCTGGAAACAAGCGCAGCCTAGAGTTGAATAGAAGCACAAGATCACCAACCACAAATTCACGCTTTTCAATTCTTGGATCCTGATACCGCTTCATCTTCTTTTTGTACAAGGCTGAACTTTCGTAAGCTTTTAAGCGAAACTCATCAAGCATATTCAATTCATTCATTCTTTGGTTTGATGTGGCGCCCCAATTCAAATTTAGTTTCTTCATTGCCCACATCGCCTTATGCTTTAGCTCTACCGGTAATGACAAGACTTCCCATATACAAGTTGGTAAGGAGACATACCTATGGGGTTTTGTATGCAGTGCGATAGGCCCATAGAGCATCATCAAGCTTCCTTGACCAATCCGTTCTATTAGCATTCACAGTCTTTGCCAAAATTTGTTTGATTTCTCTGTTAGACACTTCAACTTGCCCACTAGTCTGTGCATGGTAAAGAGTGGCTACATTGTGGCGGACACCATATTTCTCAAGTAGTGCCTTGAACAACTTATTACAAAAGTGAGAACCTCCATCGCTAATAGTAGCCCTCGGTGTACCAAATCTGGAGAAGATTTTTTTTTTCAAGAATGCGGTGAAACTTTTACCTTCATTGTTGGGGAGCGCAACTGCTTCCACCCACTTTAATACATAATCAACCACAACAAGAATATACTTCATCCCATATGAACTCACAAATGGACCCATAAAATCAATGTCCCATACATCAAACAACTCTATCACCAATATAGGATTCATAGGCAGCTTTTGCCTTTTTGAAATCCCACCTTCTCTTTGGCAATTATCACAGGACTTGGTGAAATCATGAGCATTTTGGTGGATGGTAGGCCAGTAGTACCCACACTGCAAAATCTTATGCGCAGTCCGAATACCACTATGATGCCCACCAACAGGCGAAGAGTGACATTCCTCTAGTATACTCATCATCTCAACCTCGGGCACACAGTGACGAATAATCCCATCAGCACAACTACGATACAAATAAGGTTCATCCCAAAAGAATTTCTTCACATCATGCATAAACTTTTTCCTTTGGTGAAAAGACAAATATGGGGGCACAATATCGCTTGCCAAATAATTAGCAAAGTCTGCAAACCAAGGAATCAAAT
>NW_006238931.1:1276120-1277922 GCF_000226075.1 Solanum tuberosum | reverse complement strand
TCAAGTTGCAGTCTTCATACCTTTTAAGCACCTCGGTCAAATGATCCAGACAACGATCAAAAGAATCACCTACAACTGAAAAATCATCCATGAACACTTCAATAGTGTCTTCCACCATATCAGAAAATATAGACATCATACAGCGCTAGAAGGTTGCTGGAGCATTGCACAACCCAAATGGCATCATTTTGAACGCAAAACTCCCATAAGGGCAAGTGAAGGTGGTCTTCTCTTGGTCTTCTGGAGCTATAGAAATTTGATTGTAGCCTGAATACCCATCAAGAAAACAGTACCACCCCTTTCCTGCAAGTCTATCCAACATCTGGTTCATGAATGGCATAGGAAAATGGTCATTTTCTGTCCACGCATTCAACTTCCGGTAATCCATACAAACTCTCCATCCAGTAACGGGCCTCATTGGAACGAGCTCATTTCTTTCATTTGGAACCACAGTAATACCACCCCTTTTTTGGTCACGCACTGCACAGGACACACCCAACTACTATCTGCAATAGGGTAAATAACTTCCGCATCCAGCCACTTGATGATCTCTTTTTTTAACTACCTCTTGCATAGGTGCATTTAATCTTCTTTGGTGCTCGATACTGGGCTTATGATCTGGCATGAGTTGAATTTTGTGAGAGCAAATACCGGGAAGATTCCCAATAATATCTGCCATAGTCCACCCAATCGCTCGCTTGAACCTCTTTAACACAGTCACCAATCACTCAACTTGTCTCGCATTCAAATTTTTCGCAATGATGACCGGCGAAGTATTTTCTCTGCCCAAGTATACATACCTCAAATGCAGTGGTAGTGGGTAGGGACTCATGATTATTCATGTCTAACTCATACTTCTTTGGTTTGGACCGATATTCATACTTATCGAGTGCGGCTACCAACTCATCATACTCTTCAATACCATCACTATCGAAATTCATCATAACTGTTGCTAATGCCTCAACACCTAGTCGCTCTTCAAGTCCCACTCTCCACTCTATAAGTTATAGCAGATCTTGTTTGAAGCTCACCACTCTGCTTCATGGACCTACAAATATTGAAAGTTGCTTCTTCATTGTTCAGTCTGAACTTCATCTGTCCCTTTTCCATATCAACCAACGCACGCCCTTTGGCAAGAAATGGTCTCCCAAGGATGATGGGAACCTCAAAATCAACCTCACAGTCAAGAATCACGAAATCTGTCGAAAAAATGAAAGACTCCACTTTCACTAGCACATCATGAAGTACACCAATGGGCATCTTCACAGTTCGATCGGCCATTAGTAAACGCATTGTAGTGGGTTTTGGGTCCCCTAGACCCAACTTCTTGTAAATAGACAATGGCATGAGGTTGATGCTAGCACCAAGATCACACAATGCCTTAGCAAAATGTAACAACCCTATAGTATGCCCAACTTCTTGTAAATAGATAATGTCATGAGGTTGATGTTAGCTCCAAGATCACACAATGCCTTAGCGAAGTGTAACAACCCTATAGTGCATGGGATCGTGAAAGCACCAGGGTCTTCCTTCTTCTGCACAAGAGATCTTGTAGCAATAACGCTACAATGCTGCAATCTATCATCATCTTCAAAACTCACAGACCTCTTCTTTGTTACCATATCTTTCATAAACTTTGCATACCCAGGCATTTGCTCCAAAGCTTCTATCAAAGGAACATTGATAGAAAGCTGCTTCAACATAGTAATAAACCTGCGATATTTACCATCTTCAGTCTTCTTCACTAACCTCTGTGGAAAAAGGTGGTGGAGGTCTAGGTATGGGAACCACTTTCTGAGATA
>NW_006238931.1:1274903-1275905 GCF_000226075.1 Solanum tuberosum | reverse complement strand
TAATCTCAACTTCCACCTCAGACGGCCTAGGTGGATCTATGGTTTGCTTACCCCCTCGAGTAGTAACTGCCATACAATGACCATCATTCTTTGGATTCTGGATGGTGTTGCTAGGAAGAGTGTCAGGTTGACGTGGGTTCAATGTAGTAGACAACTGATTCATCTACTGCTCTAGATGTTTTATTGACACTGCATGGGCATCAACCTTTTGACCAATACCAGACAAGTCGTTTCTCATCTCCTTCACATTCTCATCAGTTGCATCAAACCTTCTCATCATCTTATGCATCATATCTTCAATACGCGCCAGATTGCCTCCAGCTTCCCTAGCACCAAATTCTCGATTTTAAGGGGGAACATAAGGTTCAACCCGATCATTTCTGTTTCCATTGTTGTTCTGGTTGTAGTTGTTGTCGTGATTGAAGTTTCCATCCCGGACATAATGACCATCTCGCTTGTAATTTCCATAATTCCGACCTTGGTTTCCTTGAGCATTAGGTCGAAACCCCCCCGTCTGATCATTCACTGCATAAGCATCATCTTCATACTAACACTCTTCAACTGGCAGCGGCGTTCTAGTCAAGTAATTCACAACATTTACCTTCTCTGCACCTCCGCTCACATGCTTCAATACCAACCCCAACTCGGTTCTCATCTGAGTCATCTCTTCACGAATCTCCTCTGTAGACTGATTGTTAGTAGCATAAATGGCAAATGTGTTTCTCCCAGTATCCGACCTCCTAGTGCTCCATGCTTTATTGCTGCGAGAGATCTTCTCAATTTTTCTGCAATCTGCGCATATGTGCATTCACCATATAATCCTCCAGCAATAGTATCAAGCACTGCTTTATTGTTGTCATCCTGACCTCGATAGAAATATTCCTTCAGCGACTCATCATCAATACGGTGATCTGGGACACCTCTTATGAATGAAGTGAATATGTCCCATGAGCTACTCACAGACTCTCCAGGTAATGCTACAAAATTATTGACCCTATCTTT
>NW_006238931.1:1273362-1274257 GCF_000226075.1 Solanum tuberosum | reverse complement strand
CCAAGCAGTCACATGGCTCTCTACCCCCCTAATTGTTAGGGTGCACATTCGTTCTCTTAGACTCGACAAGCTAATTCATGTGGTTCATACCATGACATAGATCGACCAACTGACACACAACATACCCCAATTTGATACGCTCAAATTACACCTCCTTACAGAAGTATAAGCGATCGTTATCAAGTAAAGAACCCAACTTGTAGGTTGGGGTCGATCCCACGAGGAAAATGGTTTAGACTTAAATTTAACCAACAATTATAATAGATTAGTCAAATTACTTCCAGAAACAAGTAATAAAAAGGGGGGTTTTGTAGAACAAATTGTAAGAATTCAATAAATAATCAGTAATAAAAAGTCAGTTTTGGTTATTATCAAGATGAGTGAAATAACTAGGGTATCCGTGTTCCCCACAAGGTCATAACGCAGTAATCCTAGTAATAGCAATCCTTTCTTAGTGTACTACATGCAAAGTGATAAGTTAGGTATCTCTAAATCCTTGGTCCGGCATCTAGAGAATTTCACCCCACACCTTGGTCAGGCTACGTGTGTGTACTTTACTAACCCTTACCTCTACCTCATATTAGACATCATAATCGATGTTTGGCTTAGTTATTACTTCGCACCAATCAACACTAGCATATTAGATAGTATCACACTAAATCTATGTTGATAATTCTTTTCTTGTTGATTACCTCCTTGGTCCGGCAAGTAGCAACAAGGCGTGTTCTAACATTTGCAACCGCTAAAAAGACTTCTAAATGAAAGAATTATCAATGCATGCACCACACTATTCAAGAATAACTTATTTACTACTCATACTTTGTTAATTGCTCATGTTTCCCACAACCCTAGTTGTGGAGTTTAGCTACCCATAATCATATGAACACAATTCAAT
>NW_006238931.1:1265845-1273202 GCF_000226075.1 Solanum tuberosum | reverse complement strand
TCCGTCAGTCAAGACTTAGAAAATATTTCAACTTCCAAAAATCAGCTTCTTTGAAGCAAACGATGAAACTGCAGTACGGACCGTAGATCGATCTACGGTTCGTCAATCCCCTTCCGTAGCTCCACACTTGGAATCTTCAAAAATCAGGTACTAGAACCCTCGCAATATCAATCTACGGATCAACAGTACGGTCCGTAGATCAATCTACGGACCGTCAATGGGCACCGTGGTTCCACACTTGGTCAAATTTCCCTGATTTGCCTTCCATGCCTTGGCTGTTGATCTACGACTACCATCTACGAAGCGTCAATGAACCTACGGTCCGTAGATGCCCTTTTCTGCAATAGTGTCAACTGTCTCTTTAATTCCGCGCCTGAACATCTTTCCTGCAAAATATGATAAAAACACATGAAAACTAATACAAAAAAGGCCCTAGACACACACAACTTGTAAGTGAAATGTATTAGAAATACCGTAAACTCACGGTATGTCTATCATATCTAATGTATATTGAGTTTTGTCTACCATTATTAAAATATTTATAAATTATTATTTTTTTAAAAAGAAATATATAGTTTAGATTAATTTAAACATGACAATTGATGAAATACTGAATTAAAAGTCATATTATAACAAAATATCAATAGGAATTCAAAACTTATCAAATCGGCTAAACATAGGGGCGCAAAACTACAATAATGTGTGACTTGAAGTTATTGTTAACTAGGTTCAACGCACATGAACCGTATGATATTTATGATAGTATAATATCTCTATGTTTAGTATATCTAAAATGTTTTAATTATTGACTATCATTATTAACATATTTTCTCAAATTTTATTTCAAAATATAAAATATTACAGTAAATTTAAAATCAGAGCAATTTATTTCCTTAAAAAAATCATTCTGATTAAAGAATCTCTTTCACCATCATCAAGATGTTTTTCTTCTTCTTCTTTTTTCCTAATAAATTTAATTAATTTGATCACAAATTTACAATTAGTCATGTTACCCTTCCAACTCATGAAACATTTGAGAACTCTAGATTCAGTAGCACTGGTTTTAGGGGACAAAATTTAACCAATGCTTTGCACAAACTTCAACCTTACAATTATCACGTTTTTGTCCAACTATTTAGATTGTTTCCTTACTTTTAAACAACGTAGTGAATTGATAAATATATAAATTCACTTTCATTTGTCATTTATTTTAAAAGAGATTTTGATTTTTACTTATCAGTTTTAATACATCAAGAAAAGATTTAAAAAAAAATTATCTTTTATCCTTATCATTAAATACTTATTATGTAATTCATCTTCCATAACCTAATACTAAACATCAATTAACATGAATAATATGGTAAATATATATATCAATAATTAATTTTTAATGGATGTGTTAAATTAAATAATGACAAATAAAAATAAACGAACTAAATATATAGGAACAAGTCCCAACCTTTACTAATCAATATTCAATAAAGAAAGAAGCTTCCCTAATTTTTCTAAGGCACAGATCTCTCTCTCTCTGATTGCCTTGGACGAATTTCTGCCCCTTATAAAATTTCTGCACAAGACAGTCACATTCATGTGACATATATATGAATTAAGGCTTGTGGTACTAGTCCAATATAATATCACATAATCTTTTGAAAAAATTTATATAAATTCACAATTTGATATATCATAATTTCTAAAATTTTCTATTATTTAAAAATTTACAAAAATTCCTTCTTGAATACATCCATATTTCCTCTCGGATACATTCATTTCCTCTCGGATACATTCTTCCCATGAAGTAATGTATCATTTGCAATGTATAGGACAACCAAGGAGTGTTTTTCAAAAGCAATGAAAAAATCAATTTTTTTGTAATTGAAGAAACTTTCGAGATAGGATGTAATTAGTCCTCAAAGATATAAAATTTTTGTACTTTATACAGTTTTTTTAAGTAAACAACATCAATATATTACTTAATAATTTGTTTGAAATATTCATACGACATAAATGCATCGTTTACAATCCAAATTGAGAAAGTTGGATTCCAAGAAATTCTATGCGGCAAGGAAATACAGAATTGGGCTAAATTATGAATTAAAACATTTTGTGTTCGAGAAATATATAAAATATTGATATCTTTGAAAAAGTTCATCAATCATCATATATTTTCACAAGTGGTATCTATTTTCCACAATGTTGTTATCTTCTTTTTGTAATATTTGCACCAAAAGCTTTGCATCTGATAAAATACTAATCATTAATCAACCAATTCATAAAGATCGATTGAAGTCCTTTCAAGTTACTATTGCTTCAGCTTAAATATAATTTGTTTGTAGTTTGCTTTGTCGATGAGCTTTGTGATACATTTTGTTATTGTCTTCAATAAATAGAAATACTTCTATTTATTTGATATTAACATTGAAAGTATTTATTAAAAATTGATTTTTAACTCCACAACAATAAAAACAATCACGAAAACAACTTTATTTCTATATACAATAACAATTATCTTAATGTTAAATTCTAAATTACATAAATATAATTTTTTGATACTACACTCTAAATATCATGTCGTAAAAGAAAATTTTGAATCTTATCCCCACAAAATAGCCAATATACTTAATTTTCCTTTGCAGGTTGTTTTACCCTAATTTATTTATTTATTTAATTTTTTTTCTTCCTGTATATTTCTCAACAAAGTCCTTTTCTATTGACATTTTTTTTGTTGTTCTTCTTTATTATTTAACTCCTCATTTTTCTTTAGTTATTATTTTAATATTCCTTAGAATTTGAATATTATTATTTTTTTTCAAATTTTATTTGTTAAATAGTTTATCATATTTGATATTAAGAAAATATCCTATATAGAAATAAAAAATTAATAGTTTTTAATCTTTCAAAGAATACATTATCAAATTATTAATTTCTTGATAGTCAAACATTGTTCATTATTTTAGTCACAAAATTTGATATTTTATTCAAATTAATTTAAAAATATTGATACATTATTTTAAAGACTATTTTAATAATCAAGATATGAATTTTAGTAGTGGTCATATTATGTAACATAATATTAAACATGTTTACATAATAAACCTTAAAAATATTTTTAGGAAAAATATATTAACTATTCAAATACATTTTATTTTAAATTAGTTCAAAATTTTCTTTCTAAAACATGTCAAAACAAGCTTAGCTTTTATTATTGTTTGTAATAAGTTAACCAATATAAACTCTTTCTTTTAACACAATTACAAAAATATCTTTATGGGCACACAACAAAAGTAAAACCTATATGGATTCTTCTAGATTTTCATTTTGACCATTAATTGCACAATTATTATTTTGCCTTTAAATGATGTTAGAATTACTAAAATGTAATTGGTCGTCCTTCTCATTTTATATAATAGAAAAAAATAATATATATATATATATTAGGAGTAGTATTAAGTACTACTAATATTTAAGGACCAAGATATGCATCATCAACTCTTATGTACTTCCTCTGTCCCAATTTATGTGACACTTTTCATTTTTTGAGAGTCAAACAGTTTAAGTTTGATTGGAAATTTGCGCATGAAATCTTTAATTTTTTTGAAATTAAATTTATATATTTGTAAACGACGTAAAAAGTACTATAAGTCACAATAATTGACAAATCAAAATAATTAAAAGATATATAAAAAAATTACGGTAAAAATAGACTTCTTTGAAACTCGAAATTCAATAAGTGTCACATAAACCCACTTCGTAAAAAAGTTACACAGTATATATAAGTATATTTGGTTTGTGTCACGACCCGAGCCTACACCTTGGACGTGGCCGGCACTCGAGAACCATTTGTGGTCCCAAGCGAACCCTCATCCTGGCTGACTACAAGCGGAAGACTAACTCAAGCATACAAAGCTTTAAAAACTGAATAAAAATTCATGAAACTCAAATACAAAGCTTTAACTCAAATGAAAAACTATGAATAAAAATAATATATTCAACTCGCCACAAAATAGGCAACTTAAGTCTTTTAAACATTTAACAAAATAAATGAACAAACTTCTGAAACTCTACTGTCTATCTATGAAGCCTCTAAATGACAAGGATGGAAGTCGGGACAAGACCCACGACATCTTAACAAAACTGAAAGAAAGTAAATGAAATCCTCTGGAAGCAAGGAGGCTCACCATAGCTAACTCGAACTCCATGTGATATTAACGAAGCTCTTGTTGATGATCCTGAATACCTGTATCTGCATCATGAAATGATGCAAGCCAAATGGCTCAGTACATGGAATGTACGAGCATGTAAGGGGAATGCTAAAGCATAAACATAAGCTTGAATTGGTGGAATAGAAACATACTTACCTCTTCTCAAACTTACTCAACTCAACTCAAGGAATACTCAAGGATACTCAAACTAATCATACTTACTCAACTCAGAAGTACTCAAGGATAAGATACTCAACTCAGAAATAAGGTTCTCAACTCAGTGAAATGGGGCTCAACTCAACAATAAGGTACTCAACTCAATGAAACACAATTCAACTCAAGATACTCAAGAATAAAACAACAATAAAAGATGCAATAGATGGAAAACTTTTAAAACAGTAGATAGAAACTCAATGTATTGAAGAACACAATAACAACTCAATTTGTATATAATAAAATATAATATAACTTTGTGGGAGTTTCTCTAACCGACAACCATCACTATGAGCTATATGATGATACAACGTCTGGCCCCACGCTACCATAACTGTCCTATAACTTGTCGGGCTATAGAACACCTCAACTAAGTGGATCCACTAGTCTATGCTAAAAAGCATTAAGGAATCATCTAAAAAGTATGAACCTTTCTACCCACGTTGGCTACATGGTTTATGGAGACTTTGAATTATCTGAACTCAAACTCGTCCCCACATCGGTGCTCAATACTACTCCCAAAATGTAACTAGCTCATATGTTTAAAAACATAACTCTTTCTGTGGTTTGAGATGATTACTCAAAAACTAGCTCAAAAGCTCTCTTGGAAATCAGTGTTTCCTCTCTTGTTTAAATGTGAAAACATTTACTCTTTGGGAATACTTAGTTCCTATATACTCTTTTGAACAAAATGAAATTCACTTTTACTCTTACTCAACTCAGTGCTCAAGTCTTTAAAACAAGTTTTAAAATAAGTTGTAAAAAGACTTCTTAAAATGGGGTTCATACCGAATTATGGTCGTGAACGACTCAATTCAAGGTTTTCAATAACCATAGATAGAACTCGATACTCGAAACTCAAGAAATTCAATGATACTACTCATTTCAATAATGCTCAACTCAGAGGGTTCATGCGGAATTATGAGCATGAACTGCTCAACTCAAGGACTCAAAGATGCTTCTCATCTCAAGACTGCTCAACTTATAAGGTTCATGCAGATTATGGGCATGAACTACTCAACTCAAGGATTTCATGGGTAACATGTAGTAGTGCCATAAGTAGGAATATAATCTCAAAAGTATTAGGAACTCAATGCTAAAATACTTAGAACTCAAAGATGCTACTCCTCTCGAAGACACTCAATGTATGGAGTTCATGTAGAATTTATGAGCATGAACGACTCGACTCAAGGGTCTAAAGAACATTATGAAACTAATGTATAAAAATATTCTCATTCTCATACTCACTTGATTGAGTCTTGAAACAAGTTATTAGAAATTGTAGAAGACTCCTCAAAAAGACTCAAAGGGACTTTCTCAAAATGTTCGAAAGAACTCTCAAGACTTAACTCTTAACTCTACCTTGAATTTAAATTATGAATTCAAGGTTATGATCATGTTATCAATGATTTGTAGGTGTTTAGAAGTATTTTAGAGTGTTTAGAATCGATAAGGCTTGAAGGTACCCTTTTAAAGGACTCAAACGGGCGAAACGACGGAGAAGGGGTGGGGACAAGCGACCCTGGTGTACTGAGTGGCGTGGGGCGCCAGCCCCTAAACTACAGAGAATTATTCTTGACGTACTGACTGGTGTGGCGCGCTAGCCACCCCTGGCGTGTTGGTGGCGTGTCACCCTAGGCACCGCCCAGAAAACTCGACAACTTTCTTTGCTCATTTTCTCACCCTAGTTCGCCTAGATTCGAACAATTTCTTCCCCAATCACTTGGATTCGATTTCTCAACATAAGTACACACTAATCTACTCAAAACACTCACTTTCATCCCAAGAAATCATCAAAACCCCAACAAAACAAGATTTAGAATGAAACTTCAAGAACACTTATCAAGAACTTAAATCTTTCAATCTTTATGGATGAATTTGATTATCAAAATCATGCTTGGCGTGTGGGTGAACGAACCCAACACTATGAAAACTTATATACATCTTAGGGATCAAACTCATGACGAAAATATGCAATAAAACTCAAGAACATCGACGAACACCTTGATCATTTCTTCTTTTCTCCTCTTTTCTCTTCTTTTATCTTCTTGAACTCTCAACTAAAACCCTAGGCGTATATTAGGATTATGAAACTGAACCTAATAGGATTAGACCCTTAAAACCTTACTAAAAATGAATTAAATCTGATTTGGTAAGGAAATTCGGGTAACTTTCCTTAACTGGACAGCTTAACTTCAAAATGGCATATCTCACTCATCTGAACTCGAAACTTAGCAAACTCTATGGCGTTGGAAAGATAATTCAAAGACCTTTCATTTTCCATATTAAGGAACACCTAAATCATCCTGTACTAAGATTTATGATCATTTGAAGTTGACCGAAAACTCATAACTTAAGCATAACTTGCAAAATTTAAGAATTTGCTATTTCCAATTTAGTTCGTTTTGGAACTGAAGGTGCTACATCTAGTGACCTTAACATTCAAGAAATTTTAAATTTCTCGGTAAAATCCTACTCACAAAAAAGAATGGTTCGATTCTTAGCTCAAAATTTTCCCGAGGTGTTACAGTTTGTCTTCTGAAATATACAGTAAAAAAAATGACCCTAGTTAAACAAATTATAGTCGTTGGTCCAGTGGTATAGTGGGTTCATTTTTGTGGAAGTGCCCAGGTTCAAAACCAAATTGTTTTACTCATTCTAATCCAAAATAAGTGAATTGTTGGTTTTTTTTTTCAAAGTCTTATAGTGTTAGTCTGCACGACTTAGTAATTTAATGATTTCAACTTTTTGTCGAAGTGTGAAACAAATTGTCTAACATGTTGCAGCTAGGGCTGGCAAGGGGACAGGGACGGGGACTGGGGGACGGGACAAAGGGGGACGGGACGGGACGGGGGACGGCGCATGTGGGATTTGGCCGGGACCGGAATTGGGGGGACAAAAATAAGTCCCATCCCGTCCCACTATATATACGGGATGGGACG
>NW_006238931.1:1263321-1265352 GCF_000226075.1 Solanum tuberosum | reverse complement strand
AGGGTTCTGTTTCAATAAGTTCTCATATGTAAAACTAATATTTGTTACAAATATTAGATGAGTAACTAATTTACGCAGCCACCTCCTATGAAGGGTTCTGTTTCAATTAGTTCTCGGATGTAATCTAATATCTGTGTTCTCCTTTAAAATCCAATTCTAATTGTCGAATCATATCGATGGTGACATCCTCCGGTGTTGGCAAACTTGCTAGAAACTCTTGTGACTCTAATTCATCATCACTAGATCCAATTACTGCATTAATCCAAACTTCTTGTTTGGAACTTAACTTTGGCAAATTATAATTCCTCCTATCGGCGTTGACCCAGTCTCTAAATAAAACTGATGTTTCCAAACTTTCTTCTGCCAATGAATGTCTATGATCGCCAAGTTGAAACATTGCCGCACTAAAAGCAGCCTCTGATGCAACTGGTGAAGCTTGAATAGCTAGAACATCACGAACCATTTTGCTCAAAATTGGAAATGCAACGCTTCGCCTCCTTCACCATGCTAATAAGTCTTCATTGACATCTCCGTCTTCCACTGTTTCTAAAGATTGATTAAGGTATTCTTCAAAATCATCACGGTTAGTAGAATTAAGACCAAGAAAACATCGCATATAACTTGAAATTCGAGCTTTACTCTGAGGATTAGAAGTTTGACCAACTTCTCCTTGAGTATTTCCTGTAGTTATATATTTTTCATACAAAATTTTTGTCTCTACTTTTATGTTAGACTTACATATTTCACAAGTTGGATTTTCTTCCGGTAAAATTTCTAAAGTATCATAAAAAGTGTCAACAAGTCCCTGCACACCTCGTAATTTATAGTCAGGATGAAGTAAAATAGCAGTTAAAAAAAATTGAGGAATAGAAATAAAAAATTAAAATTTTTCAATCATACCTTCAATTGCAACTCTAAATTTGTCAATTTTTTGTATTTAGAAAATTGAATTGAAATAGCACAAATATTTATTAATACTGATGAAATAGTAGGATAATAAATTCCAAAAAACATGGTTGTAGCATCATAAAAAAAGTACTTAAATTACTAATAGTTCATTAGTTTCTTCCCAATCTTCTTCACAAATTCTATCTAATGGGTCAGCATTATGAGCATTAAACACCATTTGTATGGGTCCTTTATATTCATAAGCAACTGAAAACATTTCGTAAAAAGAATTCCACCTTGTTTTAATATGTCTTGGATTTTTCTTGGTGGCAAAATCACATAGTACACAACGCTCATTAAATTCCCTAATTCTAGCAGGTCTTTGAGTATAAAAAATTCAGGCAACAGCATATTCAATTTTCAGACAACCACATTTAAATAATGAAATACCATTTTGTACAACTAAATTTAATACATGTGCAACACATCTAACATAGAAAAAGAATTAACATCAATTGGACATAATCTAGTTTTTAACATACTAGCAGCGTTTGTATTATTAGATGCATTATCTAATGCGACAGACATTACTTTATCTATAAGCATGTAATAATCTAGAACACTTAAAATATTTTGAAGCTAAATATGCACCAGTTTTTTTCTCTACACATTCTTTATAACTTAAGATTCTTTTTTGCAAATTCCAGTTATTATGAATCCAATGTGCTGTAATAGTTAAATAATCACGCCCATTAACACTACGACCCATGTCCGAAGTTATAGACACTCTACAATCTAATATGCTAAACATACAACGAAGATATTGACAATGTTAACCTTGATATACAAAAACATCACATTTAACAGTATTTCTTGAAAAACCTCTATAATTAGGATTATAAGTTTGTTAAATATATTCAATAAAATCGGGATGTGAAGGAAAACTATAAGGTAAACCACAAACAGAAACCATTTTAGCTAAATTTTCGCGATCTCTTTCCTTATTATATTTACGTTGTGTTAGTGGACCACCGGGGTTAGAAGGATCTAATGTTCCTTGAACCATGTTAGAAGCCCCTACCGATTCATTAACATTAATATCAAAATCATTAACTGAAATTCCTTTTTTTCTATCGGCTAATG
>NW_006238931.1:1250761-1263172 GCF_000226075.1 Solanum tuberosum | reverse complement strand
TAGTTTCATTTGGAACTTTTGTCATCGGACTAGTAGGTGTATCTTCTAATTCCTCTTCTCTCGAACCAACTTCTACTTCTTCACCTGAATTTTCATCAAGATAAGGATTAATATCACCATAAATTTGTTGTAAAAGTTCATGATCGAGTTGAGCATTTGAATCAATATCATAAGAAGTATCATCAACATAAGTAGAATCATTTGTATTAAATCTAACTCTAGACATTGATTTAGAAGAAGTAACACCAAATTTACTCTTATTTTTTTCCTTACTACTCTTTTTATGAAAATTAAATAATTTACTAATGCAACTTGGTTCTCTCTTTTCCTTTACCGGTATCTTTTTTGCTAGAATTCATATTTAATTATATGTAAAGTGTAATATAGAAATAATAATAACACAAAAATTAATGACGAAAAATAAAATATAAATATTATGAAACGAATGTACCAAACGTTTGCGTTAATAGCAAACGTTATAACCGATTCTTGAAACTTGTAGTTTGTTGTAACTTGTAATTTGGTAACTCCAATACTTGATAGCAAATATGAGAATTATATATATTATGATATAATATGAAAATGTAGAATTGAAATATATGTATTATGATTTAATATGAGACTTAAATGGAATAAAAATTTGAGACTTAAGATTGAGAGGATATAGAAAATAGATGAGAGAATTGATGATTTTGTAAGAAATAATAAGGGATAGAGGTGTATTTATACTATTAAAAATGGGTTAAAGTGTATTTATGATAAGTTGAGGGTTTAAATTTAAGTATTAAAAGTAGGGGGGTGGTAAGGGGTGGTAAGGGGTGTTGGGGAAGTGAAAAAAGTAAATAAATCTGTTGGGGGCCCACTAGCCGTTGCCCCAACGGCCCCCAACGGATATAATTCAAAAAAAATAAAAAATTAAGGGATCCCGCGAAACTGGCCAGTTCAGCCGGGCTGGGACCGGGCCGGGTCGACTGGGACCAAAGGGTGAACCGGACCGGTACCGGTCCCCTATCCCGAAGGCCCCCATCCCGCGAGAATTTGACGGGACCGGGTCCGACAAGCCGATTCTCGAACCGGTCGCGGGCTGACCCGGTCCCCCTGCCAGCCCTAGTTGCAGCAAAGCAGTAAGGACAGTAAGTAAAAACACGTTATTTTTACGTAGAAAACACCCGGCTCAAAAGGTGTAAAAATACACGACTGTACCCCTACAAGATTTAACTTCAACTTCATTAAATCACTGAGCCTCCACAGAAAACAGATTACAAGCCTATGTAACCTAAGGTATTAAGAACTATAATTCCCAAACTTTAACATAATCCTCTCAAGGTATGTGTTCCCAACTCCTAAAGTTATCAAAACCTAAAGACAACACATCTAACTCAGTTTATAACTCACTGAACTAAGATTACATCAAGACTTAATCAATCACAAAGACAAACTCCTAACACATAAACTCTGTAAAAGTACCAGGTTCTTCCATGTGTTTCTTCAGTTCGCTGGTAGCACTTGCAAAGTCAATTTTTCAATTGCTATTTTTGCTCTGTAAGTGCATAAGTATTCTGGACGACTTCACCTCTATTTAAGCACAATTCTTCATAGAGTTATTGTTCACTTCAAACTCTTCATTGACTTGAATTCTCTTGACTTAGAGTTCTACTTCAAGTAAGACTCATTCTTCAATTCAAACTCCTTGCTTCTTTAGACTTCTTCTTCAAATTACATTCATTGATTCTTTTGTATTGTAGTCGAACTACAACACTTTAATTCAGCAGTAACATGAAGAGTTCTACTTTAAGTGAGACTCATTCTTCAATTGAAATTCCTTGCCTCGTTAGACTCCTACTTCAAATTGAACTCATTGATTCTTTCTCTTCAATTTATGAGATGTTTACTTCATTGGGCTTTCTCACGAAATTAGCATTATTCATTCTTTTATTTCTACACTCTGGTCTTTATTCATCTTAAAAGCTTTTTCGAATTCAACTGCTCGTGACAATGTACCTTTGGACCATGTTAACTAACGTATTTCATCTTTCTTTGTCAATCATCAAAACTGTATAAATCCCAACAAATTCCCCCTTTTTGATGATGACAAACCTCATTTCTTTGTGCATTCACACAATTTTATCTGTAGACAGTAAAGCATGAAATACTAACATGAAACAAGTTAGTCAATGGGTTATAAACACTGCACAATTTTTATCTTCCCCCTTTTGGCATCATTGGAAAGCTATGTAAATTCTATAACATACGAGCTAGATTGATTAGTTAAACTATCCATGGCCACTGGGCTATCACCAAGACAATCAGATAACAACTTCATGCAACATAATAATGTACTATAGAGAGCAATACCATGAGTTATTAAAGCAATAGATAACCATTGAGGACTAATAAAAAAAAACATTGGATAGGAGTAGAATAAAATCAGACACACTAACATTGGAAAGTGAGAAGAGAAGAATGGAACAGTGGCAATAAATGTGTCAACCAATGAATAATTTCAGCATTTTCAACCCTTTCTTCATCAAGAACAATCTGTAGAGCTTAAATTCTTATCTTAAGTACATTTTTTTTATAAGTTCAACAATCTTATCAGTGAAAATATTACTTCAACCTTTTATTTGAAGTATCAATTTTCCTCACTGAAGCATGTAGATCAGCATGGTCATCTATTCAATAACCTTCTCTTTTTTTTTCGTTTGAAAAGTCCATGCCTGAATTGGAATTGAGTATTCCTCAAAAATTACAGTGAAAATCATGTCCCTTTTTTTATGCTAGCTCTAAGACCTTCCTTAACAGCGTCATCCTCTTGACATTTATGATTTCTAGATGAGAGTTACAGGTGGAATAGAAGAAAGAGGTGTTTCAGGAGTTGGCATGCGAATTAGATATGTGCTAGGTTAAGAGCAATTTGAAGAGGGCAATATCGCAAATATCAGTTGATGTTCTTTGGTGAATAATTGAATCTAACCTTGAAAAAAAATAATCAAGAGGGCTAAGTGAGAGAGAATAATTTGGAAGAATAAGACTCTTGAGGTTTGCCGATTATTTTATTCTGTATTAAAATAATTAATACATGAAATATGAGTGCTCAACTGTTTCACTTTATACAATATTAACCTCCGTCAATATAAAACATACCTGGTAAGAGCAATTTTGTGTTCATCATTGCTTGCTTTCACCGTTTCTCTGCATAGTCTAATACAAAATTAGGTTAAAACAAGTTGAGGATCTGGAATTGGGACACACAACTAAATGTGTAAGACTGAATTGAATAACATTTTAGCTTATAAAATTAAGGAGAACAATTATTCTAGCCAATCATTGAGAGGAGTTCATGCAATCTTAATCATCCCCAAGTCTAACTTATTCTTATCATAATGCTCCCTACTTAGTGTCAGAATACATCAATTGTTATCTGACTAAGAACAATATGACCTAGCAACCACATACTTTTTGTGGATAAACCAATTTCAAGATTCGTTGTTCCCCCTATCAATGCTCCCTTAGTTTGTTCAACATTTGGATCAAGTGGTACAACATGTTTCAATGCACGCTCATCAGTTTCACTTCTATCCTCACTTTTTTCTTTTTTCTTTTTTTTTTGAAAAATAATCTCACTTTCTTCCCCCTTACACATGAATCACATCCTCTCTTTTTTTAAATGACACATTCCCCTTTTGTGAAGTGAGCGAAAGAAACTTTTATTTGTCTTCAGTCATATGCTTTGAGCAAATCAATATTGCTTTTTTCCTTTCACCTTCACCTGTAAAAAAGCTTAAGGGTTAGTCTTAGGAACCCAGACAAGCTTGGGTCCTTTCTTATTATCAAAAGGATGAATCAAATTTCTTTTTGCCCATCTAGGCAACAGGTTGGTGGACCTGTTTCCATCAACAAGTATAAATCTGTTTCCATTTGCCAATTTAAAATTTCTTTTTTCTAAAACCATTAGCAATTGGACACTCAGTAGTTGGATAACCAATTTTACCACAAATATAGCACAAATCTTCAGAGATAATATTTTCTTTATGGAATCATATACCAGCCTTCTCATTGTGCACCCTATCACTCATTTTGCTAACAATTCTGGAGGAATTCGTCCATCTATTAGACTTTTCAAGATCCATTTTTAACCTGAAAATTTCTAGGTTCAAGTTTCTCGCCTTTTCTTTTTCACAAAATTAGTCAATTTGCACTCTTTTAGCTCACCTTCTAGCCTTTTTTCAGAATCACTCATGACACCTTTTCCTTTTTCACTGATGTAACTTTAAAATCTCAGATTTTAGATTCAAGTTTATTAAACCTAGTTTATCAACCTGTTTCTTTAGAGAGTTGTTTTCTTCGTCAGTAGTGATTTTGCAGTTGTTGAGTTCCATGCACTAAAATTTTTGTTCTGCAAAATCTTTGAACAACTGATCTCTTTCACAATTTAATTCTTGAAAATCATTAATCAAACCACTTATTATGCCAATTAACTTTCTTTTTGAAAAATTTCTTTCAAGTCAAGAATACTTACCTCAGATTTTGCTTATTCTTCTTCTTCCATGTCTGAGTCTCCAAAAGCCATGAGAGCAATCTCATCTACCTTTCCATCACTAGTATATTCTGATCTTGATTCCCATGAAGTTGTCATGTCATATTCTTTTTAATCATTTTTGTTAATCATTGGAGCACTATCATTGGAGCACTTTTTGCTACATATTTCTTCGTGTTCATCTATGAGAGTATCCCAAATTTGTTTCACAGTTATGCAACTAGATATTCGGCGATACTCATCTGGTCCAAGGCCACAAATAAGAATAAACTTAGCTTTAGCATTCTTTTCAAGAATCTTGAAGTCAGCCTCCTCGTAGTTACTCTTTTCCTTTTTTGTACGTCATTATTTTCAGCATCTTTCTTAGTTGGGTATTCTGGTCCATTAGTAACTCTATTCCAAAGTTCATAATCCTCAGCCTGAATAAAAACTTCAATTCTTGATTTCCACCATGAGTAATACTGGCCATTGAATAGTGGAGGCTTGTTGATATGTTGTCCGTCACAATATTCGACTGGTGGTGCAAAAGTCATCCCGATCTTTTCTTAAGTGGTTAAACTTTTAACAAGAAAACCTTCTCTAATACTAAATGTTAGTCTGCACGACCTAGTAATTTAATGATTTCAATTTTTCGCCTAAGTCTGAAATAGGTTGCATAAGGTTTTCCAGCAAAGCAGTAAGGACAATATGTAAAAACACATTATTTTTACGTGGAGAACACCCGGCTCAAAAGGTGTAAAAAATAACAACTTCTACCCCTACATGATTTAACTTCAACTTCACTAAATCACTGAGCCTCCACAGAAAATAGATTATAAGCCTATGTAACCTAAGGAATTACGAACTATAATTCCCAAACTTCAACACAAACCTCCCAAGGTATGTGCTCCCAACTCTTCAAGTTATCAAAACCTAAAGACAACACATCTAACTCAGTTTATAACTCACTGAACAAAGATTACATCAAGACTTAATCAATCTCAAAGAAAAACTCCTAACACATAAACTCTGTAAAAGTACCAGGTTCTTCGGTGTGTTGCTTCTATGTGTTCCTTCAGTCGTTGGTAGCACTTGCGAAGTCAATTTTTCAATTGCTCTTTTTGTTTTGTAAGTGCACAAGTATTCTGGACGACTTCACCTCTATTTAAGCACAATTCTTCATAGAGTTATTGTTCACTTCAAACTCCTCATTGACTTGAACTCTATTGACTTAGAGTTCTACTTCAAGTAAGACTCCTTCTTCAATTCAAACTCCTTGCTTCTTTAGACTTCTTCTTCAAATTACATTCATTGATTTGTTTGTATTGTAGTCAAACTCCAACACTTCAATTTAGCAGTAACTTGAAGAGTTTTACTTTAAGTGACTCCTTCTTCAACTAAAACTCCTTGCCTCTTTAGACTCCTTCAAATCGAACTCATTGATTCTTTCTCTTCAATTTATTAGATGTTTACTTCCTTGGGCTTTCTCACTAAATTAGCATTATCCATTCCTTTATTTCTGCACTCTTGTCTTTATTCATCTAAAAGCTTTTTCGAATTCAACTGCTCGTGACAGTGTACCTTTGGACCATGTTGACTGTCAGTGTTTCATCTTTTTTTGTCAATCATCAAAACTGCATAAATTCCAACACATATAGTGTATTATTTTATCTTTTTTTAGAATCATCCTTCTTATGAATAATTTTTTTTAACTATTTCCATTTTCTAAGAGATAAATTGCTTCGATAACAAAAGGTAATATTAGAAAATTATCATTTGATTTATATCCTTAAATATCAATTCAATAATCCATCATAAACTAATATTACAACAAAAAAAATTTCTTTTTTTCTATTTAGTAACCAAATTCATCTGTGGGTAAATTCAAAATTGTAATATATTTTGTGTTGTGTGATACCAGAAATAGTACTAAAAGAAGTATTTGGGCCCGGTTATATGAAATGCAGAATGCTTACTCGATTCTGAAACATCTCAATCAATCCATTATTGAAAAGCTAACGGTACACACAAGAAAACATAAAGTGGACAGATAACAGTTGTGTCCCAACGTAAAGTGGACAGAACCCTTAAAAAAAAACTAGGTTTTAGTTGATGCAAATACTTGGATTTGGGTTGGCATATGCA
This sequence comes from Solanum tuberosum, assembly GCF_000226075.1. Classification (NCBI taxonomy): domain Eukaryota; kingdom Viridiplantae; phylum Streptophyta; class Magnoliopsida; order Solanales; family Solanaceae; genus Solanum; species Solanum tuberosum. Next base: position 1,256,511 of record NW_006238931.1, on the reverse strand, counting down.
AGAAACTCTGCATCTTTTTCCAGAACCCTAATCTCTTCATCATCAGAAGCAACCCACAACTCTATCCCTTCTCGGCATGCACTTTCTATAAACACAAATTGTTGCTTGGATCTAACATTAGCAGCAGGTAAATCACCCATATGAGCAACCCAAACTGGCTTTCCCCATCCAAAATTAACATCATATAGTCCAATATTGCACCAGCTTGTGAATCTATAAGTCTTTATATTCTCATTTGTTGACAAACTTTCAAGCACCTCGCTTAAAGATTCAAACACACACTCGCTGTCTATATCTGTAATTAAGTAAATAAAAGTATAAGCTCAAAATTTTATAATTTCAACAATTAATAAAATCAAACAGTAGGTACCTTTAATGTTTTCTGCAGTTAATTGGGCAAACACTTCCCTTAGCATTATTCCCAAATCAGGCAAGTCATTGTTAGCGTCTAAAGGATCATAAAAGGCAAATGCTAACCAAAGAAGGTTTCCAAATGTTTTTTGAGGCAAAGGTGGCTCGACTCGAGGCCTCAGATTAGCTGCATGAGTGATCATTAAAGTCTTTGGTACAGCATTGGCTATGAGGGCTGCACCAATCCGTTTGCAAATGAAAGCTGTCAATGCTTCAGTTTTTGATGGAAATGGAACGGTTTCACTAGATGTGCTAGCTTTGAGAGCTTTTATTGATTTGGAGTCAAATAAGAACCTTCTCATAGGAGATTTTGAGCCTTGGAAGTAGAAGTTGTCGAAATCTGTTATGAACTTTGTTGGTAATGATTCTATCGGAGGGAATAATGATATTCCTGAAGTGAAATCTGGATGTAGTGTTTTATCACCTTCACCACAGCTAATCTTCCCCCATGTTTTCAAGAAAACACTCATTGTCGATGCATCTACAACCTGTTATGTTGGACAAAAAGTAAGAAAAAAGGTTTACAAGATGAATCCTTCACATAAGAAGAAAGTTTCACTTCATATATACTCTACCTGTCACTTTTTACTTATCTTTTTTATTTATCATTTTTGACAATTCAAAAAAAGATAAAAAAATTTTTTACCTATTATACCCTTAATCTATTTAGAAAGTTAATGTTTTAAGTAAATTGATTTTGAAATTCTATCAATTAATATGGATAAAATGATAAATTTACTATGTCTATTATTATTTTCTTAAGGACAAAGGAAGTATTACTCTACAAACTAGTACTCTTTGTCTTTAGATGACGCACTTTCTTTTTTAATGTCAAAAAAGAATGTGAACTTCAAAAATTCTCTTTAATAGTCATACAAATAACAACTAAGGTTTATTTAATTAGATCACAAATTTGACATAAGAATAGACAACGTAACCTTATGAAGCATGCAAACTCCAATGGCCATTCCACCACATTCAAATGTGGTAGTTTGTAGAGCAACAAGAGGTTGATTATAACTTGGCTCTAGGCAATTGCCTTTGAAAGGAAGAAACTTGTTAAGAAATGGAATATCAGGATTTTGAAGAAACTTTGAGAGATTAAAGTTTGCTTGAGCTTCAACGTATACAACGCCTTCGTCATTGCACTCAATGGAATATACATCTTTAAATCTACCAGCAAGAGGGTAGTAATAACTTAAGGTTTCAGCCAAGGCAACCTGCATTGGTTTTAATTCATGATCAACATCGTTGGCATTGTAAAAAAAGATGACTGGAATGTATGAACACGGAGTAAATTGGTCTATAAAAGAAATTTTGTAGTTCCTCAAGTGTTGAGGAGTTGGTATACAAGGCTTGATGCTTTCATTGGAGATAACTTTAACATCCATATTTTAGTTTATCAAATATTTGTGATACGGTTACATCTCTTGTGTACCCCCTTTTTAAAGGATATTGAAATGGACGATGAGAGGCACAAATATATTTGAGGGAAATAAATGGTGAATCCATTTAATAAAATGTACAGAGGTTGTTGACCAACTTATTGGTAGCCAGCGAATTCATTCATTAGATGGGAATCAATTGAAATCCAAAATAGGAAAGGCCAAAAATGGCCCTCATCAAATAAATATTTGAGACGTCGAAAAGTTAAAAAAAGGTATTTTGGTACTTGTTGCTCCACTTGAAAAACGTCTTGAATGTGATATTTACTTCTACGAGATTTAGGTTTTTAATTACTCCCTCCGTTCCATTTTATGTGAGCTAGTTTGACTCGACACGAATTTTAAGAAAGAAAAGAAGACTTTTAAAATTTGTAGTCCAAAATGAATAATAGAAATTTGTATGGTTGTAAATCAATTCATTAAGGGTAAAATAGACATTTTATAATTAAATTGTTATTTAATATAGAAATGTGTTATTATTTTTTGTACTGACTAAAAATAAAAGTAAGTCACATAAATTGGGAGAGAGAGTAATACTCAACTATGCGCCCGGCCTAAGCACACCTAACAATATTCAATGTAAGACTCGCTCAATAATTCCAGCATATCTAACACCTCTTTATGATCTCCATTCATATTTTTTTTTCTCCCTTTTTTGACCATTTTTCTTCATTTAATTATTTAGTTAGTTTTTAATATCTCATAAAGTCTTTATATTCAATTACTCAACTTTTCACCCCCTATTATAATATATCTTCTTTATTAGATATAATGTTCATATATTCATAACTCTCATAATTTTCAGCTTTTCATATTCATAACCCTCTTCCACTATAATATATCTTCTTTATTAGATATAATATGCATATAATTATAACTCTCATAATTTTCAACTTTTCATATTCATAATCCTTTAATATTAAATATGAAAGTTAAGTATCTTATGGTACTCCTTCATTCTTTTCTATATAATTCATATTTTTTGTTTCATGAGATTCTATCCAAAGTTACCCTTCATAGTCACTATAGTACATTAGTACTATAGTATTATATTCATGCTTTTATTTGGCTTGAAAAAGAAGAAGAAAGCTCTTGAATATTGATAGGCTTGTGAAGTGGATATTGACAAGAGTTTAGATAATTATGTATTGATTTTCTTTTTCATGCTATTTTTAATAATATGTGTATTGTACTTTTTTTCTTCTTAAATATCTCTATGATGCCTCTTAAATTTAATTTTTATACGAAGAAAGCTTTTGAATATTGATAGATTTGTGAAGTGAATATCAACAAGAGTGATGCCTCTATGTTGTTGTTTGACTTGAAAGAGAAGAAGAAAGCTCTTGAATATTGATAGGCTTGTGAAGTGGATATGACAAGATCTTAGACAATTATGTATTGATTTTATTTTTTCTTCTATTTTTAATTTTAACGATTAAAGTTGCAATGGTGTGTGTATTGTTTTATTTTTTTCTTTCTTTCATTCTTGTGTACCTTTATGATGCCTCTTGAGTTTAATTTTTATACGAACTTCTTATTGTTGTAAGTCTATAATTTTTTTTAGTTCAAATTAGTATTATAAAATGGGAAAATTAGCAAACTAGTCAAAAATTCCTAACATAATTATTAAAAACATCTATAGTTTATAAATATTAGTAAAAATGTCAATATTTTAGAAAATATTGTGTATCCTAATTTAGTTTCTATTTTACCTCACCGTAATTAAAGTTTTCCAACTCATTCTCTCATATGTTTTTTTTAAAAAGAAGTATTTTCTCTCTCACTGATTTTCCTCTTCCAATTCTTCTTCATCTTTCAACTCCCGCTTCTCTCTCTTCCATTCTTTCGATTTGTTTTTTCTAGAAATTGAAAAGTATATCTCTAAAGATATTCACAACAATTCCTTGGATTAATGTATGCATCTTTATCCGATTTTTAGATTTGTTTACTGATTTTATTTTTGTTTAAATCTTTCAAAATTGTTGTTTGACCAATTTCGTTTAGGGTTTGAAAACCTCAAAATCACTCTCTAATGGCCGAATCTAAGAATATTACAAGAGGTATCCAACTAAAATAACTAATTTTCTTAGCGATTTTTCATCCTTTATTGATTATATTACCATTACAATATTTGCATGTTCAGTTGAAGTTGTTAAAATCATAAAAATCATGATTTTCTATTAGTCTTGATCGAGTATCTGTAACAATTTTCTTTTGTATTCAAAATTCATTAAGTATGCGTATTGATATAAAATCATATTGCCATTGTCTATGGATATTGTGGGTTTGTTAGTATAGATATTGTATTCCTTAATTTTTTAATTTTTTTTGTATTTGTGGACATTCTGTTAGTTTTGATAATATACCCACATACTTGGACTCATCATATTTATGTATCCTTTTCTAGTTGTGGACATTATAAGAGTGTTGTTTGTATCCTATCAATTAAAGATACATATTTACTCTATATAGTTGTATTCATTTTTTAAGAAATAGTGATGCTATTTCAGATTGTATTCATGTTTTATTATTTGATGAGTTTGTATTCATTATGTTATATCTATTGTATGTATTTTGTGTGCAGTATAGTTTGTTTTGTGATAAAACATGTTTCGGTCATTATATGAGAATCAAGTATTCGTTACTAAGAATATTACAAGAGGTATCCAACTAAAATAACAATTTTCTAGCGATTTTTCATCCTTTATTGATTATATTACCATTACAATATTTGCATGTTCAGTTGAAGTTGTTAAAAATCATAAAAATCATGATTTTCTATTAGTCTTGATCGAGTTATCTGTAACAATTTTCTTTTGTATTCAAAATTCATTAAGTATGCGTATTGATATAAAATCATATTGCCATTGTCTATGGATATTGTGGGTTTGTTAGTATAGATATTGTATTCCTTAATTTTTTAATTTTTTTTGTTATTTTGTTGGTACATTCTGTTAGTTTGATAATATTACCCACATACTTGGACTCATCATATTTATGTATCCTTTTCTAGTTGTGGACATTATAAGAGTGTTGTTTGTATCCTATCAATTAAAGATACATATTTACTCTATATAGTTGTATTCATTTTTTAAGAAATAGTGATGCTATTTCAGATTGTATTCATGTTTTATTATTTGATGAGTTTGTATTCATTATGTTATATCTATTGTATGTATTTTGTGTGCAGTATAGTTTGTTTTGTGATAAAACATGTTTCGGTCATTATATGAGAATCAAGTATTCGTTAACTGTTGAATCATTAATTTGTTTGGAAGTTTGGACATGAAAGTTTTTAAAATTTTCTGGGTAATTATAATTTTTTTTGGATGACGAGACAGAGTTTTACTAATGCACAAGTGAATACGGATTCATATTTGGATTTGGTGAACAAAAAATCAGAAAAAGGAACAGATGAAGAAGAAGAAGAAGAAGAAGAAGAAGAAGAAAGAGAGAGTGGGAGATCAAGAAGGTTGCAGAAATTGTTTTCATATTAATTTTTGTTTGTCAATTGTTTTTCTTTTACTCAACATTTATATTTTGATTAAGAACATTGTATTTCTTTTTTTGTTTGTAGTCATTCCAATAGGTATGCCAAAGGGATTTGAATTTCTTAAGCATTGATGTATCCTATTTCTTTAACAGTCAATTTATATTTTTTTAGAATATTGTATTCTTCCTCAAAAGATTGTATTATTTCCACTATGTATGCTATTTTCTTCCAGAATCTTGTATCCTTTCTTAAATCGTATTCATATGTAATGATTAGATTATATTTGGGATGCGATCAGTAATATTTTTATAATACAAATAAAAGAAAAAATATTTGACAGTCATGTAATACAATTTTGATCACTGGATACAATTTTTAGTTTTCACTATGAAAGTAAAATA
>NW_006238931.1:1240366-1250664 GCF_000226075.1 Solanum tuberosum | reverse complement strand
TTTTTTTGGATGACGAGACAGAGTTTTACTAATGCACAAGTGAATACGGATTCATATTTGGATTTGGTGAACAAAAAATCAGAAAAAGGAACAGATGAAGAAGAAGAAGAAGAAGAAGAAGAAGAAGAAGAAGAAGAAGAAGAAGAAGAAGAAGAAGAAGAAGAAGAAGAAGAAGAAGAAGAAGAAGAAGAAGAAGAAGAAGAAGAAGAAGAAGAAGAAGAAGAAGAAGAAGAAGAAGAAGAAGAAGAAGAAGAAGAAGAAGAAGAAGAAGAAGAAGAAGAAGAAGAAGAAGAAGAAGAAGAAGAAGAAGAAGAAGAAGAAGAAGAAGAAGAAGAAGAAGAAGAAGAAGAAGAAGAAGAAGAAGAAGAAGAAGAAGAAGAAGAAGAAGAAGAAGAAGAAGAAGAAGAAGAAGAAGAAGAAGAAGAAGAAGAAGAAGAAGAAGAAGAAGAAGAAGAAGAAGAAGAAGAAGAAGAAGAAGAAGAAGAAGAAGAAGAAGAAGAAGAAGAAGAAGAAGAAGAAGAAGAAGAAGAAGAAGAAGAAGAAGAAGAAGAAGAAGAAGAAGAAGAAGAAGAAGAAGAAGAAGAAGAAGAAGAAGAAGAAGAAGAAGAAGAAGAAGAAGAAGAAGAAGAAGAAGAAGAAGAAGAAGAAGAAGAAGAAGAAGAAGAAGAAGAAGAAGAAGAAGAAGAAGAAGAAGAAGAAGAAGAAGAAGAAGAAGAAGAAGAAGAATGTCTGGAGCGATGATAGCCTTAAGATCATCCTATTTAAATATTGGTGGTAGCTTCCTCCAGAACAACAAGGCCGCACCAAACATAAGTGAAAAAAAAAGTTAACTCAAATGTCGAAAACAAAAATTAAAAATAAAAAACTATATGAAAAAATCGGCTGAAAGTTTAAGAAAATAAAAATTGGAGCACCAAATAAGATTAGATCCCATCCGTAGCAAAATGGGGATGAACAAGGCACCAAGCAACAAATTCAGCAGAATACTTGAACTTCCCGCCCAACGTCGATTTGTATGCCTATTTGTTTGTATGATCTCCTTTTTTACGGTAAAAACTTTGATCAATTATCTTGTCTTCTACGGAGAATAAGGATCATCAATGGAGAATTGAAAGTCGTTAATGGGGGATGAGGAAGACGAGAGAATTTGTCGCCTATTTTAGTCTCTTAATCTGTATCGATCTCCTTTTTTCCGGCAAAAATCGTGTCTTGCCTTCTACGAAGAAGGAGGATCATCAATGGAGAATTGAAAGTCGTTAATGGATGATGAGGAAGACTAGAGAATTTGTGCCTATTTTAGTCTCCTAATTTGTAAAGTAAGTAATAATATATTTTCAACACTATTTACTTAATTTGAAAGATTCTCTCCTCTGATTTTCTCTAATTTGTTATTTGTTTAGTTGTATTTTATTAAGTTAAATCAAAGAAAAAAAAAACATAAATCAACAATATAACAAACTAAAATATTGACATTTTTAATAAATATTGAAAGTGTGGCTAAGGGGTCTTATTAAATGCTAAAATATTGACATTTTGAAAAAATTTCCCTTATAAAATACTGGAGTAGATCCTAAAGAGATACTACCTCCTCGCGAATTTATCTTAATTATGATTGAAATTCTGCTATAAATACAAATCAATTTTAAAATTTATAAATATTTTCTCTTGGTTCAAATTAGTAACTTAATTATGTTAAAAATTACTTTCTCTGTCCCAATTTATGTGACTTACATTCCTTTTTAGTCAGTCCCAAAAAGAATGACCACATTTCTATATTAAATAACAATTTGACTATAAAATATCTATTTTACCCTTAATGAAATGATTTACAGCCACACAAATTTCTATCATTCATTTTAGACCACAAGTTTTAAAAGTTTTCCTTTCTTTCTTAAACTCCGTACTGAGTCAAACTACCTCACATAAAATGGAACGGAGGGAGTACTAATTACTAATCAAATTTTAAAATTTATGATTGATTGCTTAATTTTTTTTAATAATTAAAATATATTCTTTATTTGATGTTTATTATGTAAGTTCTTAAAACTATCAAGAAATATGCATGCCGTGAAAACTTTAAAAGATAAATATAAAGTAATATGGAGGGAGAGAGGATGAGGCAATTCTAAAAAAGTTTATATACACAAAGAAGAAACATTTATATTATTTGAAATAATTGAGACACAACATTGTTATTGATGTTGTAAAGAAAGGGTATAACTTACTTTTTCATCATAAGGTCAGGTTGTTTTGTTTATTATCTTTCTACAAAATTCAATTCATTAAACATAATTACGATTCATATTTGGTTAGAGGAGAGTGAAAAATATTGAAATGAATAAAGTCAAATTTAACAACACAAATGAATAACATAAAGTATTAACTAAATATTAGTCTGTTTTATACTGAGGGATTATAAATTAGTGCTAGATTTATCTCTAAAATTTAAAATAAGAAGATATGTATGTATATTTAGTCAAATATATATTGTATCTAGACAAATAACCTAAATATAGAATATATATGAGAAGAGGATATTTTGGGTCACCATTGTTTGAGTTCATTTTGGCTTACATGCTCATAATATTTTGAAATTATAATAACAATTAGTTGACTGATTTTCTAAGAACAAGAATGTTAATTATATTTTTTCACGCTATGTTAAAGTCAATTGGTACGTAGAAGTTCCATGATTAAAACATTACTCACTATTTAATTGTAACCATTACTTATTTCCATTAAAAGTATATTAATTGTAATTAACAAAATCAATATATATCATCTATTCTTTAAAAGTATATTTATTTATTTCTTCTTCTATTTTATTGTGACTTTGAAAAATAGTGTATTTATGTTATTTATTTTAAAATCATTATAAATTATAAGAACGTTCTTTCACTTCTAAAGAAAATGATTACATGTAAAAAAAAATTCCATGGAACCAAATTATACATCTATACATTAGCGCGAATGAATTCACTAGTGAATAATAAAAGGTTAATTCATTTGTACCCTTTATTAACAAATGAATAAAATATAAAATTTTGATTGTCTAGCTATATTTTTCTGTAGAATGTTCAACTTATATTCATTATCCTCACGACGTTGTCAATTAGTAATGCAATACTATGACCCGTATCTTAATTACTCCCAATCTCTCTATATATAGAGAGAGAAAGAGAGGGAGAAAATAAGAGAGAGAGAAAATCAAAATGTATATTTTCATTTTCTATTTTATCTTTATTTCTTAGTTCTATATCTCTCAAAATTACCAAACTTATATTGTTTTACTATTTGAAAGCAATTTTGTATTTATTTACGAAAGAGTAATGTTTTAAGTACACATATATACTGCTTATTGATTATTTACTTCCAGGGATAATGTTTTAAGTACTCATACATACTGCTTATTGATTATTTACTTCCAGGGATGTAATATCTTTAGTTTTAATTTTTTTTTAAGAAATCACGATTTTTTAATTGTCGGAAGTTAATATATATAGCTTATTATATATGGTGATAACTTTAACACTAATACTTGTGAAAATATACTAGACATTTTTGTTTCTATCATGAGTTCCATTTTTAATTATTTTTTTTATGTACTTCGTAAATTTGTTGTGTTATTATTCTATTTTATTAATAACAGATTCATGGGACTTATGCCCCCATATCTTGAGGCTTACACCTTACTTATACTAATTAAATAAAATGTCTCGTCTCAAGCTAGCGGTCAAGTCAGTGGCGGAGCCAGAATTTTTAATAAGGGGTTTCAAAATCTGAGAAGTAAACACATGAACTAGTGGAAGAAGGTTCGACATCTATTATGCATATCTAAAAAATAATTTTAACCATGTATAAATAGTAATATTTTCCATCGAAGGGGGTTCGTTGCTGCCTCTACCCCTGGGTCAAGCCCCCACCATTTAAACCAATAATCTCTGGCAATCGACATGTTAGGTTTCATTTGTTTTATTAAGAGACTAATTGTTGAACACGTGCATTACACGTGTATTTCAAGCGATGTAGTACAAATCTTGCATAATAATATATGATTAATAAACATTCCATCACAACGTAAGCAACATAATAATTTCATGAATGTGATACGTATTTTGTTTCATCAAATTTTAGGACTCACACTTAGCTTGATTAGAAACTGATTGCATATGGCAAGACTAATCCCCAAAAGACACCTAAACTCATACAATGACTATGAATGAGATCAGTTTTGAATTAAAGCAAAAATCACAGAATAAACCCTATATTTTCATAAATAAGAAGATAAATTTACTAATTCACCTTTAAAAACTTGTTAGGAATTTTATAAACAAATATGAACACTTTCAAAAAGAATTAATTGCAAGGGTAATATAGAAAAAAATTAATTAATGTTTTCTTGATTTAGTAAGGTGGACTACTACTCCCCCGTCCAACAATATATAGTTGTCCACTATACTAAAAATAGATGTCCAACAATACTTGTCCAATTTAGAAAATCAAGAGATAATTTATATGTTGTGTCTATTTTACCCTTCCTATTAAATACTCCATCCGTTCATATTTATATGTCACCATTTTAAATTTCACATGCATTAAGAAACTAAGTAAGTTTACGATTCTACCCTTATTTAATTTTTTGTGAAGTTAAGTTTTCGATTAATGAGCATAGATTAATTTATTTTGATTTATTTAATTTAACAATGAACACATGAATTATTTACTTAGTTTTTCTATGTTGGGCAAATGTATATTTTCATGGCTAATAGCTCACACGGGTAAAATAGGAAGAATATTGTAATTTATGCAGTGATTTTATGAAATGACAACTATTATGGACCAACTATTTAGTAAGGATGACATATAAAAAGGAACAAAGGAAGTACTATTTATCATCTAACACATTTTTCAAATCATTAAATTTAATAAAGTCAAAAGATAATATAGTAAGATTACCCATATTATTTATTGTTTCTTAAGGTGTGTGCCAAGTTAATAGTGAACAACTATTACTGGACACAAGGGCGTAGGCACATGTAATTGGACACCCTTCGTCGGGGAAAAATACCGCATATACAAGTAAAATGATACGCGAAGTGATTAAATAACATAATTTGGACATCCTTGACATAATAAATTGTTATAGCTTAGTGGTTTAAGATGTCTTGAATGTGTGTTTAAACATCTTTAATGAGTCAGTGCTTGCGTGTTCAAATCTCACTTGCAACAATTTTTTCCCTGTTTTAATAAGAGCTTTTGTTGTTTAATTTTTGAACCCTCTTCGTGAAATTCTTGGCTTTTTCACTGATTTGGACATAGGGAGTAATAAGGAACACCTATTTTTAATATAATCATCAACTAATATGGGACTATGTCCCTAATTACATGTTCCTAATTACTTGTCCAATTTTCCTTTTTTATTTGTCCATTTTTACTTGTCTATTTTGACAAATCAAGAAAGCACAATTTTTTTAACCTATTATACCCTCAATTAATTACTTTGAAAAAGATAGAACTTTTTGAAAATCTTAAATTTTCAATTCATCCATTTCATAATTAATAAGGGTAAAATGATAAACTCACTATGTCAATCATTATTTTATTAATAGGTGTGTTAATTCAAAACTGGACAAGTAATTATGAATAAAGAGAGTATCAAAAGTGCTTACATCACTTCAATTTAAAATTTTGTATTATCAATTGTCTTGACTCTTAACCTTCTATATTCATTTGCTGTTTGAAAAATTAAATGGTATCCATTTGAGATTCGCTCAGAAAAAAGAAGAAAACAATTTCAATATTTATTTAATATGGAGAGTTGTGAGCTTTTAATATAATAAATGATGAAATGAACGAAATTAGAAAATCAAGAAAAAAAAAAGTTAATCAAATGACTTCTGGAATGAATGGTTTCCAATGCAAGGTATTTTCCTTCTTCAATGCGCAATAAGCAATGCATTTAGTTGTTTTATTTTCGTTGTAATTGTAGACACATAATTTTTTATCGAACTTGATATTTTATACAAATTTTAGTGGTTAAATATTTTTTTACGTTTAAATTAAATATTTTGATTTTATCATATTTTAGTAAGTTTAGTGTAAAAATATTTGAAAACCACAAAAATAGGTGTTTTTAAGTTAAGTTTTGTTTTCAATTTATTCAAAAGAGAAGAAAATGTTCAAAAAATATATGTTTTATTTTAATGTATATTTAATAAATAAACTAGTGTTTCTTAATTATATTTTTTATTAGCTATTTAACTTTTCTTAAATTTATATTAATTAAAAATAATTAGTTAGTAATTATATTTATATATACCTACCTACACACTACCCCACTACCCCACTTCCTCACACCATTTCACCCCACTTCCCCCCTCACTCCCTCACACGACACACACAACACCCACACTCCTACATATACACAATACACAGCAACGAGAGGGTAAAAAAAAGTAAAAAATAATAATTCTGCACATCACCAAAAACACAAACATTCAGAAAAAGGAAGCAACACAGATGCACAAAACCAAAAATAAAATAAAATCAGTAAAAAAAGGAAAAAACAGCAAACATACTCACATCTTATTGATATTTTTCTTTCACTCAGAAACAAAAGTTGAGGTCGAGGTTCACTTTCGTAGTTTTCGAGTCCATGGTTTCTTAACCCTTTCTTCTCGTGAAATAATTTTCACAAGAGGTAACACTTAATTTCATTTTATTTTGTATGAGTTTTATGTCATGATTATGCAAGAATTAATTCCAATATATTGAAGTTCAGATTTCGTATATGTTTAATCTGTTAATATTATTAATGTTGTGTACTGAAATATATCCGAACATGCTATATGACATGTGAGTATTTCTTATGTGCTTAAGAGTCCATTCCTTGCTCTTTTTCCTTAATTAATAATCAAAGTTTTTATATTCGTGTCTTACTAATTTGAATGAATTCTTTGTTTGGTCGTGTTTAGAAAAATATTAAGTTATGTTTTATGCTATAATATGTGTGTTGTCTTGATCTTTTGAGTGCCAACAAAAACAATAATAATAAACTTGTTAGGATAAAGAGAAGCTAAGAAAACAAATTAAATTAAAATATATCAAAAAGAAAAATAAAATAAAATGTACAGAATGTCAAAAAAGAAAATATATATATATATATATAAAAGAACAACGTGAGGAAAAAATAATGAAACAAAAGGAAAAAAAAAGAGAGAAAAATATAACATAACAAAAAAAATTAAAATAAAAAGTAAGAAGAAGAAAAACAGAATGTAAAAATAAATAAAAAAACAATACGTTAGAAAACAAAAAAAACGTAAAAAGAGGAAGAAGAGAAATAAAATAAATAGGAAAAATCTTTTTTCAAAAGAGTTCTAAAACATTTAGAATTTTTTCCTAAACTAATCCAAGTCCTATAAAACTTTGCCTCTTATTTTAAATCTAATTAAAAAGAAAAAACAACAACTAGATACCTATACATAATCTATCCATAAATACATGTGGAAAAAGAAAAGAAAAGAAAAATTATGGTAATAACATAATAAAAAATACAAATACATGTGAAAAAAGAAAATAATTTCTTGCTAAAACTAATCATAAATCTCATGAAATTTTATTTTGTATTTTAAATCTAACTAAAAATTACAATCCTAAAATACTCAAACTTAAAAAATCTCAATCCTACATAAATCATAATTCCTAGCAATTAGATACCTATATATTCTGTATCCACAATAACACAAAAAATAAATATAAATACAAAATAAGCGGGAAAAGAAAATAAATTATGAACGTTTCAAGATTCAAAAAATGAGGGTAAATAAAAAAAAAATTAAATTATTTATTAAGCTAATAATATAATATCCAAAAATTAAGTCAAGTCATATAAAAGTCAATAAAACGACCGTGCTAGAACCACAGGACTCGAGGGTTGCCTAATACCTTCCCCTCGGTCAACTGAATATCTTACCCAAATTTCTAGTTCGCAGACCAATCAAATAACGAGTCAAATTTCCTTTTGATTAGAAATTTAAATAAGGGGACTTGGAACACCAAAACTCAATTCCAAGTGGCAACTATGAATAATAAAATAATCTCTTTTCAAAACGTCACTTTAATTGAAAAAAACTCTACTTTCATTCATCAATTTTGAGGAATAAATAGGGGGTGTGATAGATGGCGACTCCGCTGGGGATCACCAGAATTCGAGCTTATAATATTGACTTATGTATGACTATTTACTTAAATATTTATGTTTTTGGATATTGTATTTGTTGGCTTAATGTGCTAATTGTTTATTTATTGACTGCTTTGATATTATTTGAACGACATGTAAACTGTTTTCCCTCGCGCACTCCTCTGAGTCTTCAATAATATTATTATGGGAATTGCGACTGTGCACCCCACTTCTGTCAAGATAGTCAGTGGATCTTCGATCTATGGGGAAGGATTTTTAATCACACATATTTAGGATAGGGAGCACTAATGTACAAAACCGGAAAACGCTGCTATCGATACGTTTCTACTCCCTAACTCGAGTTGTCCGCTCATTTTATAGCTAGTCTAGACACCAAATCAAATTAATCAGGACTTTAAAACCGAGTTGAACAGGCCTCATATAATGATTATCCTTAGTAGGATACACTTTGTTTGCATCACGAACATTTAATTTAATGCAGCTCAGCACAGGGTTTGAGTCTATGTGCTATTTGTTACATAAATATTATTTGAATGTTGATTGATTTTAGGATAAATTAGTAAATTGAAAAAAATCTTCCTAAATTTTTTAATAAATATGTCAATTCTTTGTAAAATCTTAAATAGATTGAATTTTGCATTTTTACCATAAAATGACCTAAAAAAAAATAGTTTCAAAAGTAGAGTATATTTTTTTTGAAAAAAATTAACGAACTACGCACACCTGATTCTCAACTTGATGTGATACCTAGGCAACCTTCCTCGGGTTGGATGATCCTTATTTAAAATTCAAAAAATAAATCTTAATCCTTATTTGACAATTCAAAAAAATAATAATTATTTATCTATTCTAAAAAGAAGGATTTATCCTTAAAAAATTTTTTTTACTCATATTTCTGACTACGATTGACCTGATTCTTGCTTTGACAAGATACGTAGGTAGCTTTATTTTGAGGTTCGGTCTAACCTAAGAAAAATCTAGAAAGTACTTATCACAAATATTGGGGCAAAAAAAAAGGGATTTTTTTTATCTAGAAAAAATTTGACTTGGTTGGTATCAACATGTATAGAAATGTGCATAAAGAAAAAGAAAGAAAATGTTAAACTATTTGACAAAACAGGTCAACTTTGTTGTGACCTATAAACTTCCTTTGGTACCTCTTGATGCGTATTTGTATTACATGAGAAACGATTTTGCTTAAAGTTAAGGTTAAAACAAATTCGACCTCATTATTTCCTGTTTGTGTGGTGAGCTTTAGATATTAAATTCAATGAAATGACTTTTGATCTAGAACTTGACCTGAATGTTGGTTGAGTCAAAATTTTGAGCAACATTTAATTTGAAAAATGATTATAGGCTTCCTTTGATCCGATTGTGCATTTCAAGCCTACCAAATGACATGTTATCCACAGAACTCTCATTTTGAGCCTGAAACATTTTTATTTGAATAACCGTATTTCAACATACACCCTTTAGAGTGCATAAATGCATTATTCCTTGGATCCACCTCTCTGAGCGCATTATCAATTAGCTACACAACGCTAAAAACCTAAGTTGGGTAACAAAGTAAAAAGGCCAATTATGTGAAAGTTCAAAAAAAAAAATGACAAAAAAAAAGGTAGGAAGAAAAATGAAAAAATCTCCAACGAAAAGAAGAGAAAATGAGAAAAAAAAAAGGCAAATAAATGAGGAGGGGCTTTAAAGAAAACAAAAGTCAAATGCAAAAATGAAAACATTTGAGAGCATAGTACAATTTTTAAGGAGGAAATAGTCACTTTATGTCACAACCCAAAAATGGATGTGATGGCACTCGTCGTATCCCACCAAGACAAATCAGCCTAAAACCCAATCATTTCCATAAAGTGCGGAAATAAAGCAAAGTTCAATAACAATTACTATTACGAAAACAAGTCAACTTAATTCAATCCCCAAAACCTGATTGTCACGTGCACAAGCCTCTAATGTAAATACTAGAATTGAAATAAAATACGCAAGTCTCAAATGATGTTGTCTTTCAAGTAAAAACAAAATCATAAACAGGAGTAAGGAGGTTCGCTGAGATGACAAACAACTACCTCTCAGATCTCCACAGAAA
>NW_006238931.1:1236736-1240179 GCF_000226075.1 Solanum tuberosum | reverse complement strand
CTTACACCCCATCCTAACCTCCATAACTACAACCTGCATAAAACCAGCCCAACTTAACAATTTACAGTTTACAAAACATACAGCTCAACAACAACACTCTAACAGATTATACATTCTCAATAACAACTCAATATTCATTTATCAATAGTTTCACAGAAAGGCACTCACAAGATCAGCAACACACAAGATCAAGTTCATTAATAATAAAAATGTGCAATGCAATAAAATGCAATGTCAATTATAGTGATGCATGTCTGACCTAATGATACACACCCGCTGTCTCTCAGTCCGGGACCCATGGGGGACATATCTGTCCATCTATTCAAGTACATATTCACAATAAGATTTCGAAACTAACAACACTCACATTATTAGGTGGTTAACCTTGACCTGAAAATTTGCTAGACTTTATAATCAAGTTCGTAACTCTTGATGCCAATTAACATTTCACTATCATAGTTTTCCAAGTTTCAAGTCTTGGATTAGATTCCAATTATTTCCTTTCCAATATCATATTTCAAATGATATTCACTTAGTACCATACATATGGTATTTAATTACACATACCATCCTATCAACACTTGAATCATAATATAATAACCATAATATAAAATTTAACCGAATTGATTTAGGAACATTAACTTTTCCTTTGACACCCTTTTATTCCAACCAATGATTAGCTCATTATGGTCAAACCTTGGCCCACCATTCCTATTATTTTCCAAAACAAACTCACAACCCATTTTAACAAACATACAACAGTTTACCTCAATATCCCATCTAACTCTTAATGAATTAAAAATATTAACCCACAGATAAACATATCCTACATCCTAGTTCTGTTCATCCGCCAACTATAATAATTTAACCAACACCCTCTAGTCCATAAACATACGTAAATATATTATGCCTATCTCTGTACCATAATAGTAAGAAATTGATCTTCACATGTATGTATTGAATACGCATATATATATATATACATATAAAAATCCCTAACGTCTTAACTCAGTAACCCTTTAAAATGATCTATAATAATTTCAATGGCAATCATTGCCAATCATCACATCTTAATAACCAACAATTTGATAACAATTAATATAATAATAACACGGCTAACACTGTACCAAACCAACAATATTATAATGTAATATGCCAGCAACTATCCTTATTTTTATATATAAAGTAATTAATGTATGCCTACCAAGAATTGAAGATGGCCAAAACGTGTATCTGCAACTCTTTTTCCTCTCTGATCGATGTTGCGGCTAGGTTAGGTTATTCCTCTTCCCTTTTCTTCTGTGTTTTCTGAATCTTCTTTATTTCTAAATTAATTATTTATTAAAACTGACAAAATCCACTAACTTATTTTTAACACATGGTCCTAATGGTATAGGATCTTAAATAAATGATCACTTTAGCCCACTAACTATCGATTAATTAACTCAAGTTAAACAAATAGTTTAAAATTTCCAAAAATGATCTTTCGGGTCATCACACTTTATCCCAAATGAATATCCTACATTTCCCTAAGCCTACATTATAAACCAATGACAAGTCCTATTTGATTTCGTTTTTTGTGCTCTCACATTAGTGGATACTTACATAAGGGCCAAGCATATGGTATCTCAATCTCATGCATTGAATATCCTTACAAGTGTGAGTGACTTCTAAAACGTCCTAAGATCAGAACACTTCTATTGTGTGCAGTGAGACTTCATTTGTTGCGAGAGCACTTGAAATATGAGGATATGAATAATTTTAACTTCTTAATTTATGCAAGATGAACTGATCTTGTAAATACTTAAGTATGTTTGAGATACAATTTGAAACTATAAGGATTACTCAAAGTTGACCTCATATTTGTCTAAAAATAGTTGAATGGGGTTCATATGCATAATATTAATTGTTGGTACCAACTAAAGTTAAGACATTATAAAAAATGAACCGAGTTTTTTCCCAAAAGTTATTTTTTTTTTTAAAATCAAGAAAAAGAAAAACAATTATTGATTTATATGAACTATGTTTGACCTAATTCTTGTTATACAAGATACGTAGGCAGTCTTACAATACGACTCGGTCTCACAAAATAAAATTTTATATCTTTAAAGGAATGAAACTGGATCATTTTTAAAAATAAAAATAAAATAAAATCAAAAGATCAAAAAATGATAAATTAAAAAGAGTTTCGAAGTTCCTCAATTTAAAAATTGGGGCATATTTTTATTTGTTATAAAAAAAAACACTCTTATTAATAGGAAACAAACACCCTAGAGGCATTTTAGGGAGCAAACACTCTAGGGATACTATATTTCATTTCTAGGGAACAAACACCCTAATTGCATCGATGTCTTGCACTTTTCTTTGGTACAAATATTTTTCATTTATGCTAAAATGATGCTTTTCGGGAGTAACCTGGGGAAAAAATAATGTTGTGGTTATTCTATTTTGATGATTTTATTAAGCGAGATCTTCCTAAGTAATGAAATTAGTATAGCAGGACCCTCTTGCATAATGGGATTAGCAGGACCCTCATGTATAATGAGACTAGCAGGACCCTCCTGGATAATGAGATGTAGCAGGACCCTCCTTGACAATGGAAATTAGTATAGCAGGACTCTCCTGAAAAATGGGATTAGTAGGATCCTCCTAGATAATCGCATTAGCAGGACCCTCCTGGATAATGGTACATTAGAAGGACCTTCCTGGATAATGAGATATTAGCAGGACCCTCCTGGATAATGGGATAGTAGTAGGACCCTCCTAGATAGTGGGACAAGCATGACTCTCTTGGATAATGGGACTAGCAGGACCCTCCTGGATAATTGGGGACTAGCAGGACCCTCCTGGATACCCTCCTGAAAAATGGGATTAGTAGGACCCTCCTAGATAATCGGATTAGCAGGACCCTCCTGGATAATGGTACATTAGCAGAACCTTCCTGGATAATGGGACATTAGCAGGACCCTCCTGGATAATGGGACTAGCAGGACTCTCTTGGATAATGGGACTAGCAGGACCCTCCTAGATAATTAGGGACTAGCAGGACCCTCCTAGATAATGGGACTAGCAGGGCCCTCCTAGATAATGGGGGACTAGCAGGACCCTCATAGATAATGGGACTAGCAGGACCCTCCTAGATAATTAGGGACTAGCAGGACCCTCCTAGATAATTAGGGACTAGCAGGACCCTCCTAGATAATTAGGGACTAGCAGGACCCTCCTAGATAATAGATGTAGCAAGACCCTCCTGGACAATGAAAATTAGTATAGCAGGACCCTCCTGAAAAATGGGATTAGCAGGACCCTCCTGGATAATGGGACTAGCAGGACCCTCCTGGATAATGGGATTAGCAGGACCCTCCTAAACAATGAGAATTAGCGTAGGAGGACCCTCCTAAACAACGGAAATTAGCGTAGCAGGACCCTCCTAAACAATGAGA
>NW_006238931.1:1221755-1236538 GCF_000226075.1 Solanum tuberosum | reverse complement strand
TAGCAGGACCCTCATAAACAATGAGAATTAGCATAGCAGGACCCTCCTAAACAATGGGAATTAGAGTAGTAGGACCCACATAAACAATGAGAATTAGAGCAGCAGGACCCTCCTCATAATGGGATTAATAAGACACTCCTACATAATGGGATTAGTAGGACCCTCCTTATAATGAGATTTAGATTAGCAGGACCCTCCATATAATGAGATTAGCAGGACCCCCATCATAATGCGATTAACAGGACCCTCCTACTGTCCTACATAATGGGACTAGCAGGACCCTCCTTATAATGAGATTTAGATTAGCAGGACTCTTCTGGACAATGGGATTAGCAGGACCTTCCTAGACAATGGGATTAGCATGATCCTCCTACATAATGAAATTTAGTTATTTTCTCCTACGATAAACATTTAGTCTCAGACAGTTATTTTTTATTTTATTCTAGGATAAGCACTTCCTAGTCTAAGTTGTTTTTTTATTTTTTATTTTTATTTTTATTATTTTTTGAAATTCACATTTGTTAATAACTCACAAAATTTTTCCAGTGAAAACTGGGGCAATTTTTTTTTTTTATTTCTTTTGTTTGTGATAGTTTTCAGGTTTCTTCAAGCGAAACATGGATTTGGAAAGAACAAAATTTCAACTCTTTTCAGAATGATCAATTCCCATGATAGCCATAATCAACTTCTTCAATGCATGTAGCAACCTGACTTCTTGACATCTATTTCTGTTCAGCTAACTAATCAAGAAACCAACATTCAACAATATTCTACAAACTGTATTTTGAGGGAGTGCCAACAACTCGATCCAAGTTTCAAGTTCAAGTCTGATCGAGCATAACATCAAGATCAAACTTTGAGATTAAGGTACCCGCTAAAAGAAGGCGAGGTGATAACTAAAGATCCAAATGAAGACTTGAAGAAAGAGATTCAAGACAAGCAAATTAGATAGGATTTTGTATTCTTCATTTTAGTCTTATCATTTTCGATGTAATAACATGAGCCACGAACTGAAATCTCAACAAGACATCACTCGACTCTCGAACTCATTTTCCATCTTTTTACCTCCGGACTACACATGACCTGATTCCCTTATAACCCAGGATATGTAGGCTGTTCAAAAGAAGGACTCGGTCGCATATTCTTCTTTCAAATAAGAGTCTGGTCAAAACTTGTCACGTTGTCTACTTTTTTGTCTACAAACTCTTCGTGTTTTCAGTCAAAGAGGGGCAAACTGTAGACACGCAATTTTTTGACCGAACTTGATATTTTACACAAATTTTAGTGGTTAAATATTTCTTTTACGTTTAAATTAAATATTTTGATTTTATCATATTTTAGTAAGTTTAGTAGTAAAAATATTTAGAAAACCACAAAAATAGGGTCATGTTTTAAGTTAAGTTTTGTTTTCAATTTATTCAAAAGAGAAGAAAATGTTACAAAAAATATATGTTTTCTTTTAATGTATATTTAATAAATAAAATAGTGTTTCTTAATTATATTTTTTATTAGCTATTTAACTTTTCTTAAATTTATATTATTTAAAAATAATTAGTTAGTAATTATATTTATATATACCTACCTACACACTACCCCACTAATACCCCACTTCCTCGCACCATTTCACCCCAATTCCCCCCTCACTCCCTCACACGACACACACCACACCCACACTCCTACATATACACAATACACACAGCAACGAGAGGGAAAAAAAAGTAAAAAAATACTCCCTCTGTCCCAATTTATATGACTTACTTTCCTTTTTAGTCAGTCCCAAAAAGAATGACACATTTCTTATTTTAAGTAACAATTTACCTATAAAATGTCTTTTTTTACCCTTAATGAAATGATTTACAACCACACAAAATTTCTATCATTCATTTTGGACCACAAGTTTTAAAAGTCTTTTCCATTTTTCTTAAAGTTTGTGTCAAATCAAAGTACATCATATAAAATGGGACGGAGGGAGTAATAATTTTGCACATCACCAAAAAAATAAACATTCAAGAAAGGCAGCAATACAGACGCACAAAACCAAAAAAAAAAAAACAGTAAAAGAAGGAAAAATCAGCAAACATACTCACATCTTATTGATATTTTTCTTTCACTCACAAACAAAAGCTGAGGTCGAGGTTCACTTTCGTAGTTTTTGAGTTTGTGGTTTCTGAACCCTTTCTTCTCGTGAAATAATTTTCACAAGATGTAACACTTAATTTCATTTTATTTTGTATGAGTTTTATGTCATGATTATGCAAGAATTAATTTCAATATATTGAAGTTCAGATTTCGTATGTGTTTAATTTGTTAATATTATTAATGTTGTGTACTGAAATATATCCGAATATGCTATATGACATGAGAGTATTTCTTACGTGCTTAAGAGTCCATTCCTTGCTCTTTATCCTTAATTAAGTGTCAAAGTTTTTATATTCGTGTCTTACTAATTTGAATGAATTCTTTGTTTGGTCGTGTTTAGAAAAATATTAAGTTATGTTTTATGCTATAATATGTGTGTTGTCTTGATCTTTTGAGTGCCAACAAAAACAATAATAATAAACTTGTTAGGATAAGGGGAAGCTACGAAAACAAATTAAATTAAAATAGATCAAAAATAAAAATAAAATAAAATGTACAGAATGTCAAAAAAGAAAATATATATTAAAAAAAAAGAACAACGTGAGGAAAATATAATGAAACAAAAGGAAAAAAAAAGAACAAAAACATAACATAACAAAAAAATTAAAATAAAAAGTAAGAAGAAGAAAAACAGAATGTAAAAAAAAACCAAAAAACAATACGTTAAAAAACAAATAAAACGTAAAAAGAGGAAGAAGAGAAATAAAATAAATAGGAAAAATCTTTTTCAAAAGAGTTCTAAAACATTTAGAATTTTTTCCTAAAATTGATTTCAAGTCCTATAAAACTTTGCCTCCTATTTTAAATCTAATTAAAAAGAAAAAAAACAACAACTAGATACCTATACATAGTCTATCCATAAATACATTTGGAAAAAGAAAAGAAAAGAAAAATTACGGTAATAACATAATAAAAAATACAAATACATGTGGAAAAAGAAAAGAATTTAATTTCTTGCTAAAACTAATCAGAAATCTCATGAAATTTTATTTCCTATTTTAAATCTAACTAAAAAATACAATCCTAAAATACTCAAACTCAAAAAATCTCAATCCTACATAAATCATAATTCTTAGCAATTAGATACCTATATATTCTCTATCCACAATAACACAAAAAATAAATATAAATACATAAAAAGGGGGAAAAAAAAATAAATTACGAATGTTTCAAGATTCAAAAAATGAGGGTAAATAATTTTTTTAAAATTATTTATTAAGCTAATAATATAATATCCAAAAATTAAGTCACGTCATATAAAAGTCAATAAAGCGAATGTGCTAGAACCACAGGACCCGAGAGATGCCTAATACCTTCCCCTCGGTCAACAAAATTTCTTATCCAAATTTCTAGTTCGCAGACCAATCAAATAACAAGTCAAATTTCCTTTTGATTAGGGATTTAAATAAGGTGACTTGCAACACCAAAACTCAATTCCAAGTGGCGACTCTGAATAATAAAATAATCTCTTTTCAAAACGTCACTTTAATTGGATAAAACTCTACTTTCATTTATCAATTTTGAGGAATAAATAGGGGTGTGACAGTAATTAAATTTACGAGTAACATATGATAATAACTAAGGAAATTTATAATATCATAATTAAACAACTAAATGCAATTGTTAAACTTCAAGTTTTGTCATTATTAATTAACATATTAATATTTAATTAGATATTTATTTATTGGAGGAGAGAAATGATAATCTAACCTTAAAGGTATAAACTTCGTGCTTATTGTAATTATTACCTCTTTTGTTTCTTTTTCTTCTTATGATGAATAGACTATTATGACCCCTAGAGCCTTGTCATTTTTCTTCTTTCTAACATGTTATTTTTGAGCAGTTTAAGTCCTTGGTGATCATTTTTGATATGTACTTGAGTGTCTAACTCTAATCATTCTTTGTGATCTATTTTAGTCTGTGTTGAAAGGATAACCAAATTCAAGACTTTTGGAATTTCAAAAGACCTATGTCTTTAATGTTTGATTTATCAACAGTGTGAGTTAAAATACATCAAATGCTCTCTACCTTTATACTTTGAACATGTTTTTATTTGGTTTCCCATTCGGTGTCCGATATCCACATTGGAGCCCGACTAAATTTGAATTCGCGCCGGAAAATCCCACATTGGAGCCCGACTAAATTTGGATTCACACCAGGAAGTCCCATATTGGAGGTAAAACACCCCCTAACAAAGGCAACTCCATACAGAAGGGGACTCGAACCCGAGACCTCTTGATTAAGTATGAAGAAATACTTACCACTCCACCACAACCCTTGTTGGCACTTTGAACATGTTTCTTTGATGCCAAAAGAGGGAAGTAAAATGTAATTCTGTGTCTTAGTAAATATCATATGAATATCTAGAAGTCTAATTTATGTTTAAGTGAAATTCTCCAAGTGCAAATGGTGGAATTTTTTTGAGTGTATTTACAATATACGTATTTATTTTTCATCATTAAAAAAATAAAAAATTGAACATGCTTTTAATAATGATAAATAAGCTATGCTTGTCCAAAAGTTGTGATTTGTTATATTTTTGAAAAATAATAAGAATAGAAAAAAATTAGCAATAATTTATCATCCAAAAAGACATCATTTGTTGCTAAATTTTAGTATGATTAATATAAATAATTATCTTACATTATTATTAATATTTCAGTTAAAGAATTTATAACAAAAAGAGAATTAGAATTAAACAGAGAGTGTTGGGTTTTAAAAGGTGTGAATGGAAAATGATGAGTTGCGACTTTTATGAAGAGTTGCGACTTTTATGAAAAGTTGTAACTTTTATGAAAGGTTGTGACCTTTCCGAAAGATTGTGACTTTTCAAAGGTTTGTGACCTTTCCGGTAAGGCACAATAAGAACCTTTTCACACTACCCTTTCCGGTAAGGCACAATAATAACCTTTTCATACTACCCTTTGTTTTTTATAAATTGAGGGATTTCCTCTAATTTTAGTTGAACGAATCTTTCTGGACTTCTTCTACTACTACTACTAAATCTAGTATTCTAAGTGTACTTTACTGCCGTTGAGTGGTTCGCTGACACCGTGGTTTTAGGTACCGATACACCGGTGAGTAAGATCGTTCTATCCTGGGAGGATATATTCCATTAACCTCGGGTACTTGAGGGAAATAATTTCCTTAAGGGGACACTGTGCCTTCAGTGAGCTCGATTTTCTTCTTTGAGAAAAATATTTTGTATATTGTTTCTAATCTGTTTCTGATTCTATTTTCTCTACTTGTTTTAATCTTCTAGTTTTGAAAATGCTCTTTAAATTTTGTTGTTTCTTATCAAGTTCTTCAAAGTTTTTGTTCTAAGTATCTTAGGAATACAAGGTGAACAACAATTTTTTACAATTTTGTGTGATACAAACATTTTTTAGAGTCCACACTAATGACATAAATGCTACTAAACGTATGCTAGAAAGCAAGTTTGATATGGAAGATCTTGGAGTTGCTGATGCGTTCTTAGGTATAAGAATCCTTAGAGCTCCATAATGTTTAACATTGTCACGATCTCATTGCATCGAAAAGGTACTTGACTAGTTCAAATATTTGGATTTCAATATTGTCAAGACTCCAATAAATGTGAGCTTTGCATTTCAAATGAGTGAAGGCGAAAGTGACTCACAATTGGATTGTGCTAGAGTATTGGGAAATATGATGTATATCAAGAAGTGTACGTGATTAGATATAGTATGTGCTATTAGTAAACTGAGTCGGTTCACGAGTAATCCCAATCAAACTCATTGGATGACAATGAAAAGAGTTTTGGGGTATTTAAAACATACTCAAAACTATGTCTTGCATTGTAACAATATCCAGCAGTATTGAAAGGATATAGTGATGCAAATTGGATCACCGGGATCAAATAGAGTAAAATCCACGAGTGGATATGTATTTACTCTTGGTGGAGGAGCAGTCTTTTGAAAATCTTCCAAAAAGACATGTATCGCTAGCTCTACAATGATCTCTGAGCTAGGTGCTCTATATAAGGTCGGTGAATAAGTTGAAAGGCTCTAGAATTTCTTGATAGATATTCTTTTTTGGAGAATATCTAGTAGACTGGAGATCCCAAGAGCTATATTCAAGGAGAAAAACCAAGTTGTGACTAACGGTTCGACATTATCAATCAACTCAATCCATTTTCATGATGAAGACAATGTTGAGGAATGAGGTTAAAACATTAGGGCTTGTTAATGAGTTAATAAAGCTTAAAGTTTTTAATGATTTGGTAAGTTTGGCCGACTTGACCAAATAGTGTATCTACGTGATGACACAGTTAGAAGTCACCTATGTGAGTGTGAAGTTGATGAGTCCACAAATTGGACTCATTTAGGGCTTTATTTTGATAAGAATAGTGTCCTCGAATGCTTATTTTGTCTAAATATCTGATTACAACTCTTAAGTTTCAGGTATTTGAAATTTTAGTGAAAGCACAGACACTTATGCGCAAAAAGGAACAAAAAGGAACAAGAAGGTTGAAAAGAACGACGAAGCTGAAGCTCGAGCATCGCCAAACACACTTGGCGATTCGCCGAAGGGATTTACTCCGCCCTTTGTTCCAGTACGCAAAGCCCTGAAGGAGAAGGATAAAAAAGGCGATGAAAGGAGCAGTCGACGCTTTGCCAAATAGTTCCGCGAAGCAGTACTATACCGCCCAATGGTCCAGAACGTGAAGGTGCTGAAGGCAAGCACGAAACAACGATGAGACAGACGAAGGGCGAGTCGCCGAAGTCATTTGGCGATATTGACTAAACTTCGCCAAAAGATCCGCCAGCGCTATTTTTTGAAGTCTATAAATACTGAACTTATTATTATTTTTAAAGAGTCAAACTTTTATTTTAATTTCCAGAATAGAATAGTACTTTTTGGATATTTTTCTCTCAAGTTTGGAGAGGGTTTTGTGGGAGACTTGAAGAGAGAAGGATTTCATCTTCCCCAAGTTGGAAGTGGGTCTTCTCCATTCTTCTTCCTTTGCTTAAATCAAGGTTTATTTCTTATACCCATTTGATTTTACTATCATTTTAGGTGTATTTTGTTATTTCTTGATGTGTGGCTAAAAACTCCATTCTTGTTGTGTGATTTAGCAAATATGTGTTGATATTATTGTTGAGTCTTGCTTGCTGATAGGTTAGATGTAATTTAATGGTGATTTCACCTAGTGGTTGTGGTTTAATCTAAAGGGTTTGTAGTTGCAAATACAAAACCACCCATGTGTTTTTGGCTTGCCCGAGAGGGAGGTCACGAAACCAAGACCACTAGACTGATGGCCTAAGGAGTGGGTCGACATGAGGTTTAGCCCGAGAGGGTGAGCCCTAGTCCCATATCCTAACACTCAGCTCGAGAGAGTGAGTGGGGTAAGGCGTAGGTTGGTCTTCATGTGACAAATGGGTGTCCGAGAGGAACGCATTTGAAACGGGGTTAGTTGCCTGAGAGGGAACTTATTTCCATTTAAAGCTTAGCCTAGTCACTATTATCTTACAAATTTCTTTTCAAAAGCATGTACCTAACTACTTATCTCAACTTGTATTGCGGTCACACCCCAAGAACATTTCCCCATACTTGATTTTCTCGTTAATTCTTGCTATATTTACTACCTGTGACAAAACCCCCAATTTGATATTTGACACTTTCGTGTCACCCCCTTTAATTTACCATGTTTTTGTTCGTTAATGTCTTTAGCTACGACTAGTTAGAGCTAAATTTTATTTTTCTATCAATTCTCAAAACCACTTTCTTAGGACACGACCCAAACCTTTAGTTGGGTTACTATACTATCAACGATCGTAGACACTCATACCGTAGATTAGTGTCGTTGGTCACGATAAGCATCAAAATGGCACCACTGTCGGGGAGTGGTGTTATTTGAGAATTTTTAGATTAGTAGAATTTTTGTTCTTCTTAGTCGTAGTTTACTAACTTAACTTGTAATTTTGTTATCTTGTCTATATTGAAGCAGAGGAAGTGAGTATGGCGAGCAACCCTCAGGAGCTAATGGAGTTTCTTTCATTAGAGGTAATGATATTCCGTGAGCGTATCCTCACCTTCAAGCAATTAGAGGGTGAACGGATCCACAAGTCATAGGCAAGGTTTAATGAACTGATCAATCAATGCCCAAATCATGGCATTCCCGACATAACTCTCCTTGACTATTTCTACAGAAGTCTTGGTCCTGGAAACAAGAGGTTAGTCGACCAATTCATTCCGGGAGGTATTGCGAAACAACCATATGTGATAGCAGCCCAACTGCTTAATCAAATGGCTGAAATGAACCAAGAAGTAGAAAAAGACTTCATGTTAGCCGCCCTAATGACTCGGATGGATGAGTTGGCTAAAAAGATGGTGAAAATCGAAATCCAGTGTAAGAGGAAGGATAAATACATACCTCCTCATGAGCGAAGAAGTCTCAAGGACAATGAGGTTAAACGCCTTGAGGGAATGCTCTCAATCATTCTCCACAAGGTGACTGAGCAAGATAGAGAGCTGTGAGGATTGAAGGAAGACATTCAAGGAATGAAGCGGATGATTTGGTCTCATTCCAAAGCTGTCCAACTGCTCGAGGACCTGATGAGTAATGCGTTGCCTCAACTCCATCAACAGAGAAACATGAGGTGGCCTAATGAGGACCTGGCCAACCCCAACAACGAAACTTGAGCAAATATTTGCGTCGTGCCACGACGGTAAACAAGGCGCTTCTTAGGAGGCAAACCCAAGGTCTTAAACGTTTAGGATTTTACTTTTATGAATAATGGTGTGTTGTGTTGTAGGTTAAAACGAGAAAAGTGCGGAAAACTTCAGGTTGGCGAGCAGAAAGTCCATTCCGCGAGTCACCAAACAGGTCTGCGAGCCTGACTGGATCAACCGTTTGGCTCAATACGAGAGTCGTACAGAGCTTGTAAAACTCGGCGGATTAGAAAAGCAACTCAGCGCATCGCTAACAAGTTTGGCGATCTCGATGCAGACTGCCCAATTCACCCACTAAATATTAAAGAATTCTGAAGATAGGGCTGGATAAATGACCACTTGGTGAATCGCCAAGTAGGTGGGCGAGTGCGACTAACGTCGCCGAATGGACACAAATTGAACAACATATATGACCAATAGTCACACTTCTTCATTCTTTCTCCTTTCAAACTCCATAACTTCACACCAAGGTAGTAATTTACAATTTCTCACTTTAAATTAGTATTTTAGTAGCGGATTAGTGCTTGGAACTCGGATTTTCGTTGCTGCCTAGCATTACAACTTTGTTTACTCAGCGAAAAGGTTAGTTTTTGAAAACTCTTCGTCCGCTCTCAAAAATATAGACCTCATCTGCAACCTAGGAGTCCATTAATGCGTGTTAGATCTCTCTGATATGAGTATACATTTTTGAGTACCTGTTTCTGTTTTGTAAGTTGGGGCGACTTCCTTTTTCACTCTGCTTACTTTGAATCTAAATGGGGAAAACTATGCATAATGGGTGTTGACCATGAATGGGTGCTATGGGTCTGGGCTAAATTTCATTAATGCTTGGTTTAATTTTGCTTTTGAGGTTTGTGCGATCAATTTTGAAAAGTGAGATGAATCTCAGGCACGTTAAGTCAGTCGGCGAGCTGAGTTGAGCTCGCTGATTCACTCAGCCCCTAGACCTAAATCGCCTTTTAATTCTTATTTTAAGTGTTGTGGTTTCTGTAATTTTCGGCGGACATACTTATGATCGCCAAAGAGGTTTGGCGATTCGCTGATTAGATCGGCGAGTCTGAAATTTTATGCTACAATGTAATTACTCACTATTCTCTCTCTGACGTTTCACAGATATAGCCAAAAAACCGACTAGAGGGAGGGAGAAAGGAATTGTGATCAGAGAAAATACACCTCCACCTAGGGGCAAGGCTACCACAACTTCAAAAAGCAAAGAAAAAGGCAAAGCCCTCGAATTATCTGACGCAAGCTCTGACAGCACATGCTTCTACACTACCGAGCCACCCAAATATAACAATGAGAGTACAGAGTCTGATAAAGATTGCCAGACAGAGGTAAGAAGGGCTGAGTTACGATCCAAAAGGATACATGATCCATATCGGATCAGAGATAGTCAATCCACCACTCCAACTCCTCCAGTTCCAGGGCAAGAATTAGTGCTGCCACATCCAGTACAAGGCCCCAAACATGGATCAATGAATAGATCAAAAGCGGTTGGTCTGAGGACGATCATTGAGGAGAAACGACTTTCCATAAATGGGGTTATTAATAGGTATCCAGAAGTGATGGAGTGCCTGAAATACTACAAATTCCAAATCATCACAAGACATCGCGACTCTTACATACCAAGCTGGGTTAGAGAGTTCTACAATGCATACAGTACATTAGTACCTCAACGGAAAAGGCTAGTCTCATCTTTTAAAACAGTTGACCACGTGGTTGTCAGAGGAAGAAAGGTAGCCTGTGACAGTGAAACTATCAACATAGCTTTGGGAATGTTCGATAAGATTAATGACCACTGCCAGCACTGGATCAGGACACATAAGCTGGATGTAATGAAAAAATGGTTAGCCCCGCTAGTCTCAGATGATAATGCTCCAACATGGTTAGTAGAAGGAGTTCCAATTGAGAAGAAAAATCTGAACATAGCTGCATGATACTGGTTCGGATTCATCAGCAGCACAATTATGCCATCACAAAATGAATCAATTCTTCGTCATGCTAAGGCAGCTTGTCTTGGATGTATCATGGAAAAAACCAGGATAAATCTTGGGAAGATCATTTCCTGTTAAATCCATATGTGTGTAAAGCAGGGCCATACATCTCTCTTTCCCCATATTAATCACTGAATTATGCAAAAGAGCTCGGGTGCCTAGAGATGCAACGAAGGATGTGGAATTGGCTGCCACCGCCTCCACCAGTATCCAAAAGATCGAAGCCGAATATCTTAAGGACCAGGTAGAAAAGAAATAGAAAGAAGCTGTGACCACTAGATCTATACTTGCAGAGGCATCTTTGCCTACTTCGGCCCCTAGGCCTTCAGCTGCTGTTGCCCTCTGTGAACCGATCACTCAAGCATCCTTGATCCAAATGGGACAACTTGCCCAAACTGCTAATTTTCGGACCGCCAACATAGAGAGCTCCATTCCAGGCATGATTCAGGTTGCCCTCGAAATTCTGTGAGACCACTGATTACTACTATTAATGCTCTAGAGGCCAGGATGTTAGTGTGTGAGCATGATTAAGGAGCCACAGAGGAAGTAACAGCCGTAAAGGCCACCATTCCAGAGCTGAAGAAAGATGTGGACTACCTAAAGTCCACTGATATATCCATGATCTTTGGAACAGTGGAAGTTCCAGATGCGCCCGAAATGCCTCAGAATGCCGCAAGACATGGAGATGGAATGGAGCATATAACTGATCCTGAATCGGAGGCAGAAACTGATGAAGAGATATTTGAGGAAGCTACAGCGGATGTCATAGCCGAGACTGAAGAAATCATGATAAATGCTGCTGTGCGAGCTTCTTTAGCAAAGTCTCCTGCTGTGGGATCCAGTGGAGCTAGTTCTTCTGGTGGTCATTCTGGATACTGATGCCCAGACAGATGGAGCGACATATTAGCCAGGATCACCTCTTTACCTCCCTCTTTGTCTTTCTTTACTTTGCCTTCTGGATTTTGTATTTCTTGCATTTGAGGACAAATTGCTTTATATTTGTGGTGGGGTGAGGCCCACACTTTTGTGTGCTATTTATGATTTATGTTTTGAATACATTTGGGTTGTCTGTTTATAATTGTGTTAAATACTGCTTTTTCTGTGGATGTTTGAGCTTGTGGCTCTCTTTTGCTTTTAATTGCAAAATGATTTTGACCTTCCGATTTTTTTTGAATTTTTCACACATTTTTGCCACCCCTCGTGAGTTGAATGTGGCTATTCTTTTGCAAGAATTTAGGTCTCGGTTTCGATCAATACCGATGACTTGAATAATTCTCTCAATTGAACGAACATGAATGTACGCTATGACGAGGCCAAATAAACTTGCATAGACAATTGGTGAACTCTTTGAATCTCATTGTGATTAGCCATTTATCGAATTGATTCTCTTGTAATGACCGTTGCACACTAGCGAAAGTGTGTAGTCTTGTTTGACTTAAGTGTCGATGCCTTGTATGATTAGCTTGCTTTGAACCATGCATGAATAAACCTAGAATTTTCCCTGTTAGTCTGATTGATTTAGAAAGGTGTCCTCTTGAAATGATCTTAAGCAACTTCAAAGAGTGTGAGCCAAATTTGACATATACCACTTTTGTGGCCTATCCGTGAGCGTGTGAAACTTTTTTTGTACACCCTTTGAGCCTTACATTTCTTTGGAAGAACCTTGATGAACCCTAGACCTCACTTGACCCACTACCTATAATCCTTTTAATTTGTGGTTTAGTGAATAGCCACCTTAGGCCAAAAGCCTAAGTTGGGGGTGTGGTGAAAAGGAAAAGGGGAAGTCAAGAAGTGTAGGAAAAGTCCCCATTAACCCATGGTGTTTCAAAACAACGGAAACCCCTTCAAAAAAAAAAAACTGTGGAATAAATACAAAAGAAATACGGGTTTCCAAGCAATCCATGAAGGTGAATAAATAGGTGACTTACAAGCACTAGAAAAAGAATCGATAAAGGAAAAGAAGGGAATGCCTTGAGAATACCACATCCCACGAGAAAGGAGCCACTGAGCCTAAATGACCATACCTTTGCACTCATCCCCATTACAAGCCTTAGAAAGACCTTTTTGATCTTGAGTAAGTCGAATAGAAAGTCGATTGGAAAATAAGGGCAAACCTATGGGTAAAAACATGCATTATGTTCCTCTTTTTGAGTGTGAGCGTTGCATCTGATTCCTGATCTTGAATTGATTAACCTCTGTGTGTGAATATGGAATCATTCTTCATGTGAGGGCATTTAGATACTTTTTGTCGAGCTTGAACTTGCACAAGTAGCAGGTATTGCGAGCCCGAGAAACTCTGGTAATGGTGTGTCACAACTTGAATCTTTGAGTACACAGTTGATCTATGCATAAGTAATTTGAATCTTGTTGTGTATGTTGATGATTGAGTCTTGTGTAGCACTGTTTGAGACACCCTTTTTGAACGACTGAAATTGAGTTTGCTTGAGGACAAACAAAAGTTTAAGTCGGGGGTGTTGATGAGTCCAATTTCTTTATTTTGATAAGAATAGTGTCCTCGAATGCTTATTTTGTCTAAATATCTGATTAAAACTCTTAAGTTTCAGGTATTTGAAGTTTTAGTGAAAGCATGGACACTTAGGCGCAAAAAAGAACAAAAAGGCTGAAAAGAACGACGAAGCTAAAGCCCGAGCATCGCCAAGCACACTTGGCGATTCACCGAAGGGATTTACTCCATCCTTTGTTCCAGTACGCGAAGCCCTGAAGGAGAAGGATAAAAAAGGCGATGAAAGGAGCAGTAGGCGCTTCGCCAAATAGTTCCGCGAATCAGTACTATACTGCCCAATGGTCCAGAACGTGAAGGTGCTGAAGACAAGAACGAAATGGTAATGAGACAGACGAATGGCGAGTCGCCGAAGTCATTCGGTGATATCGACTAACTTCGCCGAAAGATCCGCCAGCGCTATTTTCTGAAGTCTATATCCTAACACTCAACTCGAGAGAGTGAGTGGGGTAAGGCATAGGCTGGTCTTCATGCGGCAAATGGGTGTCCGAGAGGAACGCATTTGAAACGGGGTAAGTTGCCCGAGAGGGAACTTATATCCATTTAAAGCTTAGCCTAGTCACTATTATCTTACAAATTTCTTTTCAAAAGCATGTACCCAACTACTTATCTCAATTTGTATTGCAGTCACACCCCAAGAACATTTCCCCATACTTGATTTTCTCGTTAATTCTCGCTATATTTACTACTTGTGACAAAACCCCCAATTTGATATTTGACACTTTCGTGTCACCCCCCTTTAATTTACCATGTTTTTGTTCGTTAATGTCTTTAGCTACGACTAGTTAGAGCTAAATTTTATTTTTCTATCAATTCTCAAAACCACTTCCCCTTGGGACACGACCCCAACCTTTAGTTGGGTTACTATACTATCGACGATCGTAGACACTCATACAGTAGGTTAGTGTCATTGGTTACGATAAGCATCAGAAGTGTAAGCCGCTTCAAAGAGAATTATTGTCAAAAGCCTATTCTCTATACACTCATGAAACCATGAGATGTTCATGGATGAAATGAACACAATCGTAAGAACCATAAATGGTAAAGGGTTAATTGTTAGACATATGGTTTTCTAGGTATACACCAAAGCTCGACGGTTCAAAGATATCACATCTACCGATTGAACGAGTATATCCAGCATATGTTCACTACAGAAAGTCCATGGGGAAACCTACTTATTCAGATGCAATTAATTCTTGATTGTAAAGTACACATACTTGTCTGTTTCTTTGTCTAGGAGTCATTCCCCATTCATGTGGGGGATTGTTGGGTTTTAAAAGGTGTGAATGGAAAATGAAAAGTTACGACTTTTATGAAGAGTTGTGACTTATATGAAAAGTTGTGACTTTTATGAAAGGTGGTGACCTTTCCGAAAGATTGTGACTTTTCAAAGGTTTGTGACCTTTCCGGTAAGGCACAATAAGAACCTTTTCACA
>NW_006238931.1:1198248-1221554 GCF_000226075.1 Solanum tuberosum | reverse complement strand
TGTACTTTACTGCCGTTGAGTGGTTCGCTGACACCGTGGTTTTAGGTACCGATACACCGGTGAGTAAGATCGTTCTATCCTAGGAGGATATATTCCATTAACCTCTGGTACTTGAGGGGAATAATTTCCTTAAGGAGATACTGTGCATTTAGTGGACTCGATTTTCTTCTTTGAGAAAAATATTTTGTATATTATTTCTAATCTGTTTCTGATTCTATTTTCTCTATGTTTTAATTTTCTAGTTTTGAAAATGCTCTTTAAACTTTGTTGTTTCTTATCAAGTTCTTCAACGTTTTTGTTCTAAGTATCTTAGGAATACAAGGTGAACAACAAAGAGTCAACAAGATACTAATTAGATAAGGAAAGAAGTTTGAATTAAATTCTACTTGATATTCCTCTTCAATTAAACCTCTAATAGATAATATAAGTTTATTACTCTCATGAATGTAATTGGTGGTTTGAATTGTAATCTCTTATAAGTTTTTCTAGAAACATTTGTTGGTCAAAGTCAGTTGTTTTTGTTTCAAGCTAAGGGTGTATTGAGAGGGTTGTACTGAGATATCATTATTTTTGAATCTACATTTAAGATCATATGATATTTTGATTATTGAGAAACATTGTATAAGTGATAATTTATAGACAAAAAAATGAAGAGAGAAATATAAGAACTAGGTACCATACAAATCTCCACAAGAAAGTGAAGAAGTTAGCAATACTGTAGCATAACTCATCAAAGAACCTATTCCTCTAGCAAAACTAGACTCTCTTAAAGAAGTTTTGTAGGTAAGGTTTGGAGAATTTACATTATGAATCAATCTAATTCTAGAAGGAATTGGAGTTCAAATATGGAAATACTATCATAAATTGAACACATGAAAATAGCTTGGAATTATGAGAAAGAAATCCAAAGTGAGAAGATTCAAACCAAGTCAAACTAGGATTAAGTTCTTGGAGAGACTTAAACCAATTCTTGTTTGGATTAGAGAACTATGAGGCCAGTCTCAGATGGAATCTGAGCGAGGCAAGGTCTAGGGCCATCCGAGAATGGGTGGGGTGTTTATATTTTCTAGTAGCCAGGACATTAAGAATCCTAGAGGGATTTACAAAATTGAATTCAGGTGAGTAAAACTCCCGAAATCGAACTTGACGTGAAAGGGATCGTTTGGGACGTCAGGGTCAAAGGTATGTTGTGAAATTGGGTTTTTTTGGGGAGTTTATGAGTCTCTAATTCCATGCAAGCCGATATGGCAGCTGACACGTCACTATAGCGAGGTGTCTGAACAATAAAGCAGTTGTGCAGGCGCTAAAGTGGGGGGTTGCTATGGCAATGCCACTATAGCGAGGTAAGTCGGGGTTTTATGGAGAAATGTACCAAAACACTTATTTTTCTACAACTTCATTCTTGGGTTTGAGAGGGGAAATTTCAACTCAGTTTTCCTCCAAATTCATCGATAAAGGTAAGTTCATTACTCTTTTATCTTTTGATTTGATTTTTAAACCTTAGAATCTACTATATTACTATTGCATGAAGGTTTTGACTTGATTTAATAGTGGGAAAATCTCTAGTTTTGGTAGAATGATCACAGATTGGCATGGAGTTAGGATTTGTGTATAATTCGGTCACTTTTAAGCCATTTTTGATTAATTATTGTGCTCTTTTATTTGTTTAGACCATGAACAAGCCAAGGCATTGAAAAGGGGAAAACTCAGGTTCTTTATAGTTCCCAAAGGCTTGATTCAAGGTAGGTGATGGTCGTGTGTTTCCTAAATTATGTATGTATGCATGTCTACTTCTTTATAGTATCCAAAGTCTTGTACAATGCATGTTAGGAAAACGTAAGGGATAAATGTGAAATGACATCATGTTGATAATTTCATGCCATGAACATGTTTACATTACTTGTGGTTGCAAGTGTCATTGTTCATTGTGATTGTGATTGTGCATGCTGTTTGTGATTGCTAATTGACCCGGGTACTACGTCGGTACATGAATACTAATGGTTGAGTCAGATACCATGCTTGGTATAAATACTAACATTGGTTCACTCAGGTACTGCACTGGTACACTAATAGTTTTTGTGTGTGTTCCACGTGAGAATCGTGTATGTATAATTGTGATAAGGTGGGACATGTTCTAGGAATTGTTTGGTTTAGGATATGGTGACTGAGAGTCTATGTGTTTGTGATTGTTGTTATATGTGTTGACCTATGTTTACTATGTTGTAGTTGTTTATTAACATTCATAGTATGGAATTGGTTGTGTACTAATACTGTGATTACTCTTTTCTTATTGAGTACATGGATTGTTCAGGCAGTTGATACGAAACCTCAGTAAAGAGACACTTGGCTTCAAATCCAAGGGTGAGATACTCTTCTAGGTTGCCATAAGTTCCTCTACATCTTCTTGTCCATATTTTCAGACACAAACTTTATATTATTAGTTATGTTTTATAGCTTCGGGGTTGCATCCCCATTATTTGATAATTAGAGTTTTGATACCTCGACTTTCAGTTCTACGGGTTAAATTCCATAAATGTTTTGTCTATTGATTGTGTGATGAGTCGGGAATTTCGACTCATTTAAGGCTCATTATTCAATGAATTAATGTCCTCAATGCCTATTTTGTGCTCACAACTGATGTCTTAGGAACTAGGCAAAGACAATATGATGCGAAAAGAAGCGAAAAAGTTGGAAAATATGAAGACAATAAAAGCTGGAGCTCGCAAAAGCTACTCAGCGATTCATCGAGTGAGCCTCCCGCCCGCCAAATTTTCTAGCGAAGTAGCCTGTGTACCAAACCAACTTGGCGAGCAAAAGATGATTCGACGATGCGCCGAATGAATCGGAAATCATGACCCAACTCACGTAATCTTCCAAAACAAATGGATGCAAGAGTCAAGCCAAAAGGCAAGAAGAAGTGCAACTGGGCGGATTGCCGAGTCGATCGGCGATCTCGACTAACGTCTCCGAGTGGACTCCGTGTTGAGATTTTGGGAACTTTTTGGAAACAAACAAATGGATTTTTTTGAAAATAGAATAAAGAGTTTTTGGGAATTAAACAGTTTTGAGAGATTTTACATACTTTTACATTATTGCACACTCTTGGAGAGGATTTAAATTCTAGTCTTAATTTTGGTGTTGGGCATTGGAGATTGTTGAACAATTCAAATAGATAATCTATTGGGTAACGATTTCTTGCTTTTCGCTATGTTTGGGTAAAACCCCTTCCCTTAGGGGTGTGATGATATAGTTGAGTACATCGATTAGCTTATGTGTATGGGAAAAAAATCTGAAATATATCCAAACTTTGACCGAAATTGCTGTAACAATCCCGAACTTTGAGCAGGACCTTTTACCCCATGTACTATTTAATAGTGTATTTTAAAGGTATTTATGTGCCCACGTGGACATCATAAATATTGCAACATTATAATAGTAACGTATCCACGTGGGCACATATATACCTTTAAAATACACTATTAAATAATGCAGGTGGGTAATAGGTCCTGCTCAAAGTTTGGAATTGTTACAATAATTTCGGTCAAAGTTCAGGTATATTTCAAACCCTTTTTCCTATGGTATTGTTAATTGCTGAATTTAATGTTGTTTTGAAATGAGTTCAATTGTTTATTCATGTTTTCATTGATGAACTGAAGTTGCAAATTCAGTTCTAGCTTAGATCTCTATGCTTGCTTGAGAAAGATGCTTAGAGTGGAATGAATGATTGATAGTGGTATTGATTGCGTGTTTACAATCCAGCTTCAGAAAGTGTATTTGATTGCATCTCTACAACTCAGCTTGAGAAAGTGGGTTTAATTAAGGAATTGGGTTGCTTTGTATTGTTAAGCTTGTCAAGGTTCGAGAGAACTCTCTTGAAACATAGTTGATTGAGAAATGACTATCGTAATTACAACCTATCTTACCCATTGAGATTCAACAACTTTAAGCAATTAATAATTTCTCATTAAGCGAAATTATTATTCGATTGCTCACACTCTTAAGGTCCTCTCTCTAATCATTAAATTCTTATGTTAATTGTTCATTGTTAACAATTGGTTACTAAATCCCCCCATTTGATATTGATCACTAAAATTCATTGATTTTGTTTGTGGTATATATTTTCTTACCCCTACAAAAGATTAGAACACGTCTTTACTTCATAATTGAATTCTTTACCGTATCACTCCCTGTGAGATCAATCCTAACTCATCATTGGATTTATACTTGTTTGCGATCATCTACACTTTGAATCAGAAGAAGTATAGTTGAGCGTTGTCAAAAATGGCGCTGCTGCCGGGGAGTGATGTTTAAAATTCTTTTATTGAAAGTGTTTTTGTGAACTAATTTGGTTGTAGTTAAATTTTCTTATTAGTGTTTTTGTTGAATGCTCTAAACATGTGAAGATATGAGTGTGAATGGGAGCAATGCAAGTCAACTTGGGAATAATGATGACATCGGAAACTTGCATGATGTCAATGTGGATCAGCTGGGAAGTGCCGATGCTATTCGATTACCTCCAACTGTGAGAAATACAGTGTTTTATGTGACCAACACACTATGTTGTAGTTGTTACAAATGAAAGGTCTCTTTGGGGAACTTGCTCATGAGGACCCTCATGACCACGTCCGTAACTTTGTGGATATGTGTGGACTATTTTCCTTCAAGACATCACTCAAGAGTCAGTCCGACTCCGTTTGTTTCCCTTTTCTCTAATGGGGGAAGCAACAAAGTGGTTAAACAAACTACCAAGGGAATCTATCACTTCTTGGGAGGAGCTCACATAAGTGTTTTATGAAAGATTCTTCCCTCCATCGAAGATGGTAAAGTTGACGGATAGCATTTAAAATTTCAAGAGGGTTGATGGTGAACCTATTCATGAGACGTGGTTGAGATTTCAAAAGCTACTTCACAAATGCCCAACTTATGGATTGACAGATAATGTATTATCGCAATATTTCTATCGGAGTCTTGATACCGTCAAAAAGGGTGTCACTAACCAACTTATTCAGGGTGGAATCATGAGACAACTATTCATCATAGCGTCGGCTTTGCTTAATGAGATGACCAAAATTAATCTTGCATGGTACACAAGGGAAGATCAGGTGTCTCCTTTGAATCTCGGGCTGACCAAGGAACAATTGGAAAAGAACCATGAACGTGATGAGAACATGGCCAAGATAATGACCCAAATAGACTTGTTGATGAAATATGTCATGAGAGGTGGTTATAAGGTTGTTAATGCGGTTGGTACTAGTAGCACGGTGAATCCGGATGATGTACAATTTGAGGCCATGTACATTGAAGAGGTACATTTCTTATCAAATGAAACAGAGGGTTCTCGTTCGAGCTATCAAAGGCTGGCTGGGAATTAATGTTGGAACAATGATCGTGATGGTGATTGGAGAGATCAGGATCAAGATTGGCATGATCAGGGTACAAATTGGAGAGATAGAGACCGTGATAAAGATCGTTACGTACCATCTCATGAACGTTCAAATCTGAAAGAACAAAAGGTCGACCTCGAAAACTTTCAAACTGAGGTTATGCTTGCTCGCATCCTAAACATGGTGGAAGGATCAGATAAAGGTACTCAAGTAGATAAAAAATGATGTCTCTTCTTTGAATCAAACGATGACCTTGCATTCGGTATCCATAAAGCAACTTGAGACTCAAATGGGGAAAATCTCAGCTCACTTAAATCCAAAAGAGACAGGTCAAGTCTCAACATTTAACAAAGGAAATGAAAAAGACTCATGAACTACTACTGTCTATCTTGAAACCTCTAATTCTATGAGGGATGTCGGGACAAGACCCCAGATCATCCTAACAAAATTGAAAATACTAGAAGTAGACAAGGGATCCTCCGGAAGCAAGGAGGCTCACCAAACAACTGTGGAACACGACTAGATCAACGGAGCGCCAGTTGATGATCCTGATTTCCTGTATCTGCATCATAAAAGATGCATGCCAAATGGCGTCAATTCATGGAATGTACGAGCATGCAAGGGGAAATCTAAAAGAAGACATAAGCTTGAACTGGAACTGAAGAAACAACTTACCTCGTCTCAACTCAACACAACCTCAAGGATACTCAAACTTACTCAACTCAGTTCAATATAAAGTAGTAGTAAAGATGCATTATAAAGAAAAGCTTTTAAAACAGTGGATAACAACTCAATGTATTAGAATATACAATATAACTCAGTTTATATACAAAATACAAGATAACTCTGTTTGGGAGATTCTTTAAGCGACAACCATCACTATGAGTTATGTGATGATACATCGTCTCGGCTACGCTACCAAAACTGTCCTATACCTTTCTGGGGTATAGAGCTCCTCAACTAAGTGAATCCACTAAGCTATGTTTAAAAAGCAATAAGGAATCATCTCAAAAGTAAGACCCTTTCTACCCACGTTGACTACATGGTTTATGAGGACTTTAAGTTATCTAAACTTGTCCCCATATCGGTGCTCAATACTACTCCCGATATATAACTTAGCTCATATGTTTAAAAACATTTCCTCATCCTTAACTTTGAGACTATTACTCAAAATATTTTCTTAAAAGAGATCGTGCTCAAAACTCCTCATAACTCATTTGGAAATCTCAGTTTCCTCTTTATTTTAAATGTAAAAACATTTACTCTTGGGAATACTTAGTTCCCATATATTCATTTTGAAAAATGAACTCAACGTTACTCATCCTCATACTCAAGTACGCATGTCTTAAAACAAGTTTTAAAAGATTGTAAAAGATTTCTCAAAATGACTCAAAAGAACTCTTAGGACTTAACTTTTAACTCTACCTTGAATTTGAATTATGAATTCAATGTTATGATTCATGTTGTAAATGATCTCTCGATATTTAGATGTAGTTTAAAGTGAGTAGAATTAGAAAGGAGTGAAGGTATCTTTTAATAGAACTCAGACGGGCCAAATGATGTCAAAAGGGGTGGGGGTAGGCGACCCTGGTGCACTGAGTGGCGCTGGGCGCCAACCCTTTCTGGCGTACTGTTGGCAGGGCGAGCCAACCCTCTGCCCAGAATTCCCAACGAATTTTCTTTCTCGTTTTCTGACCCTAATTCGCCTAGAATCAAATGGTTTCTTCCCAACTCACTTAGATTCGAATACCCAATATAAGTACATGATAATCTACTCAAAACAACCCTCAAATTACTAACACTTATCTCAAGTATACATCAAAACCCTAACACTCAAGATTACGAATGATATTTCAAGAAAACTCTTCAAGAACACAAATCCTTCAACTTCAAAAACGAAATTTGCATTTAAAATAGCATGATTAGCATGTGGGTGAACGAACCTAACACTATGAGAACTCATATACCTCTTAGGGATTAAACCATTCACGAAAAAAATCCTCGATTCACAAGAAAACATGATGAACTCCTTGAACCCTCTCTCTTCTCTCCTCTTTTCTCTTCTTAAACTCTCTTCTAAAACCCTAAGCATAATTAGGATTGTGAAAACTGAACCAAATTAGTTTAGACCCCTAAAACCTTACTAAAACGTTTTAATCTGAAGGGGTAAGGAAAATACCAAAATACCCTTCATGATTTTGGGTAACGTTCCTTAACTGGACAAATAGATTTCAAACGTGCATTTCTGCCTCATCCAAACTCGTAACTTAGCAAATTTAGTGGCGTTGGAAAGAGGATTCCAAGACCTTTCATTTGATATCTTATGGGCTACCTAACTCTTCCCGTAATGAAAGTTATGGTCGTTTGAAGTTAACCCAAAACTCATAACTTAGCATAACTTGCCAAAATTTTCAATTTGACTCTTTCCAAAATAGTTCTTTCTAAATCTAGATCTTTCTAAGGCGGGATTTTACACCTTATCTGATGCTTTTTAGGATATGGCCCCTCGAAGAGCATATGTTAGGAGGAATGTGAATTATAATGTGGATCAAGAAGTTCCTCAAGCTCCTCAAGAAGCTCCACAAGTTTCGACTAATCCTTTGGACGAACAAGTGACTAATGCAGAGTTTCGAGCTGCTTTTCAAGTGTCGTCTCAAGCCATGTCGGCTCAAGTCAATAGGGAGGTTGTGGTCCCCGTGAACCCAAATATGGGTATGACGACAACTAGAATGAGGAACTTCACTAGAATTACTCTCCCGGAGTTTCATGGTTCCAAGGTTGAGGAAGATCCTCAAGAGTTCATTGATGAGGTGTACAAGGTTTTGATGATCATGGGAGTGATGCCAGTTGAAAAGGTGGAATGTCCACTTACAACTAAGGGTGTTTCTCAAGTTTGGTTCAATCAATGGAAGGAAGACATGGCGGTTGATGCGGGCCCTCTTGACTGGGAAAAGTTTAAAGTTACTTTCCTTGATAGGTTCTTTCCCGTTGAGATGAGGGATACAGAGGTACTTGAATCATTAACATATTTCAAGGAAATATGAGTGTGAAGGAGTATGCCATGAAGTTCACACAACTATCTAGATATGCTCATACTATGGTTGTCAACTCTAGGGCAAAGATGAGTAAGTTTGTTTCGGGTGTGTCTGAAATGGTGGTTAAGGAATTTCGTACCGCCATGCTCATCAAGGAAATGGAAATTTCTCATCGAATGATTCATGCTTAACAAATTGAAGATGAGAAGCTTAAGGAAAGGTCTAGGGAGGCAAAGAGATCAAAGACCGACGATGGTGACTTTTCACATTTAAGGTCTGATATATATGGTCGTTCGAGGTTCTGATAAAGGTTTTCCGATCAAGGTTCCTCCAATGATCCGGCTCTTATGTTCAACAAGGAAAGGGTGTCTAACCCTAATCCTCAATAAGGAAATGGTGGTTGAAATGGATCTTCGGTTCTCGCATGCCAAAAGTGTGGCAAAAGTCATCCTTGAAAGTGCTTGATAGGTAAGGACAATTGCTTTCATTGTGGTAAAAATGGTCACCGCTTAAGAGATTGTCCATCTAGAATTGACAAAGGAAAGTATAGTAGGCAAGCTCCACCTAGTGGTTCGGGTTCTAGTGCTCCAAAGAAAAACCGATTTTATGCACTTCAAACTCGTCATGATCAAGAGGGTTCTACTGATGTGGTTACCAGTATGTTGAAAGATTTTTATCTTAATGTTTATACGTTGCTTGATACCGATGCTACTTTGTCTTTTGTGACGCCATATATGGCTATGAGGTTTGATGTTCTTCTGGATGTGTTGATAAACCCTTTTTCTGTCTCTACACTTATTGATGAATCTATTGTGGCTAAGAGAGTGTATAGAAGTTTTTGCATTTCCGTATCCCATAGAGTCACTCATGTCGATTTTATAGAGCTTGATATGTTAAATTTCGATGTTATTCTTGGTATGGATTGATTCCATTCTTTTTATGCTTCTATTGATTATAGAACCCAAGTGATCAAGTTTCAGTTTCCAAATAAGCTCGTCCTAGCGTGGAAAGGGGGAGATTCTATGCCTAAGGGTCATCTTGTTTCTTGTCTTAAGGCTAGAAAAATAATTTCTAAGGGTTGCATATATAATCTTGTTCGGGTTAGGGATATGGATTCCAAAACCCCTATCTTTGAATCGATTCCCATTGTAAATGATTTTTCGGAAGTGTTTCCTGATGATTTACCTGGTGTTCCTCTCAAAAGAGAAATAGACTTTGGTATTGACTTTCTCCCAGATATGCAACCTATCTTATTCCTCCTTACCACATGGCTCCGGCAGAACTAAAGGAATTGAAAGAGCAATTGAAGGATTTATTGGATAAGGGTTTCATCCAACTGAGTATCTCTCCATGGAGTGCTCCAATTTTGTTTGTTCGGAAGAAATATGGTTTACTTCTCATGTGTATTGACTACAATCAATTGAACAAGCTCACCATTAAGAATAAATATCCTCTTCCAAGGATAAATGATTTGTTTGATCAACTCCAAAGAGCAAGTTACTTTTTTAAGATTGACCTTCGGTCGGGTTATCACCAGTTGAG
Source organism: Solanum tuberosum (assembly GCF_000226075.1). Taxonomy (NCBI): domain Eukaryota; kingdom Viridiplantae; phylum Streptophyta; class Magnoliopsida; order Solanales; family Solanaceae; genus Solanum; species Solanum tuberosum. The sequence goes on along the minus strand of NW_006238931.1, from coordinate 1,211,593 downwards.
GCTGAAGGAATATGACATCCCGAAGATGGATTTTTGAACTCGGTATGGTCATTATGAGTTTTTGGTAATATCATTTGGTTTGAATAATGCTCTGGCCACATTTATGAACTTGATGGATAGGGTATCTAGACAATACCTTGATATGTTTATATAGTGTTTATTGACAACATTTTGATTTACTCAAGGAGTGAGGACGAGCATGTCGATCAATTGAGGATTGTTTTGTAAGTCCTCAAGGACCAACAACTATTTGCAAAATTTAGTAATGCGAGTTTTGGTTGAGATCTGTGGCTTTTCTTGGTCACATTATTTTCTGTAAGGGTATTGAGATAGATCCAAAGAAAATGGAATTGGTTAAGAGTTGGCCTAGACGTCCACCCCCTTCGGATATTTGAAGTTTCTTGGGTTTAGCTAGATATTACAGAAGGTTCGTGGAATGATTTTCCTCGATTGCCTCTCCATTGAAGGCGTTGACCGAAAATAAAGTTAAGTTTGTATGGTTGGAAAAGTGTGAGAAGAGTTTCCAGGAATTGAAGATAAACTTACCTCCGCTCCGGTGTTGACTTTACAGGAAGGGTCCGATGAGTTTGTGGTTTATTGTGATGCTTTAAGGGTTGGATTAGGGTGTGTTATTATGCAGAATGAGAAATTTATTGCTTATGCTTCAAGGCAACTTAAGATTCATTAAAAGAACTATCCCATCCATGATTTGGAACTAGCGGCACTTGTGTTTGCCTTAAAGATTTGGAGGCATTATTTGTATGATGTTCATATTGATGTCTTTACCGACCACAAAAGTTTGCAATATGTGTTCAAGAAAAAGCATCAAGATCTTCTCTAATGGAGGTGGCTTGAATTACTAAAGGATTAAGACATGAGTGTCATCTATCACCCCGGTAAGACGAATGTGGCGGCAGATGCTCTTAGCACTACAAGAAATTGTAATTTTAATCACCAACTCTTAACGAAGGGATATACATCCAGTTGTTAAAAGTGTATTTATAGTGACACATTTTTTTCCATCGTTAAAAGTTAAATTTTAGTTTAATTTAGCGAGGGAATAGTATTTGGATGTTAAAAAGATTATATCCCATCGGTAATAATAATAATAATAATAAAAAGGCACTTAATTAATTAAAGTTCCCTCTTTTTTATTTTCACTACACACATTTCTCGACACGCACCCGACCACTTTGTAATATAGCGATACAATTAATACGTATATGTCTGATTCTTCTTTCACTCACAAATCAAAACTTTGCTAGAGAAATTTCAGCAAACACCATCTAAGGTCGTGCAAGTTAATTTATAGAATCTGAGTAAAATCAGCAAAGCAAACACCTAGGTTTGTAGATGCTTCGCTTGCATATACTTCTCTGTCATTTCACAGTTAGAGGAATATGCAATTGATTGCTTCTCTGCCATTTCACAGTTAGAGAAATTTGCATATCACTTCTTTCCCAGTTCTGTTAGAGTAAAATCAGCAAACCAAGATACACAATTAGGTCTGTTCCTGCTTTGTTAGAGAAGAATCAGGAAATAGAGATACACTTAGCGTGACGAGTCTCTCCAAAGTTTGTTTTAACGTTTCTCTGTTTCAACATATAAAAATACAATCTGCTTCCCTTTGGTTATATTGCATCACAACAAAATTAGTATTCTTTACTTTAGCTTGTTCACCTTGCTGCGATTGATAACATTCGAAGGCGTTCTTGAAGTTTTCATCTCTTCAAGGCAAATTTCTGTTATTGTAATTATGAATTGGTTTGTGGAATGCCTAATTTTTCTCAATTTTGTATTTTATCCACTTTTTGGTTTCCCTCTCGGTTCCATTTCTTCTTTTGTGGTGTTCTTGCAGTTAGATGCGTTAGTCGTATCCATATGTCGCCATCGTCATATGTTGTGTGTACTGATTTAAGCACTTGTTCTAGTAATCTTGACTGAAAAAAGGAAGTGTGATGTTAATCTGATACTTTCTAAGAAAAGAATCTCCATATTCCTTATGATACAAGTATTTTAGTGAGTTGCATTATTTAATGTTTGCTCGTTTGTACTTTTCTCTATTTCTTTTCTAGTTGTTCAGGGAATGAAAGAATATAATTTGCTGTACTTATATGAACCCAACACTTAACATGAACCCAAAAATGTTGTTTTTGATAGCTTATTTTTAGTTTGGAAAGATAAACCATATTATCAAACTTGCTAAGCTTGCAGGGAGTATCGACATTGGTCACTGTTAACTTGATGGGTCTGTGTTACACAAAAAATATACTAGTGGCATTGAGAAGTCTACCATAGATGAAAGTTTGTCCGCTACAATATTAGGAGATGAAGTTCCATATGGTAGAAATCTCTTTGTAGTGTCGCCCCTCTGGTCAACTGCTAGGGAAGGTTTGAAGAAAAGAGTCGGTTTTTTCCAAGATAGAGAGTCCATTGAAAATATCACAACCTAAAGACATTTTAGCCACTCTATTTTCTACTTTTTTTTTTTTTGATAAAGGTAACTTTATATTCACATCAAAACTCATCGGCAAAGCCTGATGATGTGGTATTTACAGCCCCTAGGGGGTAATTTCAAAAGCCAAAAACTGGGCAAAACTTTACGATTAAGCTATAAAATCCACTAAACAATCTACCTCCCCCACCAAATCCCGTTACACCAAAAAATACACTAGGCTCAAGCTATTCATCTTGATTTTCTGAATGCTGTAAGTTTCCAATCATGTGATTTTTCATTTATTTCCTTCCACAATGTCCACCAAATGCAAACTGGGATGCATTTCCACCAGTCCTCTTTGGATCTTCTTCTTTTTCCCACTCCTTCCCACTGTCTCAAAAAGTCTAAAGTAGTCTGGGGCATTTTCCAGTTAACTCCAAGTATACATAAGAACATGTCCCACAAATTTACAATTGTTCTGCATTGTAAGAATAAGTGACTGTTAAATTCCGCCTCTTCCCCACACCTGTAACACCTTGAGCAAATTTGTATACCTCTTCTTTGTAACACTTCATGAGTTAGACATGCTTTCCTAATTGCAAACCAAGTAAAACATCAAACCTTGCGAGGAATATTGATTTTCCAAATTAGTTTCCAAGGCCATTCCATTTCTATAGTCTGATTAGAGTTTAAGCTCTAGTAACAAGACTTCACAGAAAAAATATCTTTCTTGTGCATTTTCCAGATTGGAGTATCAGGACCTTTAGTGACACCTGGAAATGCATTTAATGTGTGTAGTAATCCTGCAACTCTATCAACCTCCCAGTCATTTATAGCCATCTTAAATATCATATCCCAACCTTGAGGGCTCGATACCTGTGCCACAATGTCCATCTAATGTAGGCTCAATATATAAAGATCTGGGAGTATGAATTTCAAATTCTCTTCCTCTAACCAGAGTTTATTCCAGAAACTAGTTTTCACCCCATTCCCAATCCTAAAGGATAGATTGGGGATAAAGAATGGCTACAGTCTTCTGATTGTCTTCCAGAAAGAGTATCCAAAGGTACCATTTGCTTCTTCAGTAATCCAATTGTTTTGGAGACCATATTTTTGTGATATGAATCTCCTTCACAAAGCTATATATTCACTACAGAACTTCCATAGCCATTTCTACAACAAGACGACATTTAGTATATTTAACTTCTTTATACCCAAACTACCCTACATTTTGTTGAGTGTCACTACATCTCATTTAACAAGATTATACCCAAGCTTTTTTTATTTCCCTGCCACAGGAAGAATCTTCTTGTTTTGTTGTTTTTCTTCTCTATACTTCTTGGTATTGGGAAGAAGCTTATCATAAGTAGGAAGTGCATCTATCACTGATTTGATAAAAGTTATTCTGCCATTCCATCTTGACAGCTTCCTCTCACATCTTTCCAGTACTTCATTCCAAACTTCCACCTCTTTGTTCTTAGCACCAAAGGGCATTCAAGGGTATTTTGTTGGGAGGGAGGCCACCTGACATCCTAGGTTCTCAGGAAGCACCTACATATTTTCAACCTGGTTAACCGGGTATAAACAACTTTTATTCCAATTGATATGTAGTCCTGATATTCCCTTAAAGATGGTTAAGATGGCCCTCAAGTGTCTTATTTGATAAAATTCAGCTTGATAGAAAACCAAGGAGTCATCTGCATATAGCAGGTGTGAGATCTCCATAACAACTCCCCCATTTGCATTTGCACAGAAACCTTGCAACCACCCATTCTCATTTGCTTTCCTGATCATGGAGTTGAGATCCTCCATAGCTAAGATAAATAGGAATGGGGACATGGGGTCACCTTGTCTCAAACCTCTTTGTAACTGAAAAAATCCTTCAAGATTGCCATTAATGATAAGGGAAAACTTCACAGTAGATATACATACCTTAATCCAATTGTTCCATTTGTTTCTGAAGCCCATATCTCAGAATTTTCATGAGAAAGGACCAATTTACATGGTGGTAATCCTTTTCAATGTCCATCTTGCATAGGACTCCTCGTAGATTCTGCTTCAGCCTACAGTCAACTAGTTCATTTGCTAGCATTGATGCATCCATTATTTGCCTTCCCCTCAGAAAAGCCATTTGGTACTCATCTATCAAAACCCCCATGACCTTCTTCATTCTTTCTATGAGAAGCTTGGTTATGATTTTGTATACTCCACTAATCAAACTTATTGGTCTGAAATCCTTTAACTCTTCTGTTCCATGCTTTTAGGAATTAAAACTACAAAAGTGTCATGAATGATTTCTCAAAAGTTTTCTTCTGGTGGAAGTTATGAATTGTATGCATCAAGTCCTCCTTCAAAGTCTCCCAAAAAACTTTGAAGAAACTCATGGTGTATCCATCAGGCCCAGGTACCTTGTCACCATCACAGTGTTCAATTATATTTAGCACTTCATCTTCACCATAAGGCCTTTGCAACTGTTGCTCCCAATTGAACACGCAAGTGTACGCGGTCGCGCAAGTAATATAGTGGCCCTACAATTGCCAGATTATCGAACCCAAAGGACTTGTCAATTAACTATTTTACTAAATTATACTAGTCTAATTATTTATTTAAGAGTGCCAAGAGTGTTTAACTACTAAGAATGCAAGAATGGAATAATAAAATTACTTACAACGATTGAAAAATTCCAGGGTGGCAACATGCATAGGGTTTTATGTATCACATCTCATGCATGAATTAACTACCATTATCAAATTACTGATTTACAAGGTTGATTTTATGACCATGATTTCCCGACCTCTAATTGCCTACTCCAATTAGCTGTCTAACTACATCGTTGAGCGAGGATAGAAAGTCCTAATTGGCGAGCATTTAAATTTCATCCTGTTTCTTAATCAAGCTTGGTGTTTGTCTGGGTGTCAACTCTAAACACAAATCTAATCAACTGATATGCAAGAAAGATCAAGCTCTTTTGTATTATTTGGTCTATCTACCTCATCGTCTCCCGAGTCGAAGAATAAACAATATATTTATCTCTATGGTGATCAAGCATGAAATACTAAAACAATAATACAAAAGTAATTTAAGTGATAACCAATCATCAATTCAAAACAATCGATGTTCAATAATTACCCATAGCAAAAACTCAGAACAAGGGCCTTTAGCTACTAATGTCTAAGAAAAAAGAAGAAAAGAACCCTGAAAAGTATTGATAACTTTCTACTTACAAAGTATCTCCCCCTAATAATTACTTCTATGGACTATTTATAGAGATAGAAAACCCCAAATAAAATAACTGAGTTCAAAACAAATTGGGAAACCAAAACCAACACAAAAAAGAATTGGAATTGTTGTACGCATGAAACTGTCCAACCGCCTCAACTCCGTGCCTTTTATCAATTGGCCACTGGCTTCAGAAATTGCCATGTGTCAATGAGAATTGGCTTTCTTTAACTTTCTGCGCTATTTGCATAAATATAAATATAATATTCAATTTAATCCATTAAGTTGCCTATTTGATTTCCTTCTATAATCTTTCATCTTTAATTCGTTTTAATTCCAAACTTCTTCATCTTTACACCAATTTATTCCTACAAATAAAATACACTATTTAGCACAATCCATAAAATCCATGCTCAAAATGGACAAATAAAAATATTCAATATGAGACAAATAATAATTAAAAATACATATTTTTGACCTCACATCAGCGACCACTCTTGTTCTTCTTAGGAGATTCTAGGACAATTCACATATGCAAAAAAGGGCCTCCATAACTCTATTTAAGTATAGAGTTTTGTTTATAGAACTCAATCATATTCACCTTAAATACTTCTGGCTCTTTGACCTCCTCTCCTTTGATTATTAGTCTGTCTATATTATTATATCTTTTATGAGCAGTAGCCATCCTCTGGAAAAACCTAGTGTTGTTGTCTCCCTGTTTCAACCATAAAATCTTGGATTTATGTCTCCACCTAGACTCCAAAAATTTTGCTAGTTCTTCCAACTCTACCAAAATTGTAGCCCTCACCATTAGCTCATCCTCTGTCAGATGTCTTAAATCTTGTGCCGGATCAGTATCAGTTAATTAAGATAACAACTTGTTTTTCTTAGTGCCTAGATCCCCACCCACTTACTTACTCCATTCTTTGAGCTTATGTTTCAGTTTCATTCTGAGCTTGTAATCAGGGCAACCTTACACTACAAACTCACTCTACCAACTATGCACTAACTCCTCGAAACCATCCACTTTGAGCCACCAATTCTTGAACTTGAAGTAGGACTTATTCTGACCCCGATCCCCACATTGTAGCATAATAGGCTATGATCAGATGTCACTCCAGGCATTATCGTCTGCCTTATATTTTTGAAGGTTTCTTCCCATTCTTTCTAACCTAGCTACACTGTGATGGTTTTGCCCCTTTGAACCATGTAAAATTCCCACCATTCAATTGAAGGTCATGTAATTCCATCTCCTCAATCTAGTTGGAGAAATCTTTCATCACATTTGTGATCCTATTGCATCTTCTTCTTTCTACCATGACTCTAACTGTGTTAAAGTCTTCACATATGACCCATGTACCTTTACACAATTCTTTGACTGTTACCACCTCTTCCCAACACTCCAATTTCTCATTCCTAATATGAGAGGTATATACACTAGTGAGATGCCAACTAAAAGTAGTTTGGACTGCGTCAAATCTATAGGTGATCGAGAATTTCCCCATCTCTACTAAGCTTCCCTTCCATATTCTACAATCCCACATGATTAGGAATCCACCTTTACTACCATCAGCTTCTAAGTAACCACACCTCATCCATTTGCTAGCCCATAATTGTTTGGCAATACTCTCTACCTCCCTACTTATCTTTGTTTCTTGAAAGCAATATACATCTTCTTTCCACTTCAGCAATGCACTCTTAACAATATTCCTGGTAGAACTATTGTTAATCCCCCTTACAGTCCATGAAAGTAATTTTACCTTCATTTAAAGGCTAAGCTAAGGACTCTCCTTTTGGTTCTGGAACCCTCCACCTGCTGGTTTAAACTGGATTACAAGTTTTCCAATTCATTTTTTCAAATTCCTTGAGATCTAGGTGTTGTAGTTGTACTTCTTACTTCCTTCTTTTTCATAACAATCTTTCTCTTATCCAACCTCTTTAGTAATGCATGGGTTTCTTCTCTGAAGCCTTCAAAAACCACTACATAAGTGGCACTTAGTTCCAAGATATGCTGGTTAACCTAGTTGAATGTCCTAATCTCCTCTTCATTGTGGTTCCCAGTCATTTGCAATGTTACTGGCTCAACATAGAGAATTTGTTGTATTTGCATGTTGTGTTCATCACTGTTACTTTCCAATGCCTTCGAACCCTCTCCTTTTTTCCTGTGAGTGCATAGACTCACTTTCATCTGATCTATCTAGCTCAATTTCTTTTAGTTACATATCTGCGACTTCTTCCTGAATGTTCTTTGCATTGGGTTCGTTGCTTTTTCCATCAAAGAAGTTTCCCAGGCATCGTAGGCTTTTAAGAATTGCATAGCCACTGTTTTAAGACCAATTAGACCTTTGTTAATCCCCACGTGCCCTTCATGTACCACTTCTTTTTGTTTTTTGAACTAATTGGGTTATATGGGCCATTCATTAAAAGACCCACACTAGGTTTTAGGCCTAGGTCTGTATTACACAATACTTTCAAGCCCAAATTTGAATCTGGAATTTTGGTAGCTACCCCATGTGTCTCAGCCCTAGCACGTGGCTAGGCAGCTTTATCTGACCCCTTTCTTACTAAAGCAGAGTTCTCTTCTAAAACCTTTGGTCCAAGACTGGTTGACTTGAGGGTAGGGCCCATCTGAGGCTGAGTTTGAATTCCATCTTCTCTGCAGCCACTCAATCATCACTTCCTTTGGCACGCAAGATCCATCACCATTAATTTTGATTCTCGCCCAATTGAGATGGTTTCAGAGGTGAGTCTTCTCTTTCGTTTCGACCCAGCCTCCACAAAAATCACCGATTCTTTAAATGTTTTTTCTGCCCAGAGATGCAACGACAGACCTACCACTCTAACTCAAGTGGATTTGGGTCGGCTATAATCCGCTAATGTGCATACTGTCAGACTTCACCACTGCATTTTAACCGAAAAATTCTTCCACACCCAGTCACCTTCTACCACTTGTTTTGCAGTAGTTTTGGAGGTAAATTCGAAGAGGAAAATTCCCTTCCCTATTTCGTAAATATTCAGATCGTGAATCTGCTTCCAGAGATTATTTGCCCATTTTCTGACCTCTGTAAGAGTTGGAGTCTCACCTTTACTAACCATAAATTTCCCCACCAAACTCTTCTTTAATACATCACTCTGGGAATTTATGTCCTCATAAATGCAAATTTTGTCCCCCCTTTTAACCATGTTCACTGTTTGTGTGCTTTTCCTCCCCTCATTCCCCCATTTAATGCTTCTTAGCATATTAGCATAGGGAATGTTGCTGTCAACCTGTCTATGCTTCTGTAAGTCCCCCCCACGTTTGTGACTACTAATGAATCTCCCAACTTTTTCTGCAATTACTGTCGAGCCTGAGTTAAGAGTTAACTCCGGTATAATGATGACTGTCCTTCTTCTACCTCTGATGTTTATCAAGCTTATATATCTGCCAAACTTGTGACAATTCCGGGCGCAGTAGATTTCTGAAAAGACATCTTTTTTCTTCCATATTCTAAATGAGTTCCCCTTTGATTTGGAAGCTTCTCGCAAGGTCAAAGAAATCCATTCCATATCCTTGCAATTGAATGTTGTTCTCGTCATGGACTTCCTGTTTCTTTCTGTTCAGTCATACTGATCTCTTGTGGTAACTGAAGTTCATCGTAGGATTTGATTCCCACCGCGAAATAAATGGTGTCGTCCATCAAATGCTTGGTTGAGGTTGAAAGAGAAGGGAGAGAAAGAGAGAGTAAAGAGAAAGAGAAAAGAAAGAGAAAAGAAAGAGAAAGAAGGAGCGAGAAGGTGTTCCAGTGATCGGAAGAGATCATTGGAAAGAGAGAAAGGAGAAAACTAGGAAGGTAGTTCTCAGGTGACCTACTAGAAAGAGAGTTCTCTCTCTCCTAGGAAGTAGGAGAGAGAGGGTTTTTGGGAAAAGTGCCTGAGAGCATTTAATTTTGTTTTTCCTTAGCACTCAAATGTGCTCCACTTTTTCTAAGATTCTTTCCACTCTATTTGCTACTCTATTATATTTCTTGTATGAATGTCCTACTGTCGAGTCATATAGTTTGTGGAGGATCCACCTGTAGTCATGTATAATGTGAAAAAACTGTAAGTAGGAGCATGTAAAAGATAATTACTTCTGTAGCGTCAATTTCAATGATTAGTGGCTGTAAGTTGTGTAGTAAGGAAAACATAAGTCCATGAAAGAGGACGAGTAACTCAAACAATAAACTGTTAGCAACAAAAAATGGTAAAACATTTTCATTTTTAGGCGTTGTACATAGGTTTATAACTCTTACATGACAAGGCAAAAAAGCAAAATGGAAAACTATAACCTATAATCTTAACTTTAATAGTCAGTCCTCGTCTTTACAATAATTCAATCACAGTTCAGTGTTTATATCCCTACTATCACTAGTTCGTATCTCTTCTTACAAATGCTATTTGTATTAACTTTGATCAATTGATATTTAGGCTTCTTTAAGAGAACTACATCACATTTTATTAGATAGTTTACTAATGTTCTTATCCACTGCATAGTGGTACACATCTATTTCTTTTCGCCTTAGCCGCTGGACAATTGAAACTTGTATTGTTGCCTTAACTTGATAGCTTCTAATTAGTTCTTACAACCTGCTATTTTCTTAAGAACAATTAAAATATAAAACTTATTTCTTTCTTGCTTTACCATCTGATAAATGGCTGACTACGCTCGAGCAGAGCCCAGACCCGGAGGTGGTGGCTGAAGTACTGTTGCACCTAGGTGTTGTCGACTTAGTGCTAAGAATTATTGGCTTGCTGCTACTTTAGCTAAAACTAACAGATGACGAAGTGTTTTCTAGGGTACTAAGGTGTTTAACTACTTCTCTATAATAATGTGATTACTACATAATTTTTTTTTGTTAATTATTATACATTTAAGAGGAAAATTAGTAGATTAATTGAAGTTAGAAATTTATTCAACAGTGGTACATGTTAAAAGAAGAAAATCAGCATTCTCTCATTACTACTCGTCACTTATCTCTCATCAAACTTGCTAATCTGTTGGTCTTGCTCTTGTCAACTGCTATTGATTAAAAAACTACGTATTCTTAGGGTGTTCTTCTCATCAAGGTTAGTTTCTGCTTTTGTATGTGTATTAATTCGATTCTATATATAATACATCTTAATTCTTAGTTCTTACTTATATACTCCTTTTAACTTACGAATTGATGTTGGTGGTTTTGAACTACTGTTGATAAAAAATGCTTATATCTTGATTTTGAAATAGTTTGTTGCCAAAATAAGAAATTTCATATATTGCTTGTGTGTAGTCTAGATTTTGTGTATATTAAGTTAATAGAAGTTCTTGTATTGTGCGAGATGAATTTGACATTGGTGGTTACAGTGATCTCCAACTAACTGTGGATAAAATTTGCATATATTTGTAAAGGTTACACTGGTTTCCAACCCTCTAAAGATTTTATGATTCATAGCTTGCCATATATAGTATATTACAGCTCCATACACAACTGCAATCAGTTCCTTCCTGATTCTTGACCAATGCTTCTGATTGATCTCTTGGAGCATGAACTAGACACCTTGAGTCTGCATTCTGATTCCAGTCCATATCTGCATTGCAAACCAAACCTCTGTGCTCCATGTACTTCACTATTTTTTTCACTTTTTATTAGATGATTTACTATTTTTCTTATCTAATGCGTAGTGTGTACATTTGTTGACTATTGTAACTTGTATTGTTGCTTTAGCTTGATAGCTTCTAATTAGTTCTTACTACCTGTTATTTTTTTTAAAAAAAAATTATAGTATAAAACCTGTTGCTTGCCTGCTTTAGAAGATGATAAAAGTATGATTGTATCTTGAGTGTTATTTCCTTAGTTGTTGCGATATAACATTGCTAGCTTGCTGGTTCTGTTTGCTGCTTCTAACAGATGCTGAAGTGTTTAAATTTGTTATAGCAATATATATTCTCTGCTTGACATTAGCCCATCAATTGTACTAAATTTCTCCCCGAAGAACAACTGTTTATTTACCTTTCATCTTCTCACCTTTAGTTTAAGCCAATAAGCTGAAAGGGAATAGTTTGTCTGAAACTGAGTGTGAACATGAAGATTAATTTTTTGTACCAAATAAGTTTTCTGAATGTAATTTTGTCCTTGTATGGAGTTTCAAGTTACACTTTTAAATTTGAGAGATGGACTTAAAATCGATACTAGGCTGTTTGTTTTCCTTTATTGTGCAATTTGACATCTCTAAGTTGCTATGATTGTTTTTAATGTGAACTATTACATACCAACAATCCACTACACTTAATGAGGTTCTATATCTCAGACACCTTATTTAGTCTCCAACAATGATAGTATGCTTGCCTTGCACCCTACAGTGATCCACTTTTGTCATATATGGGCCCATTGTATCCACAACACATCTCTTTTTCTGCATAGGTTCCAGAAAGTTTACAAAGTGTTGTTTTATTGAAGGTTTCCAGGTCCAACAAGTTTAAGCCCCATGCAGCGCCACTACAAGAAAACATGCTATTAGCTACGGATTTTAGCTAGAGAACTAATATTCCTAGCTAATCAATACATTAGCATCGGATTTAGCTAGAAATGTCTTATTTCCTAGTAAACTTTTTAGTCTAGGAATTTAGTCAAATAATAGCTAGGAATTAGCTATGAACAATCCCTAGCTAATACATTGCTTGGGACCTTTCCAAGCAAAATCTCTAGCTAAGTTTTGGCGGAAAATCAAAATTGGCGCCAATTTTTTTGCAGGAAAACTAATTTGGCGCAATTTTTCTCTCTTTAAGGATTTTGGTTTAGCTAGGAAAATATTTCGTAGCTATTCCCTAGCTATGTTTTAGCTAGGAAAGATGCCTAGCCAAATTGATAGGTTGCTAGGAAAGTTTCTTGCAAATTCTATATTTAAGTTTTAGTAGGAATTGAGTCGTGTCCCTTATATATTCTTTAAAATCTTTAGAACAATTATAATTCTATAAAAACATGTGTGTAATAAATAGTAAAATTCAATAGTTATAAATAAAATTTTAAAAGTGGGACAAGAAATTAAATACAAAATGAAGGGCGTATTTTAGTGTTTAAATGAATTTCTTTTAAGCAACTAACTCTAAACTTGAACGTAACTTTGGTTTATAGATAAACTTCTAATGAAGTACTCATAAATGACTAATTTGAGGCCAAATAAAAATACAAACTTTCAAAAATAAAAAATTCATATAAAATTAAATTAAAGAAGTATGATATAGAGAACAAAGAAATATAAATTGAAAAAATGCAACGTATCCAATCTTAAGACTAAAGTCATATAATAATATAGATAGAAAAATAAATACAAAATTAACGCATAATTTTCTTAGTTCCTATCTTTAATTATCTTCTTCCTAACGAATCAAAATTCAAGAGACTTCATTTATCGAGTCAAACAAAAACATGAATCAAATAGTACAATAATGATATAAACGTTTGGATAGCGGGGTCATATGAGAAGTTGAATTTATATAGATAAAATAAAGGAATATCAAAAGATATCTTAAAATTTTAAATTAATTATTTAGAGGTTATGAATATGAACATGATAAGAGTTATGAATATTATATTTGAATAGGTAATTAGATATATGTGAATCTTGAAGATAAATATTTAAAGCAAACAAAGGAGAAAAATAGTAAATAAAATAAGAAAAAATATTATTACAAAT
>NW_006238931.1:1194584-1196988 GCF_000226075.1 Solanum tuberosum | reverse complement strand
AATTTACTTATTGAAAGCAAAAATGTCCAAGATGAAACATTTATCTTATTGATTTCATGTATATGAGTGTCTATGACAATTCTTTGTGGAACTGAAAATGTTATTGTCTCTTACTTCTAAGCCAATATAGTGAATTTTAAAGCTTTATTGATAGTAAATTCAGTGATCGAAAGTTTAGTGATTTAAATCATTCTAACTACTTTTTGTTTTGAATGGATTGTTGTCACTATTTTCACATTTTGAATGAATTGCTTCTTTATTTTTGTGTATGGTTAATAACCGAATAACCGATCGAACCAAACCAAATCGAAACCGATAACCACCAAACCGATAAATGTATATTATATTTGGTTTGGTTTTGATAATTTTAAAACCGATTAAGTTGGTTTGATTTTGATTTAATTTGACCAATAACCGATCCAAACCGACCCGTGAACACCCCTAACCGTAACAGTAGTACTTCAAGTACAACTATTGGTTTTTCCAAGGCATGACATACTAATTACTGCCTCTATCCACTTTTAATTGTCATAGTTTCATTTTTTTGAGTCAAACTATAAAAATTTTGACTAACATTTTATGATGTATTTTTTCATCATATTGACATGCAAAAATATTGCAATTTAATTACTTTTCGTATAGTTTTTGAATATCTAAATTTTTATTTATAGTATTGAACTAATGTAAATTATGAAAATTATAGTTAAACTGACTTTCAAAAAATGTAACATGACAAATAAAAGTGGACGGTGGGGTACATAATTAGGATTCCAAAAGGTACGCGTTTCATAAGGTCAAATACTATTATTAAGCTATTTGAATTAATCAACTAAGAGAAGTGGAAAAGTCATATATATAGTAAAATTAAAGGATTTATTCAGACACATGTTTTTATGTGTCAAATAAATGTAATATTACTTTCTTATAATTATTTTCATTTTTTAACTTTTGACTTCATAATTTCTTATGACATTTAAAATTTAGTATAATAATAATAATTAATATAATACAACTAATTAATAAAAGGAGATCGGTAAAAATTGAAAAGGCTACAATTAATAAATAGAATAAGATAAATTTACAAATAAGATGAAAAGACTATATAATATAATTGATGAGTAGATTGACTAAAAACGACATTAAGTTTACAACTAATTATATAATATATAATATAAGAAGTAGAAAGAAAATAATCAGAAGAAGAACAAGAACCGTATAGTAGTAAAACCCTAACAGAGCTTCAAATCCTGCAAAATAGAACAAATTAACTGACCAATTCTTCCTCAAATCCCGTAAACGAAGGATGCACTACTTCACGTCTCTTCATCATGCTCCCAAAATTCTAACTATTTATTCCAGTCTACAGAAGCTTGAAATCACAAATCTACTTCCTTCTTCAGTTAAGGTAAGAAGTTCTCTAAACCTAATTCATTTATATAAAGAGGTATTGTTGAAAAACTAGTTTTTCATATGTTTTTGTTAGATATGAGAAAGAAATTCACACAGAATCAGTATTTTTTCTTGAAGATACCCTGCTTTTCTTAAAGCTTGAGATTGAAACTTGTTATTTTGTTCATCAGAAAGAAGTTGGAAGCATTTTGGGATTTTCTCTGTATGCTGCGAAATCGAAGACAAGCTAGTGAGAAAGTCAGAAGTTTGCCAGGTGCACCTCTGTTTATGTAATGCAATTTTTTTAATTGTGTTTTACATTTCCTTAAAGATCTGGTGCAAGCATCACCTTCTTCTCAAGGTGACTCTTTTAGCTTCACAAGTTGCTTTCTTGAACTTTTGCTTCAATTTACCATTTTAGTTTTAGATGTTGTTTCGTTGCAATTGGTGATAGTTTCATGTTCAGCTTTATGTGGTTACTGTTATGTTATAGTTTTTTTTTTCCAAATCTTTTATGATGTTTAGAGGGTTACTGTCATGTTATGGTTTTTTTTTTCCAAATCCCTTATGATGTTTAGAGCATATCATATCTACAAAAGGTATATAGATGCTTGTGAGTTGATGGGTTTAATGTGCCTTCAACTTTTCGATGGAAATATGTTAAAGAAGGAAACAACTACAGGACTCGTCTTATTCAAGTATATATGATAGACACTTTGGCTGATGACTCAGATGACTCTAGTGCCTCCACGAGTGATAATCTGTGATTTGTCCAAGCTGTTTCAGCCCACTGCTTCATTTTTTCACCTTCTGCTTTTCTGTTTTGTTGCACGATAAGTGTCTCTGCATACCCACCTTATACTTCCAAGGGTGGAGCTTTGAGCACTTCAATTGCTCTTCTATGGAGTCCCTCTTGAATCAAAAGCGATTTTGTGGCTGATTTTGTGTTGGACTTGGGTGACTAAATAGTGTTAGTATGTATAATGCACGTGCTTCTATATTATTTTTTTCATCC
>NW_006238931.1:1190698-1194252 GCF_000226075.1 Solanum tuberosum | reverse complement strand
GTGGATGTATAAGAGACTAGTGCCAAGTCGAACAACAGTCACTTCTGAGTTTATAGAAGGTGTGCGTGGATTTATAGAGTTTGCATTAATGCAACCTGATTTTGTTTCTAATGGAAGTATAAGGTGCCCTTGTTCAAAATGTAAAAACAGTAGTGGGTTTCTTGAACCTCATGATATTAGATCTCATTTATACAAGCATGGTTTCATGCCCAACTATCATCAATGGGAATCACATGGGGAGTCTTTTGTACCAATTTCTAGGCCTCAACCTAGTACCAATACAGGTGATGAAATAGGTGCTAATAGAACACCAATAAATCCATATCGTACTATGGTCTTGGATGCAGCTGGTCCTAGTTTCAACTTAGACAATGATGTATTTGATAAGGATCTTGATGAAGAAGAACCTCCTAATCAAAATGCTCAAGAATTTTTTGAAATGTTGAAATGTTGAAATGTTGAAAGCTGCAGACAAGATACACTTGGTGGCATAAAATCCTTGAGAGTAAATGGAGATACGTAGTATACTTGTTAATGGGAAAATTATTTTGTCTTTAAAGGAGATTCCTCCATTTGGCCTGATATTGTCTTTTTGTGTGGAGTTGGAGGATGATTTCTCTAGCTTAATGTTTTTTTCTTTCAAGTGTTGTTGAAGTCATCTAGCATTTTCAGTAATGCTATTCATAGAATGTACTGATGTTTCAGTACTATCTTTTTGCTAATTATCAGACCCTTCCATATCACTTTCTAGAATTTTGACATAAACGGTAAGTTTCTTTTATATTGTGCTTTCCTTTTCAGCTAACTGCTTCAGACATTTTTAAGAAAAAAGAAAATACCAAAGTGGATTGCTCAAGTTCACTGGGACAGTTTGATGCAATATTGGAACTCTGACGGTTTTAAGAAAATATCAGCAATCAACTCAAAGAATAGAATGTCATCTAATAACGGAGAAGGTCCTTCCTTACATACTGGAGGATCAGTTGCATTTGCTGAGTACAGAAGATGACATGTAAGTAATTATTTATTTTTATTTAGTATTAATTAGTATTGGTCTTATGTTATTCTCTGATTTATGTTGATAATTAACAATATATTTAATGCTTGTAGAAGGAACTAACTGGTAAAGAGCTTCAGAATGATGAATTATTTCTAATGACTCACAAAACAAAAAATGACAAGAAGTGGATCTGTGGAAAGTCAGAAAGGTTGTGGGTATGTTTTTATCTCATTTCGTTAGTGACATTTATTCTGAAAGTTATTTTTTTTTAAATTTAAATCCGTGTGAATTGTTTTCTAAGAAGAAAAAAGAAATTGCCCTGTTAATGAGAATTTTTCTTTTTCTTTAATTCTTGGGCATAACGCAAGGAGAGTGATTTCACATTTGAAAGAACTTTAAGTATATTTGGTTGTTAGTTGTGGTGTTAGGGGCTATTTATTCCCATTATGTTCCAGATTAACCAGTTCATTAAAGAGAGAGGTGCACCCTCCCATCAGGAGGTTTCTAAGTCTATCTTCTCGCTTCATTTCCCCGAGACAGTGAACAGAAAACATTAGCCATATTCACTGTTGTCCATGTTTGTAGTTTCCTCTAATAGGTACCTAACTGCACCAACTTTGTGTATGATAAACCACTTTGCCAGTTATCCACGCCAATGTAAGTGATTATCCTTTCTGGAATGTCACAACACTTTTCTTGTAACTTTTTATGCTTTTCCTCCCTTTGTTTCTGATGATGTATGCTCATTGCTTTGTGAGGTTCCTTATTTTGATCATGTTTGTTCATATCATGTGTACCATCTACATATGGAGGAGGCATGTATCTTTGTTTAGCCCTGGTCTAGGGATCCACTTTTGCACCTGATTTCTCCTGCCTCGTCTTGGCAAAAGAATTTCCACCATCATCAAAGCTGCATTTATGACCAATCTTTTACATTTCTTACATAATATGGGTTTCCAGTCATATTTAATATTTTGAACAAACGTCCTTCCAGTAGGATCAACAATTTCAACCTCTTCTGGCAAACCTTATGTTACATTTATTTTAACTAAGACTCTGGTATAGGATATTTTTTTCTGTTTAGCAGTACACACATCCGCAAAGAGTTGTTTCTCTAGATGGCTAGCAATTTTACTAAGAGTTTCCGCAACCCAATAGTTCAGGGCCAGTGAACAGGACTTCATCTTTATCGTTTTGGTTTTGGAATTTCACTATGTAGCAGCCTGCATCGTGGTAATATAACTCAGGTACAGAAACAAAATTTTAGCGCCAATCAATAACCATCCGAGGACCTTTTTGAAGTGCTTTTCTCAGCTCATGCACGACATCATCCTTCACCCAGCAGCTCTGAACACTTGCAACATAAATATAGAAACTAGAACTAACACCTGCACTATTTATTGCCCCCTTCGTACCTAATCCTTTATCCATGAATTTTACTCGAAGACCAGCACCCCAAAGAGAATTTCCCAGCATGATTTCCCTGGCTCTCACCACATCCATAACGTTTTGGTATTAAACCAAATCAAAACCTTTGAATGCAAAGAATGGAAATATATTTACTGGACCAAACATCTCAAACTTATGTCTGACAAGAACTTCAGATGAATCAGGGCCTAAAGACCCCAACCATAGTTGTTTTGAAGCGAAAAAGAAGTCTGCTGCAGCTGAGTCTCCATAAGTGTACCAAATCCCTTGATTTGTGGAAGAATGAGACAGTGGTAACTGCTGCATAGGTGACTCCATGGGACAGCTCATACGTCCTGCTATTGATCTTGAGGCTGGTAGAGGACGGTCCACATTAAGAATTCGGTGGTTCTCCATCATGACATAGTGTCCTCCATCAGATGAACTGTTTCTCAAATTCGATGGTGTTCTAGCAACAGGTGAAAGAATCTGCTAGTTATAGACCTCCATATGCACAGAAGGCCTAGTATTCATAAAATCTCCAGACTCTTTAGAATAAAAAAACTACAGACCTACGCTAATCGCTATTAGTATTTGAACTCATACTGGAGTGGTGAGTTGATTCCAGAGGAACTGCTGGGCTTCCAGTAACTTCATGTAGGAGAAAGTAGGTGCTTCACAACGTATACATCACTAGAGCATTATTCCATTCATCGGTTTGTTTTGCTATTTCTGGTGCCTCTAATACAATTACTGGTTGTCCAACAATTTTTTTCGGTGGGTTATAGGTTAAAGACATACCAGTGGACAGTTCAACATGAACAGGTTGTTCCAAACTTCTTTCCATCTGTATATTTCTTATTGAACTCATTATATTTTGTTAAGCCTGACTCTCATTCCACCTTAAGGTTTGAATAAGGAACCTATATAGTTTCAATATAGCATTTAGGAAAGATGTTCTTGTATTAGTTCAAATATATATTTCATTGTTTACTTCATCAATTACAGTATTCTATTCCTTTAATTATATAAGTTTATTTCTTGCTGTCCATTTATTCTATTACAGAATAAATTTGAGTACTTTCATAGAACCTTTTGCAACTTGATAGCTTTGTTACACAATGTAATAGCTAATCACTTTATTCTT
>NW_006238931.1:1172057-1183666 GCF_000226075.1 Solanum tuberosum | reverse complement strand
TATCGTTTTGGTTTTGGAATTTCACTATGTAGCAGCCTGCATCGTGGTAATATAACTCAGGTACAGAAACAAAATTTTAGCGCCAATCAATAACCATCCGAGGACCTTTTTGAAGTGCTTTTCTCAGCTCATGCACGACATCATCCTTCATCCAGCAGCTCTGAACACTTACAACATAAATATAGAAACTAGAACCAACACCTGCACTATTTATTGCCCCCTTCGTACCTAATCCTTTATCCATAAATTTTACTCGAAGACCAACACCCCAAAGAGAATTTCCCAGCATGATTTCCCTGGCTCTCACCACATCCATAACGTTTTGGTATTAAACCAAATCAAAACCTTTGAATGCAAAGAATGGAAATATATTTACTGGACCAAACATCTCAAACTTATGTCTGACAAGAACTTCAGATGAATCAGGGCCTAAAGACCCCAACCATAACTGTTTTGAAGTGAGAAAGATGTCTGCTACAGCTGAGTCTCCATAAGTGTACCAAATCCCTTGATTTGTGGAAGAATGAGACAGTGGTAACTGCTGCATAGGTGACTCCATGGGACAGCTCATACGTCCTGCTATTGATCTTGAGGCTGGTAGAGGACGGTCCACATTAAGAATTCGGTGGTTCTCCATCATGACATAGTGTCCTCCATCAGATGAACTGTTTCTCAAATTCGATGGTGTTCTAGCAACAGGTGAAAGAATCTGCTAGTTATAGACCTCCATATGCACAGAAGGCCTAGTATTCATAAAATCTCCAGACTCTTTAGAATAAAAAAACTACAGACCTACGCTAATCGCTATTAGTATTTGAACTCATACTGGAGTGGTGAGTTGATTCCAGAGGAACTGCTGGGCTTCCAGTAACTTCATGTAGGAGAAAGTAGGTGCTTCACAACGTATACATCACTAGAGCATTATTCCATTCATCGGTTTGTTTTGCTATTTCTGGTGCCTCTAATACAATTACTGGTTGTCCAACAATTTTTTTCGGTGGGTTATAGGTTAAAGACATACCAGTGGACAGTTCAACATGAACAGGTTGTTCCAAACTTCTTTCCATCTGTATATTTCTTATTGAACTCATTATATTTTGTTAAGCCTGACTCTCATTCCACCTTAAGGTTTGAATAAGGAACCTATATAGTTTCAATATAGCATTTAGGAAAGATGTTCTTGTATTAGTTCAAATATATATTTCATTGTTTACTTCATCAATTACAGTATTCTATTCCTTTAATTATATAAGTTTATTTCTTGCTGTCCATTTATTCTATTACAGAATAAATTTGAGTACTTTCATAGAACCTTTTGCAACTTGATAGCTTTGTTACACAATGTAATAGCTAATCACTTTATTCTTTTTCAGAATACATTTACAAATACAATTAAGGATAAGGTGGGTGAGACTTCAACATTAAGGAATGAAGAAGGTCTTGAAGTAGATGACGGAGACATGGAGAGAAACACGACCACAAATGGAGAAGATGAAGGAGAAAAAACTAGTGAAGATGATGTGAATTTATTGAAAACGGTATCGGAGGAGCAATTACTGAAAACTTGGATAGAAACAGTTGGTGGAACTAAAAAAGGAAAAATATATGGGCTTGGATCTAGAAATTGTTTGCTGGCAGATTCAAAGAATTCTAATTGTGCATCCTCTACTGCTCAGAATCCTTCAAATATTCCTACTCAACAAATATTTGAAACACCTGAATTTCAACAACTTCTTGACCATGTGTTTGGAGCAACGGATGACGAATATGCAAGAGCATGTGCAAATGGATATTCGGGAAAATATGGAAGCTCAAGTGACTATTGCGGTTCGTGCTGCTGTGGCTCGGATGCTTGGTTTTACTCCTCAACCACCAACAGATGGATCTGGTTCTACCCCAAATGTACCTTAATATAATTTATGTTTCTGTTTTTATGTTTTAAGACATTTATGTTACTGTTTTTATGTTTTAAGACATATTTTAGCTAGTAAACATGTACTTCACTATTCAAGGATTGATGATATTATAACTGTGCTTATTTTGAAAAATTGATTTGATTTAACTATGTTTTTCATCTTATGTCAAACATAGAAAATTATATTTGTATTCGTCATACAATTTCTAGCCAGATTTATCTAGAAAATATCCCTAGCTGTTTTTAGCTATTCATTTAGCAAAGAAAATATTCCAAGCAAAATTTGAAAAATAGCTAGAGCATTTGTAAGTTTAGATAGGGTAATTCCTTGCTAAGTCTTAGTAAAGTCAACATTTACCAAGCAAATTTTGCTATGAATTTAGCTAGTATACATCGAAGCAAACTGTTTGCTACGGAAAGAGCCTAGCAGAGATATCTTAGCTAAATTAGCTAGGGATGACATAATTTGCTAGCTAAAAATTAGCTAAGAGCTTATTAGCTTTGAAGGTCTGCTAGGTCATTTTCCTAGCTAAAATTGACATTAGCTAGGGAATTTTATCACTTTAGCTAGGATTTGCGTTTGTAGCTAAACGACTGTTTTCTTGTAGTGAGCATTTGGTAAACACAATTTCTCCCAAGCAATGAATGTCTTTTTAGAGATATCTACTCCACCATTCCATAAGAAATTCCGACATATGCTTTCTATCAGCTTTATGATTTTCTGGGCAACAAAAATAGCTGCGACCAATAGGTCTGGATAGAGAATAGTACTGATTGAATAATCTGGACATTGCAAACTGGACCAAGAAGAGTGCTAGTTCTAATAACTACAAGTGAATAAAAGATAACCATTATGTAGCCAACATCCCTTTGTTTGTAGTTTGTTTGGTCTATCAACTTATCGGATAGTCCCAGTAAAGAAATATGGATAATCTTCCTATCTCCTAAACACAAGTTGCTAGATTGAATAATAATTTAGCTGATTCAAACACCTAGATATGTTTCCATGCATGCTATCTCGAAGATAAACCTTTTGAATAATATTCTTCATAATGATATCCTCGCGACGACGTGAATTTTGGAAAACTATATGCTTTCTTTCCAGCCACAATTCATAGACAGAGACAACCATATTATTCTGAAAATTGTAGAAGCATTGCCCTTGCCTTTACACATAATTTCATACCAATGAATTTCTCCAACCCAGTTCATATCTTGTCGGTGGATTCCTTTCCAATGCAATACCTTTTTTCCCTACGTAGGAAGCTACAGTGCACTCGAAAAATAAGTGATCTATATTTTCTGATTCAATGTCACAAAGTAGACATAGAGGTAACATTGTGGGGTCCATATATATATATATATATATTTATTGAAGTCCTCATTTGCTGCATTAGGCCAACAACTTTAGTCGTCCATTACTGCAAAATTGCAACAATGTCAAAAAGTTTAGAAGTTGTTTACCTATAGGTTTGAATTGTTATTGTCCATTGATGTCATTAGTGACATCAAATGGGCAGAACTTTTCTTTTAAATAGAGCACTTATGCTCATTTGTAAGGACACACCAAAATAAAGAAGCAATAGAGAGTAATCCACAAACTATTTCTTAGTTTGTGAGTTAATAGTGTGGAAGTAATATTATTGTGAGTTGTAAGAAATAAAAAGAGTGTTGAGTAGTAGTTTTTTGATACTACCAAGTTTTTCATCAATATTAATGCATCACTTATTTGGGTATCATATTTACCCCATTTTAATATTTGGTGTCATTGTTACTCTCTTCCTACTGCTATTTAATTTGGACATTATCCTGGGGTGATTATCACTTTGTCCAACAAACACTTCCATTCCAAAGCATCTTATCTTTAGTACTCCCTCCGTTTCACAAAGAATGGTCTAGTTTGACTTGACACGAAGTTTAAGAAAATAAAGAAGACTTTTGAATCTTGTGGTCATAAATTAAAGTTATGTCAAATGTACATTGCCCTTTAATTTTGTGGTCTTAAACATGCCACGTGGAAAACTGAAATTAAAATGTTACAAAAAAAAGAAGAAGTCATTGTTTTTGAAACAGACTAAAAAGGAAAGGAGTTCATTCTTTTTGAAACAGAGGGAGTATACAGTCTGCCATGAATAGTCACGTATAAGATGAATAACAACTTTGGTAAGCCTGGATTTTTGCACATTAGTCTCCTCAAGGCACACTAGGATGATCAACTATCAACTTTTAGTACATCACTTTTATTGAGAAAATGTGTATTGTAGAAACTTAGTTTCATTCATACCTGCCTCCTCAATGCATGCTTGCCTTGCACCCTACAATGATCAACTTTTGTCATTGTATATATGGACCCATTGTATCCACAATACATATCTTTTTTTGCATAGGTTCCAAAGAAGTATACAAAGTGCTGCTTTATTCCAGGTTTCCAAGTTCAACAAGTCTAAGCCCAGCAGTCTTGAAATGAGTGCCTTTTTAGGGATATTTACTCAACCATTCTATAAGAAATTTTGACATACTTTTTGATTTTTTGGGCAACAAAAATAGCTGCGACCAATAGGTCTGAATAGAGAATAATACTGATTTAATAATCTGGAAACTGCAAACTGGACCCAAGAAGAGTGCTAGTTCTAATAACTACAATTGAATAAAAGATATGCATTTGTTGCCAACAACCTTTTCTTTGCATTTCCTAGAATCTATACCAGAAAGTAGTTTGAAAGTGACTCAGTGTTAAATTGATGCAACTACTCTTCTGAAGGCATACTCACTTGATAAATGTACTTACCTCTGGCACTATTGAAAATCAATAGATGTTGATGTTTTCGGTCAAAACTGTGATAATTATGAGTTGCCAAATTTGATTATAGTTTCAGTTTAGCAAGTTCAATATTCTATGAGTTTAACATTTGTCTGCTCAATTTATTTCCTTAGTTTTTTGCTGTCCATTTTTAACTCTTTAATGTAATAAACTGTTCCTTTCCTTCTAGTGTTAGATTTTGATGTAATAAAAGTGTTGTAGTTGTGTTTGATTATCTTGATCTTGGACTTTTCCATAAGTTCAAAGAAATGGATTCATTTCAGGAAAATGAGGGATCATAGTGAACTGTTTTGAGCAATGATGTTATTTATTGGGTAACTATTATAATGATTTTGCTGGTAGACATCTTCAGACCTTCAAACCTGTATTTACATCTAGATTTTCAAATCTGCAACATGATTATCTCAACCAAAATCTGTAAAGTTAGTGACAATGTTATGATCCATTACCAGCTACCAAGTAATAAAACGCTCTATGATGTTTCTTTGCTCCATTCGTATATCAAATAATTGCTTGAAATTTTTCCACAGAACTTTACCAATTAGACTATTCATGAAAAGATGCTCCTCATCCTCCAAACACGGATATATACTGCAGTCACATTTACAATAGAAGTCAGTACAAGGTGTAGCTTCCTACACCTTCATCATTTTTAGTAAATACGTTAAAGTTTTATGTTTCTTCTTTAAAGTTTATACGATGTTACTGAATTAACATATACTTCTTTTTTTACAGCTCAAGAATTTTAATATGAAGAATATATCGTTCAAGAAAGTATGGAGCAAGTTGAAGTTAAAAACACCTTTTACTTTGGTTAAGGGTGGTTTAAATTAAAGACGATATCTTATTATATATATATATTGCAATTTTTCTTTTTTTTTAAGGAATTGATAAAGATATGTCATGCAACTTAAATATGATATATCTTTTTTTAATTAGTTTTTTGTATTAACAATGAAGCTTTATATAATGAATTTAATTATTTAGTATAATTTTGACTGTTTTCGTATATTAAATAATTAATTATATTATTCATTAGTACAAATTTTTGTATAATAGGAAATGAAAATGAGGTCTTTGAAAATCTTTTATAATTAATGGCTTCTTATAAAATATTAAAATGAGTATTAGCGACGGGAAATGTGGTCGCTAATTTTTTTGGTGTCGAAACTAAAATACAATTAACGAAAGGAATTTTGATTATTAAAAGTACTTGTAATGAGGGCAAATATAGTCGCTAAAAAGGACATATAACAACCGGAATTTATATGGTCGTTAAATGTACTTTTAACGACCGACTTGAAATCCGATTGTTAACTTTTAACGACCGTCGACGACCGAATTTTTTCTGGTTTTTAATGACATTTATCGACCATATTTGGACTTTTAACGACCAAATTTCCCCTTGCTAAAGAACTTTTTTTTTTGTAGTGTAGTAGACTATCAATGAGTAGTATTGCTCATGCTGAGGATAATGAAAAGGAGTTGGTTCGTGATGTTCATTGATTGACCCGATTGGGTATTCAGTTGGTTGATTCTAATGAAGGTGGTGTAATTGTTCATAATGGTTCAAAATCGTCCTTTGTGTCAGATGTGAAAGCCAAGCAAGGTCTTGATCTGAATTTGGTTGAATTGAAGGAAATAGTGCTTAAAAAGTTCACTGAGGCTTTCTCCTAAGAGGGAGATGGTGTGCTTAGGTATCAAGGTCATTTGTGTCTTCACAATGTTGATGATTTTAGGGAGTAAATTTTATCGGAAGCCCATAGTTCTCGATATTCCATTCACCTGGGAGCCATCAAAATGTATTATGACTTGCAGGAGGTCTATTGGTGGAATGGATGAATATGGATATTACAGAATTCATGGCTAAGTGTCCCAAGACATTAGTATTCCTACTTGGAATTGGGAAGATTTGAATATGGACTATATTGTTGGTTTACGCCGCACCCAGTGGCAACATGACCCGATTTGGGTTATTGTGGATCGTATGAAGAATTCGGTTCATTTCATTCCCATCAAGGTTTTTTATTCGGTGGAAGACTATGCTAATTTTTATCTAAGGGAGATGGTTAGGTTGCATGAAGTTCCGCTATCCATTATCTCCAACCGCGGTACCCAATTTAGTTTCCAATGTTAAAAATCTTTGCAAAAAGGTCTTGGTACTCGCATCAATCTTAGTACGGCCTTTCATCCTCAAATTGATGGGCAAACGGAGCGTACTATCCAAACTTTGCAAGATATGTTGAGAGCTTGTGTGATTAACTTCAATGGTAATTGGGATGATCATTTGCCTTTAATTAAGTTTACTTATAATAATAGATATCATTCAAGCATTGGTATGGCTCCATTTGAGGCTCTTTATGGTAGGAGGTGTAGATGTCCTATAGGTTGGTTTGAAGTTGGTGAGGTTGCTTTGATAGGTCCCGAGTTGGCACATGAGGCTATGGAGAAAGTTCGGCTCATTAGAGAAAGGTTGAGAATGGCTCAAAGTCGACAGAAGTCCTATGCAGATGTTAGAACAAGAGATTTAGAATTTGATATTGAGATTGGGTGTACTTGAAAATTTCACCCATAAAGAGTGTAATGAGATTTGGAAAGAAGGGAAAGCTTCATCCTCGTTATGTGGGCCCTTATTAGATTATGAGGCGTATTGGTAAAGTTGCGTATTAACTTGATTTGCCTAATGACTTGACATTGGTGCATCCAATTTTTCATGTCTCGTTGTTGAAGAAATGTGTTGGTGGTCCGACGTCTATCATACCATTGGAGAGTCTTTGTATAAATGAGAGTCTTTCTTATAAAGAAGTTTTGGTTGAGGTTTTGGACCGGTAGGTTAAGAGATTGAGAAATAAGAAAGTTGCATCTGTAAAGGTCTTATGGAGGAATCAAAGGGTTGAGGGAGTTCCTTGGGAGGCCGAGGCCAATATGATGTCCCATTATCCCTACCTCTTTCCCTCCAATCCTACTTTAGCTTGAGATATTTAGTTCCTCATGGTTCATCCTTTTTGATTTGATGTGTCATAGTTGTTCTCATGTTTCCTCATGCATGCATGCTCATGAAAATATTGATTCTTGAGAAAATGAGTTAGTTTGATTAATTACTTCATGATAATGTGCATTGAGTATGATTTGCATGTATTCTTTACGAAATGATATTTTAAATATGATTATGTTCTTTTGATGAAGTTGATTCTTGTTGGGTTGTTAGATCTCTTCCCCTACCTTCCTTGTATTGCCTTAAATTCCATTCGAGGACGAATGTTTCCAAGGGGAATATATTGTATCACCTCGTATTTTTGGAAAAGGGAGAAAGGACATTTTTGGGTTGAAGTCTGGTTCTACGGTCTCATCTATGGACCGTAGAAGCTTCTACAGGCCATAGATGGCAACCGTAGGAAGAGGGAAAATAAATTTTCAAAATATCAAGTCCTAGTATCCCTTTTTACGGTTCACCAGGGTGGTCCGTCAGTCTTTGTATGAGTCATAGATAGGTCTCGTAGGTAAGTCTCGAACTTAGTGAGATTTTTAAGGGATAAAGTTGGTTTCTACGGTAGGTGTCTATGGACTATAGGAAGACCTACGAGCCGTAGACATGGTCTGTCAAAAAATTATGTTTCTGTCTTTTCTACGGCTAACAAGTACGGGTCCAAACCGTAGATGGGCTTCGACAGTTATTTTTAAGGGCTTTTGAGTCTTTTCCCTAATTGTTTTAAATTAATACTATGTCGTTTTACCTTCTATCTTAAGCCATGTATAAAGCTTTTAGGTCCTAAAACTACCCACTTCAACCCTATTCTCCTAATTCCCCAAAACCTAACCAAATTCAGCCTCACTAAATTTTCTCAAGACCAAGGAAGGAGAATAAGCTAGGGCTAATTCAAGTTCATCAATTTTCCAATCTTTTTGGGCTTAAAGAAGAAAGTATGTGGGTATTCACCCATGGAGTTCTTTCCTCCATAGAGTCTCCAAGGTTTCTAAATTTCTCAATTCAATTTCAATTGTTTAAGCTAGGGGTTCAATCCAATCTTTGTGGGTTTCATTCAATTTTGATTGATTATTGTTAATTAAGTCTTCTAATGCATGATTCAATGTCAATACATGATATTTAGTTGAAACTATATTGACCCGTGCCTAAATTAAGATTTTTCAACTATGAACCTATGATGGGCTCACGAACCTACAAATTATGAATTTATGAAGATATGCATGTGTTTGTGAAGCTATTATAAATAATCTGAGAATTCGTTGAAAGGAAAGGATCAATGTTAGTATGAAAGTTATTCTCACATGATATGATCATGATTGTGAAAGGTATTTCCCACACATGGATTCACATTGGTGAAAGGTTTTCTCATTTATGTTGAATTATGTTTAAGGAGCTATTCTATGTTTTGATCTTGAAAGAATGTGGATTGGTATTGATCATTTCCTTTCCTATGTTAAATTTATATTTGACTTTTATTTATTTCGTTGAGATTTAGACTTAGCACCGAGAGGAATTTGAGGTGGAGGTCAAATAGGGTAGTCTCTAGTAGCAACCTCTAGTTCCAAACTATGTGCCCCTGTAGGATTGTCTTAAATGAACCATCTAGTGGATCCACTTTAGCAAAAGATGATTTGTACATAGTCTATCTCGGCAAGTAGGTTCCCCTTATTTTGGTATGAGGGATATACAAGATTCCATGATATAGCTCTCATGATCTTATTGTCGATTAAAACTAATATCCAAAAATGACTATGTTTTCTTCAAAGCTTTTCTCATATCCCTTATGTTTATGTATTTGACCATATTACATGATTTACTTGTCATTTATTTCTGAAGTATTTAAATATTCAAATAATGATCATGTCTACATGGTTTATGCTGTTCATGCTATCAAGTCTATTTTATGCATATTTACCCATACTTAGTACATTCCATGTACTTATGCATACTTGTGCCTACATTGTTTCACTAATGTAGGGTCTGATGCTCCTACCTCCCATACTCTTCGCTAGTTGATTCTTCCAGACTTCAAGAGTTTGGTGAGTCCTCATGTTTTGGGGATCCAGATACATCATGTCTTTTATTAGTTTTCGGACTTGTATGTTATTTACGGGTTACATCCTAATCACTTTCCTTATGATGTAATAGATGGCTTATTGAGACTTATGTTAGACTTCCGCTATGTCAAAACTCTTGAAATATGAAATACTTTCTTTTGAAATCTTTAATTGTATTATCTTGTATGGTGTAAGCTAAGTGGCTGGTGTATGGACTCTTGGGATCCTATACGCCATGTTACACCTCATGTATATTTTGGGTCGTGACATTTATTCAAGAGGCTACAAGACTTTATGAAAATTCTCTCTTCTTTCTTCCTTCCATGCTCTAACCTCATTCTAATTGGTATCTGATGATCCAAATTGGTATCTAACTTTTTTCACTCTTCTTCCCACAGATGGTTAATATGAGATGTAATGGTGGAAGGGCCATAGCTCCAACAACTGAGCCAATATGAACATGACGCGACAGAGGTTGAGGTAGAGGTAGTGGCATGACAGAGGTAGAGGAATGGGAACACCCTCTATGGATGGAGCTCAGGTTGAGAATGCACCAAGGGAAATAACCCCTCTCGCACCCCAAGATCATGTGGAAGAATAGGTCGAGATAGAAATTGAGGATGATGTTAAACTAGAGGTGAGAACACAAGTTGGGGTTGCCGGTCTTTACCCTATAGTCTCTAGGGTGATTCAACAAGTGTTTGATTTTCTGAGAGGGTTGGCAAGTGCTGGAGCCAACCCCACTATGGAGGCTACTCAGGCTTAGTTACACGTCCTATTTCTAATATGGTCCTATATATGGATGGAGACTTAAGAAGTGATGTGTTCTTTCTTCCATTACTAGGCCATGTGATGAACGAATGGAAGATAAAATGATAACCAAGTTTTTAAAGCTAAAACCTCCTGTGTTCCACAATTTTGAGAGCAAGGATGCCTTTAAATTTATCTTGGACTACTAGGAGAGGCTACATAAGTTGGGAACTGTGCAACAACATGGAGTTGAGTTCGGGACCTTTCAACTTCAGGGTGTAGCGAAGTAGTGGTGGAGAGCTTTTGTGGAGTGTCGATCATAAGTCTTTCCCCCACTAACTTGGACACAGTTTCATGCTTTATTATTGGAGAAGTATGTGCCTCATACTTGGAGAGATCGAAAGAAGAATGAGTTCATACATGTCAAAGAGGGAAATATGACTGTGGCTGCTTATAAGGCTAAGTTACATGCCTTGTCCAGTTATGCTACACAATTGGAAGAGAGGATTCACTTGTTAATCAAATGTTTGAATTATGAATTGCAGGTATTGTCTCTGCAGATGACCTCTCCAGGTAAGAGCTTCAATGAGGTAACTGATTTTGTGAAGAAGGTGGAGGGAGTTCGACAGGTCGGGCAGGCCAAGGCATTGGATAAGAGGTCTAGGAATGTGGGCAAATATAATGGTTCATATTCCAAGGGTTCCACTTCATAGGTGTATTCAGCTTATTCGATTCAATCAGCTAGGACCGCTTCAACGAGCAGTTATCTAGAAGCTCCACAACAGTCTCTGACTCAGGGTGGTCAAAGAGCCTATAATGCATCAGCCAATAGGCCCTCACACTACTAAAAAATTGTCGAAAAACGACGGCCAAAAGCGACGGACGGCGTCGCTTTTTTGGTCAAAATTGACGGAAAAGCGACGCAGTCACTTCCGTCGCTTTTTAGGTCGTCGCTTTTCAAAAAGCGACGGACTGCGTTGTTTTTCAAAAAGCGACGGACTGCGTCGCTAATAAAGCGACGGACTGCGTCGCTTTTAGAGACGGACTGCGTCTCTTTTAGCGACGGACTGAGTCGCTTTT
>NW_006238931.1:1171748-1171955 GCF_000226075.1 Solanum tuberosum | reverse complement strand
TTGAAAATCCCAGAAAAGCGACGGATAAAAGGACACTGTCCGTCGCTTTTCTGGAAATTGTATTTTTAAAAACACAAAAAAACGACGGAAAAATCCACGCTGTCCGTCGCTTTTATGGAATTTTTTTTAAAAAACCTAAAAAAGCGACGAAAAAAACCACGCTGTCCGTTGCTTTTCTGGGTTTTTAAAAAAATTAAAACTCAAAAA
>NW_006238931.1:1165917-1171648 GCF_000226075.1 Solanum tuberosum | reverse complement strand
TCTTCCGTCGTTTTTTAGCAGTTTTTTAGTAGTGTCACTTGACCGTAGATGCTTTAACTGTGGAGAGTCGAGACACTTCAGGAGGGAATGCCCTCATAGACATACAATTGGCTAGGTTCAACAACAAACTAAAGAAATGGTTCCAGCGGGTAGTAATTATAATGGATGAGGATGTTTACAAGGTACGTGAGGGTGTTATCAGGGAGGCTGTAGAGTTTGAGGAAATGGTAATGCAACGAGAGGAGCTACACAGTCAAGTAGTGGGTTTCTTGAAATGATGACAGAGCTCTAGTTACTTTTTTCCAAGCAAACTAGAGGCTGAGGCATCAGACGCTGTGATAGTATGTACTATTCCTATTTGTGACCGGATGGATACCGTGTTTTTTGATCCTGGTTCTAATTTTTTTATATGTATCTATTAGTATTTCTCTAGTACTTGATTTGATTTATGATACCCTTGATGCCCTCATCTATGTTGCTGCCGTAGTTGGAGAGTCCGTAGTAGTAACTCATGTGTATCATGATTCCTTTATTCCGGCTAGCAAACTAGTGGGACAGGGTTGTCTAGCCTACTTGGCTCATCTTCGGGATGTTAGTGCAGAGTCCCCTTCCTTTGAGTCTATCCCTTATAATTTTGGAGTTCTCAGAGGTATTCTGTATAGATCTTCTTGGTATGCCTCTAGATTTAGATATAAAATTTTGCATTGATTTGGAGCAAGGAACTCACCTAATTTCTATTCCTCTCTATTCCATGGCTCCGACAAAATTGAGAGAACTCAAGACTCTGCTTCAAGAACAGCTAGATAAGGGATTCATTCGTTCTAGTGCTTCTCCTTAGGTGCTCATGTGTTTATTGTAAAGAAAAAGGACGGTAGAATGAGAATGTGCATAGATTATTGGCACTTGAACAAGGTCACCATCTGGAATAAGTTCCCTTTACCTCGCATAGATGGCCTATTTTACCAGTTGCAAGGATCTTGAGTTTTATCTAAGATTGTCTTAAAGCGGGGAATCATCAGTTAAAGATAAGGCCCAATGACATAATTAAAACCGCTTTCATGACTCAGTATAGGTACTGTGAGTTCTTAGTAATGTTGTTCTAACTGACCAATGCACCTGCAACATTTATCAGCATGATGAATGGGGTGTTTAATCCATTCTTGGATTCCTTTGTGATCATGTTTGCAAATGATATCTTGATCTATTCCAAGGGAAAAGAGGAGCATGCATACTACCTTAGATTTGTTTTAGGTATCGTTGGGAAACAAAAATTGTATGTTAAGTTTTTCAAGTGTGAATTCTAGCTACCCTTGGTTGCCTTCCTTGGGCATGTGATTTCGAAAGAAGTGATGATAGTATATCCTCAAAATATTGAGGCATTTAAGAATTGGGTCCAACCTAGTTCTGTAACAAATTTTAAGAGCTTTGTGGGTCTAGTTAGCTACTATTATAGGTTGTGAAAATTTTTGCTTCTATTGCTACACATTTGACTAGGTTGACTAAAAAGAATATACCATTCGAATGGTCAGATACGTGTGAAGAGAGTTTCCAAAAGCTCAAGACCCTTTTAACTACAACGC
The DNA here is from genome assembly GCF_000226075.1 of Solanum tuberosum. Classification (NCBI taxonomy): domain Eukaryota; kingdom Viridiplantae; phylum Streptophyta; class Magnoliopsida; order Solanales; family Solanaceae; genus Solanum; species Solanum tuberosum. The sequence goes on along the minus strand of NW_006238931.1, from coordinate 1,170,068 downwards.
ATAGCCTAACATTATTGGTGGAAGGTAAGGACTTTATTGTTTATTGTGATGCTTCACATTCGAGCTTGGGTGCTGTGCGGGATATGAATGTTATAGCTTATGCTTCCAGACATTTGAAGGTCCATGAGAGGATCTACCCCACCCATGATTTAGAGTTGACAGCAGTAGTGTTTGCTCTTGCGACATTATCTTTATGGAGTCAAGTGTGAGGTAGTCAATGATCATCATACTTTACAACATGTAAGATAAAGGAGATGGATGGAATTGTTCAAGGATTATGACGTGACCTTTTAGTATCATTTAGGAAAGGCCAATATGGTGGCAGACACAGTAAGTTGGAAAATAGTTAGTATAAGCTATTTTTCTTAATTTGGGGTTTCTAAGCGACCCTTTTCCAAGGAGATTCAGGCTCTAGAGTCCAAGTTTATGCCGTTGGGAGTCTTTGAGAAGGGTGGGGTGTTAACACGTATTGAGGTTGAGCCCAGATTTGTTTTGGAGAAAATCAAGGTTAAGCAGTTTGAGGATGAGAATTTAAATAGGCTTAGAAATAAAGTGGTGTCTAGGGAGACCCAAGATGCCACTCTCGATGCAGGAGGTGTGCTCAATTTTATAAGAAGGATTCTTGTTCCTCAGGTTGATGACTTGATTCAAAGTGTGTTGGCAGTGTCTCATGGTTTGCGGTATTTTATTCATCTAGGTGTGACCAAGATGTATCAAGATTTGAGAAAACTTTATTGGTGGGCCGAGATGAAGAAGGACATTGCAGAGTATGTTTCCAAATGCCAGATTTATCAGTAGGTGAAGTATGAACATTAAAGACCTAAAAGTTTACTTAAGAGAATGTTTATTCTTGAGTGGAAGTTAAAAAGGATAGCGATGGATTTCGGGGTGAGACTACCTAAGACCATAGAAAAGTATGAATTGATTCAGAACACATGTTAAGAGTATGTGTGATTAACTGCAGGGGTCATTGAGATAATTTCTTTCCCTTATGTGAGTTTTGTTACAACAACAATTATCACTCCAACATTGATATGGCACATATTTGAGTCACTCTATGGGTGTAGATGCAGATCACCCATTGGGCGGTTTGAGACTGGTGATGTGAAACCTTTAGGTGTTGATTTAGTTAAGGAAGCCCAAGAAAGGGTGAGGGGTATTGAAGCTAAGTTATTAGTAGCCCAAAGTTGGTAGAAAGAGTAAGAAGATTACAAGCTATGGGATATGACCTTTTAGATTGGGGAATAAGTATTGTTGAAAGGAGTGATGAGGTTTGGTAAAAAGGGTAAGCTTTACCCTCACTACATTGGTCCGTTTGAGATTCTTAAAGGTGTGGGGCTAGTGACTTAAAAGGTAGCACTGCCACTCAACTTTTCTGAAGTTCATCCAATTTTCAATATGTCTATGCTGAAGAAGTACCATGGGGATGAAAATTATATCATCAAGTGGTACTCGATTGTATTAGACAAAACTTGCATTATGAAGAGGAACCAGTTACGATTCTTCATTGGGATGTCCGGAAGTTGAGGACGGGTGAGATCAAATTGGTAAAGGTTAAGTTGAAACATTGTATAGTTGAGAAGGCCACTTGGGAAATCGAGAGGGATATGCGAGACAATTACCCTCACTTGTTTGAAGATTCAGGTACACCCTCTTTTCTAACTTAGAGACCATTTGGCTTAATCTAAAAAAATAGCTTTTTAAAAGTAGTTTTTAAAAAGTCAAACTTTAGTAACTTTAAAGTTAAAAAAATGTAAAGTTGGGGAGTACCTACTTTTAACTTTTTAAAAGTCATTTAAAACTTATTTTAAGTTATTTATAACTTTGCCAAACACTCCTAAAAGTTAAAAAAAGACTTAAAGTAAGTTTGACCAACTTTTAAGCCAATCCAAACATGCTCTCAACCAAGTTTTTCTTGTTTGATCACTTAGGGATGGACGATGGGTAAATTGGTATATATTGTAATGATCTGTCCCAGTCATTATCAATAAGCCAATGGTGAAAGAAATTAAGCCTATTTTGTCCAAATAGTGACTTAAAATCTAAGCTAGGTCAGTCTCAGACAAAATTTGAGCAAGGTGAGGTCTAGGGCCATACGGGAATGGGTTGGGTTAAATATCTAGGCTTGGTTTACATTTAATAGTATCCAAGACATTAATGAACCTGTACGTCTTTATTGAATCGAATTTGGCTGAGTAAAGCTCCCAAAATCAAACTTGGGGTGAAATGGATGGTTTGGGACATCCAGGTTGAAGGTATGTTATGAAAAAAGTTTTTTGGGGAGTTCCTGAGTCTCTGATTCCGTGAGATCTGCTATGGCAGCTGGCAGGTCACTATATCAGGGCATTTGAGTAGCTGCTAGAGCAGTTGTGCAGCCATTAGAGGAGGGGAGGTCGCTATGGCGACACCGCTATAGTGGTTGGGCCACTATAGAAGGGTTAATCGGGGTTTCATGCAGAATAGTCCCAAAAACTCGTATTTTACTGCTACTTCATTCTTGAGTTTGAGAGGGGAAATTTTTGGCTATTTCTGCTAAGTTTTCCACCAAATTCATGGATGAAGGTAAGTTCATTACTCTCCTATCTTGTAATTTGATTCTTAAGCCTTAGAATCTAGGATATTACTCTTAGGAGGAGGGTTTAGACTTGATCTAACTGTGGGAAAAGCCTTAGTTTGGGTAGACTGATAACAAATTGGCCTGGGGTTAGGATTTGTGCATAATATGGGCATTGTTAGGCCATTTTTGATTAATTGTTATGCTCTATTATTTGTTTAGACCAAGAACAAGACAAGGCATTGAAAAGGGGAAATCTCGACTTATTTAGAGTTTCCAAAGTCTTGATTCCAGGTAGGTGATGGTTGTATATTTTTTATTTTTATTTTATATGTATGCATGTCTATTTCTTTAGAGTATCAATTGTGCAATACATGTTGGGAAAACGTAAGGGATAAATGTGAAAGGACATCATGTTGATAATCTCATTCAATGAACCTATTTATTTTACTTATGGTTTCAAGTGTTATTGTTTTTTGTGATTTTGATTGTACATGTTGTTTGTGATTGCTGGTTGGCTCGGGTACCATGTCGGTACATGAATACTAACAGTTGGCTTGGATACCATGATTGGTATAAATACTAACATTGGTTTTCTCAAGTGCCACGCTCGTACGCTAACAATTTGTGTGTGGGTATCGTAAGACAACCAGGTATGTGTAATTGTGATCATGTGGAACATGTTCCAAGTATTGGTTGATTCATCATAGTGTGACTGGGAGTCTATGTGTTCATGATTGTTGTTATATGTGTTGACCAATGCTTACTATATCATAGTTGTTTGTTTACTCATAGTTTTGAACTGACTGTGTGATCCTACTAGTATACTATGGCATTGTATTGATGCTGCACTTGATCTTTTCTTGTTATGTATAGCGCATATTCAGGCAGCTGATACGAGACCTTGGGTTAGGGATGTGACTTCGAATGTAAGGTTGAGTTACTCTTCCAAGCTGCCATGGGTTCCTCTATATCTTCTTGTCCATCCTTTTGGACACCAACTTTATATTATTAGTTAGGTTTCCTAGATTTTGGGTTGTATCCCCATTATTGACTAATTAGTGTTTTGGTACCTTGACTTTTAGTTTCTAGGGGTTAATTTCTGTAAATATTTTGACTATTGATTGAGTTTATGAGAACTCGAACCTATATCAATTTTAAGAAGCTCTTCGCTATTTTCTTTCATAATTTGGTTTCTGATGCTTATTGTGACCAACGACTAACCTACGGTATGATTGTCTACGATCGTTGATAATATAGTAACCCAACCAAGGGTTGGGGTCGTGTCCCAATGGAGCGGTTTTGAGAATTAATAACCAATTAGAATTTCATTCAAGTTAGTCGTAGTTAAAGACATTTGCGATAAAAGACATTGTAAATTAAAGGGGGTGACACAAAAGTGTCAACTATCAAAGGGGGTTTTGTAACAAGTACTAAAATAGCAAAATAAACAAGAAAATCAAGTATGGGGAAAGGTTCTTGGGATGTGACCGCAATACAAGTTGAGATAAATTGTTGGGTACATACTTTCGATAGGACATTTGCAAAATAATAGTGACTAGGCTAAGCTTTAAATGGAAATAAGTTCCCTCTCGGG
>NW_006238931.1:1164619-1165632 GCF_000226075.1 Solanum tuberosum | reverse complement strand
CAAGACCCAACAAGAATATTAACCCATATTTGCTAAATCACACCCCAAGAATGGGGGTTTTTAGCTACACATTAAGAAATAACAAATTATACCTAACATTATAATGAAATCAACTGGGTATAAGGAATTAAACCTTAAATTAAGCAAAGGAAAATGAATAGAGAAGACCCATTTCCAACTTGGGGAAAGAGAACTCCTTTCTTCAAGTCTCCACAAAACCCTCTCCAAACTTGAGAGAAAAATATCAAATAAAGTATGTTCTAAAGTGAAAATATTAATAATAATTGTTCCACTCCAAAAATCTCCTTAAGACTACAATTCTAACTAGTGTTTATAGTTTTCACAGATTGTGCTGCGGAGCATTGTTCGGTGACATTAGTCGAGATCACCGATGAACTCGGCGATCCGCCTTTTGGTCAGCTCATCGCCTTTAGTATCTTGCCTTTAGCATCCTCGCAGTCTAGATCATTGGGCGGTACAGTACTGTTTCGCGGAACTGATCGACTACTCGCCGATTTCTCCTTTCCTCGCCTTTTGATCCACTTCCTTCAAGGTTTCGCGTACTGGAACGAAGGGCGGTTCATGTCAGTTCAGCGACTCGCCAAGTTAAACTCGGCGATCCGCAGGATTCCATTTCTTGTTCTTTTCAGCCCTATTTGCTCTGTTTTGCGCCTAAGTGTCCATGCTTTCACTAAAACTTCAAATACCTGAAACTTCAGCATTTTATTCAGTTATTGAGATAAAACAAGCATTCAAGGACACTATTTTCATTAAAATAAAACCCTAAATGAGTCCAATTTGTGGACTCATCAACACTCCCAACTTAAACTTTTGCTTGTCCTCAAGCAAACTCAAGTTCAGCCGTTCAAAAAGGGTGCCTCAAACAATGTTACACAAGACTAAATCAAGAATGCACACAACAAGACTCAATTTACTTATGCAAGGATCAATTGTGTACTCAAAGATTCAAGTTGTGACACACCATTACCAAAGAATCTCATGCTCGCAATACT
>NW_006238931.1:1085484-1164508 GCF_000226075.1 Solanum tuberosum | reverse complement strand
ATCTAAATGCCCTCACATGAAGAATGATTCCATATTCACACACAGAGGTTAATCAATTCAAGATCAGGAATCAGATGCAACGCTCACACTCCAAAAGATGAACACAATGCATGTTTTCACCCATAGGTTTGCCCTTATTTTCCAATTGACTTTCGATCCAGCTTACTCAAGATCAAAAAGGTCTTTCTAAGGCTTGTAATGGGGATGAGTGCAAAGCTATGGTCATTTAGTCTCATTGACTTCTTCCTCGTGAAATGTGGCTTTCTCAAGGCATTCCCATTTTTTCCTTTATCAATTCTTTTTCTAGTGCTTCTAAGTCACCATTTTTTGTTTTATTCTCCTCCATGGATTGCTTGAAACCCGATTCCCTTCGTACTTTATTCCACATTTCATATATATATATATTTTTTTTTTCTTTTTTCGATGAATTGAATTAAAGGGGTTCCATTTTTATGCAATACCATGGGTTAAGGGGGACTTTTCTTGCACTTCTTGACTTCTTGGCTATTCACTAAACCACAAATCAAGAGGATTATAGGTAGCAGATCAAATAAGATCTAGGGTTTATCAAGGTTCTTCCAAAGAAAGGTAAGACTCAAAGGGTGTTCAAGAGAGTTTCACACGTTCACAGGTAGGCCACAAAAAGAGGTATATGTCAAATTGGCTCACACTCTTTAAAATTGCCTAAGATCATCTCAAGAGTACACCTTTCTAAATCAATCAAACTAATCGGGCAAATTCTAGGTTTATTCATGCAAGGTTCAAAGTAAGCTAATCAAATAAGGCATCGATACTTCAGTCAAACAAGACTAGACACGTTCGGTAGTGTGCAACGGTTATCACAAGAGAATTAATTCGACAAATGGCTAGTCACAACGAGATGCAAAGAGTGCACATATTGTTTATGTAACTTCATTTGGTCTCATCGTAGCCGTGCATTCATGTTTGTTCAATTGGGAGCACTAATTAAGTCATCAGTATTGATCGAAATCGAGACTCAAATTTTTTGCAAAAGAACAACCACTTTCAACACAAGAGGTGGCAATTTCTTTTCCGGAAGGATCAATATTGTTTTTAATTAGAACAACAGGAGCCATGAGCTCAAACATCGACATAAAAGAAGTAATTTAAAATAATTGAAAACAGACAACCCAAATGTATACAAAAACACAAGTATCCATAGAAAGCAAATAAAGGTGAGCTTCACCCTACCACAATAAAAAATATTTGTCCTTAAATATATAACAATAATCCAGAGGTCAAATTAAAGAAAGACAGAGATAGGGCTAGAGAATAATCCTGGTTAGGTAGCTGTTTCGAGTTGTAGTCCTTCAACAGATGTCGCGTAAGGCTGAAGGTATGCTGTGGGCGTTTGGTGCATTGCGGAGTGATTTATCGAGCTCTGTACAACTTTTCTTAGCATTCCAATGCGTCCATCTTCAACCCACACTCTCGAGTGATTAATAAGCTACCTTTTTGTGTGTTGGCCAGCAACTTATCTAGTTTGTTCCCAATCGGTGACAATGCTTTGGCTTCTGGGAGATTCGGCGCTTCGCCAAACAAATTTTTACTTCGCCGAGTTTTACAGAACTTCTCAGTAGTTGTGGATGTTCGAACGGCGGTGACCATCGGGATCGCCGATCAGGTGTGCGAATTGCCAAAACCTTCCTGAGTTGCTGAGTTTTATTGACTCCAGGCTTAGAGGATTCCTTGATTGTCGACGCCTTCAGCGACTCACCAACTGGGTCTGCTGCTCGCCATTCTGCACCTCTTTGGCACCTACCATACTTCAATCTGTAAAACTAAGACACTATTATTTTTCTAGTACGCAAATATAATATGGGGTTTTGGGTTGCCTCCCAAGCAGCGCCTTAGTTAACGTCGTGGCACGATGCAAGTCAATGCTCAAACCGGCTTTTTGGTGTTACACCTAGTGTAACTAGGTGATCCCGCTTGTTCATATGGATGAAGTTGAGGTAGTGCAAGATTCAAGAGAGTTTCGATTAGCTGAATAGACCTAGAATGAGAGCCACTCATTTGATTCAGCGTTTCGACATTTTCTCTAATTTCCTCTAGTACTTTGTCTTGCTCATTCAGCTTTTGGAGGATGGTTAATAACGTATCGTTGATACGTCTATTTTCAATGTCCATGCATCTTCCCTGCTCCATAGATGATAGGTACTTGCTCTTGCCTTTGGACATCACTTCCATTTCTTCAACATTTTGGGTCAAGTTATTCATTCGACCCAACAAAATGGTCAATTGCTGGTCCTTCTCTCCATCCTTGTTGGTTTTAGCTGCAAGGTCAAGGAATTTGGTTGCGGTCTCATAGGGGTATTTCTCACGTCCACTTGGCATGATTTGGTTCATTATTTCTCTGTTTTTGGGGCTTAGATCCCTGTGGAAGCATTCCAGTAGAACTAAATCGGGTATTTCATGAGTTGGGCACTGCATCAATAGTATTTTAAACCCCAGCCACGACTCATGAAAGGGTTCTCCTTCGAGATGCTTGAAATTTAGGATGTGATCCCTGAGCTTTATCACCTCTGCTGGAAGGTGCTCCATTGGTCCAACTTCTCTATCATGTATACTCATTGTCCTGCCTCAACACACAAACAACTAGACAAAACTAAAAATTAGGTGAGTAAACTACTACTAACAAGAACAACAATTCTATTAGACTGAAAATTTTCACATAACACCACTCCCCCGGCAGCGGCGCCATTTTGATGCTTATCGTTACCAACGACACTAACCTACGGTATGAGTGTCTACGATATTTGATAATATAGTAACCCAACCAAGGATTGGGGTCGTGTCCCAAATGAGCGGTTTTGAGAATTAATAACCAATTAGAATTTCATTTAAGTTAGTTGTAGTTAAAGACATTTGTGATAAAAGACATTGTAAATTAAAGGGGGTTACACAAAAGTGTCAAATATCAAAGGGTTTTTTGTAACAAGTACTAAAACAATAAAATAAATAAGAAAATCAAGTATGGGGAAAGGTTCTTGAGATGTGACCGCAATACAAGTTGAGATAAATTGTTGGGTACATGCTTTCGATAGGACATTTGCAAAATAATAGTGACTAGGCTAAGATTTAAATGAAAATAAGTTCCTTCTCGGGTAACTTATCCCGTTTCAAATGCGTTCCTCTCGGACACCCATTTGCCGCATGAAGACCAGCCTACGCCTTACCCCACTCACTCTCTCAAGCTGAGTGTTAGGTTATGGGACTAGGGCTCACCCTCTCGGGCTGAACCTCATGTTGACCCACTCCTTAGGCCATCAGTCTACTAGTTTTGGTTTCGCGACCTCCCTCTCGGGCAAGCCAAAAACACATGGGTAGCTTTGTATTTGCAACTACAAACCATTTAGATTAAACCACAACCACTAGGTAAAATCACCATTAAAATACATCTAACCTATCAGCAAGCAAGACCCAACAAGAATATCAACCCATATTTGCTAAATCACACCCCAAGAATAGGGGTTTTTAGCCACACATTAAGAAATAACAAATTATACCTAACATTATAATGAAATCAACTGGGTATAAGAAATTAAACCTTAAATTAAGCAAAGGAAAATGAATAGAGAAGACCCATTTCCAACTTGGGGAAGAAGAACTCCTTTCTTCAAGTCTCCAGAAAACCCTCTCCAAACTTGAGAGAAAAATATCAGCTAAAATATGTTCTAAAGTGAAAATAATAATAATAATTGTTTCACTGCAAAAATCTTCTTAAGACTACAATTCTAACTAGTATTTATAGTTTTTACAGATTATGCTGTGGAGGATTGTTCGGCGACATTAGTCGAGATTGCTGATGAATTCGGCGATCCATCTTTTGGTCAGCTCATCGCCTTCAGTGTCTTGCCTTTAGCATCCTTGCATTCTGGATCATTGGGCGGTACAGTACTTCTTTGCGGAACTGATCGGCTAATCACCGACTGCTCCTTTCCTCGCCTTTTGATCCACTTCCTTTAAGGCTTTGCGTACTGGAACGAAAGGTGGTTCATGCAGTTTTGGCGACTCGCCATGTTAAACTCATCGATCCGTAGGATTCCATTTCTTGTTCTTTTCAGCCCTATTCACTTTGTTTTGCACCTAAGTGTCCATGCTTCCACTAAAACTTCAAATACTTGAAACTTCAGCATTTTAATCAGGTATTGAGATAAAACAAGCATTCAAGGACACTATTTCTATTAAAATAAAGCCCTAAATGAGTCCAATTTGTGGACTCATCAGTTTCCATAGCTTGTATTCATCGGTTAAGTTGGGTTTATAGTTAGTTCTCCCACTGAAAGAATAATGTGGGTTCCACTCATGACTGTCTAGGTAATGACACAATATATAACAACACAAAATAAAACTTTGGATTTTGATCATACCTAAATAGATAGTCAACACATAGAGCCTCAAGGAAGAAATAACTACTACAATCAATGAACCTGGTCGTATAAATATACATCTATATAATTCTTGTGTGGTAATAATTAGTTTCTTCACATGGTGTAAATATAAGATATTGATTACTTTCTTAGTTTATTGTAGTAGGTGTTATTTTGTGTTGTAAGGAATTTCATTAACTGGGCAGAGTCATTGAAGAAAAGTAGATGTCACAATCCGAGACTACCCCCTAGTCGTAATACGATGCTTAGATTACAAGGGACTCCAAGATAACCTTTGTTACTGGCATAGCCATGAGCAACAAAATATAAACATGTAAAAGAATGAAAATGATTTAAGCGGAAGCATAATTATGGAATACTAGTTCAATATATTTTTGAACAAAGTTTTGTGTACAACAACTGTAATGTGCAAGTAATCTGAAATAGAATAGACCGAATACAACAACTCTAACTAACTGTCTATGGAGCCTTTACTAATACTTATTATAGTTAGCGGGACATGATCACCACATACCTTAATCAGTACATATGAATATAAATAACATACTAGAACTACAAATTGACTTGAGTTCTTGAAATAAGAGAACCCATCACCTTCTGGCTAGAAGCTGCGATCCAACTGACTAGGATCTTGATAGTAATAACCTGAATCTACATCACATAAAAAATGTAGGCACAAAAGATATACGAATCAATACTTTGAATGTACTGAGTATGATATACATGCATGATAACTTGTAAAGCTGGACATGATGAATCTGAGACACAAAAATGATTATGAAACTGAAATAACTAAATGTAAGGTCAAAGAAATTTGTTTGAAATTCATAACATAAGCTTAAATCATAGTATTTGAGGAAGTCATAAAAACTTTGAAGAAAATATAGTTCTTTTGTAGATATATACCATTAACTGACATAACATGGAATCAAGTGTCTTTCTCACACCAAAAAGAGATTGTCCTACTTTCCAAGGTAAGGACCATACATATTAGCTTAGGTGGATCCACAAGCTAGGTCTTTCCAAGGCATATCCCATAGAGGCACCTAATTAGGAACGATGAGATTACTTCTAGAGACTCGACCTCTTCTAACGGGAGAGTCTCCATCTCAAAGTACTCAAAATACATGGAAAGACAAAAATTAAGACTACTAATCCAATCATAAGTTCATATTAGAATAGCTCCTTTTAAAACCATGATTTCATAACTTCATTCATTAAGATACTTACATCTCTAAGCATCCAAATCATGATTCCTTTCAAATGTGAGAAAACCTTTCATAAAAATTTGACACGTTATCTTAAAAGCATCGTTTAGTCATAAATCATCACTTTCTTAAAATACTTCTTAAATAATGTATTTGAAACTAAATATAAGAATACTTTGTTGAAAATAATGAACTAGCAGTAAAATATACTTTCTTGAAACTCTTCTAAAATCATGCACTTTCAATTAAAGATAATAATACATTCTTGAAAATAATGTACTTAAAACTAAATATGCTTTCTTGAACTCTTTCTTGAAAGACTTCTTTAAAATCTTGAACATACTTTATTTGTGAAATTAATGCATATGAATTACTACGACAGGATTTTCAAATAACTTGGATTAGAAAGGTGTCCGTATGAAAGAATAAGCATGAACCATGAATCAATAATCATTAATGACATAAATTACAATAATTTTGATGATAAATCAAGAATCTATAATAAGAGATAAAGGGAATTCAAAATACAAGAATTTGGGGTAAAATATAGCTTTGATCTTATAAACATATATTGTAGAAGTAGGGCATGAGGAAGAACAACTTTTCTCACTTTAACAATCTTACATACCTTAAACTCTCCATGAATCTTGAAGAAGAACCCTAACTTGAAGAAGAACGATCAATAAATCTTTTCTTGAGATTCTTGAATTTATTTCTTGAAAATTCTGTGACCGAGATTAAGATTTCTATTAATGATTCATTATTACGAGAAGGAATTTGAATTGGAAAGATTGAAATCCTTGGAGAAGGACTTACCTTGAATTGAAGAAGAAGTTTGGAAAGGATTTGAATGAATCTTGCTTGGAAGTTTTATGCTTGCTTTTCCTAATATTTTTGTCTTAGAATTTGAGGGAGGAGAGAGAGAGGAGTTAAAAGATGGAAATATGATTGTTTAGGGATTTATAGAAGTTGAGAAAACCGTTTTTGAGTTTTCCTAGGGGTATTAGGACAAGAAAATTACAGTTTTTGAATTTTTCCTAAGTCCAGAAATGGAACTGTACTGCATTATTTAGTGAAATGATTATAACTCTCTACTCTTAACTCGGAATGATGCAAACTTGGTGGCATTTGGAAAAACATTCATAGAGATTTAATTTGATAGGTTACGGGCAATATAAACGTTCATATTCTAAGAGATATGATTGTTTGGTTCAACCAAGTTAAAATCTTATTTGGAAACTCAAACGATAAGGAAACTTACAAATTAAGTTTGTGTTAAAGGACTCTTATGGCTTTAATTTATATCCAAATATTTAACCACACTAAATAATTGACCTTAAAACCTATTAAAAATTAAAAATCACTCGGTATGAACTTATACATATACGAAGAATGGTTCAGATCTTAGCTTAGGGATTTTTGGGTGTCATAGTATCTCCCTCTCGGAATCATTCATTTTCGAATCATGGTCAAGTTGGAATACAAGAAAAAATAGGTAGTTATTTTAAGGTTTGAGTCTAATCACATTTTCTTATCGCATTTAAGACTAACTCAGAGTCATAAAGTGTTAAACATAAGATAATTATGCTAATCTAAACCACAAGATTCATGTTCTATACCTCTGTAGAGAGTTTCATCCTAAGACTACTAATCCTTACAAAAGCATTCAACAAACCTCGAGTTCCAATCAAGAAGCACTTAATGCATCATGCATTCATCCATATGTTATCAACACCACATTCAAGCCTAGTACTATAGCCACTTCATGTTATCAACACCACATTCAAGTCTAGTACTATAACCACTTTATGTTATCAACACCATATTCAAGCCTAGTACTATAACAATTCCATGATATCAACTCCATATTCAAGCCTAGTACTGTAACAACTGCATGCAATTCTATGTAACTAATTATTCTAGGAAGTTCTTTCCTTCTTATCATCTCTACCAATCAAAATTTCATGAATTACTAAACACATACACGCCAAATATTCTCGTCTATCTACTACATATAAACAAGTCTCATTTTGGTCTTCCTCCACACTTATAACCTTATATATATGGAATAAGCATACCACCATATTCACAATAAGGGTTGTATACCCTCTCATATAAAATATTACTAAGGTATTCGCAATATTGCTATCAAAATGGAATGAGAATCACTAGAAGGTTTTGAAGCGAAAAAATCATAAGCACGAATAGTTGAAGAAATTTGATTTGAGAATATGCATGACATAAGGTGATTTCACCATCCATTAAGGATATATAATAAGTTCTTGGGACTGAGGAGTACTGTGAAACATGAGTGCATATATATCATGATTCATACAACATAGGACTGGAAATTCTTGATTTCATGAAGTAAGATTGGAATCACTTTGCTGAATTCCTTGCTTCGTATTATAGGAACTAAGCATAGTCATGAATCTATCTGAACTTTATGAGCATGGGTATGTGAATAATGCTGATATGCAATATATAAGCAATGTGTCATAACTATTGAAATATGAGGAATAATACAGAGTACGAATGAGTTGTTATCTCATAATAGCTATTTCTAAACACATCACCTTATCATCTTCCCCTTAGTTGTAAGACCGACATTTTAAGTCTATGGACCTATTTCATATTCTCTAAATTATTCTACATTCACTTTACTCAATGATAATTACTAAGAACATATAGAAAATTATAAGCTCAGAGCCTTACATGACTATATATTATACTATCTTGGGTGCACATCTCTCTTCCTAAGGCCTAAAGTTTTCTTCTACCTAAATATTTTGTCACAACTTACTACTTCGCTTAGGGAACACATATACTTTCTATTTGCATCACCAAATTCATTGAAAGCCTGTCAACATAAACCACTTCACATTTTAACATCCATTTACCACCTAGAACTTGATCTATATTAACAAAATGACATACTCTAAGTCACCTTGACCAATAACTCTCTTTGTGATACGAACATAAGATCTACACACACTCATTAAGTCTTAGCCAACACATAAAGGAACATCACCACATTAATAACTTATTAGGTGCATAATTTAAATAACTTACCTTACTCAATTACTATCCCCACTCTTTTAAGGTTACTACACTTCTAACTTCGAACTTCTAAATCTAGGAAATTCTATTATAATTGGCTCATAACAACACAAATCACACTATCTTTTAGGTGAAAACACTAACTCAAGCATTCTAGTACATATTTTCCCTTGAATGTATTATCTATAGAGAAGTTTCAAAAATGTTCTGAGAGCATAACATACTTTGGTTCAACGCACGATTCATATGAATAAGAGTGCATTCTTTAGAAAAAGTAAGGTTGAACACATGATGTATCCTCTAAATCCCTTATTCAATCTCTTTAATTTTTGATGGCTTTTATCTGAGAGTACCTCATTGATAAGGATTTGAGCTTTAAAATTCCTACCACCTCAAAGAAAAGGCATATGTAGAGAAATTAGAGAAACACATGAACTTGCACAAGTTTCTTAGAGGGAAACTCTATTGCATCATCTAGAATATGAAAGAAGGGAAACATTTCCAAAATACCTTGTAGCCTCGGGAAGAAAAGTACATATGTCTCCATACCGTTCCGGAAGACTCTACTAGACATGGCTTCATAGACACCCTAGGACACTTAAACCTTGTGCTCTTAATATCATGTTTGTCATGACCCGAGACTACCCTATAGTCATAACATGATGCTTGGAATCACACGTGACTCCAAGCTAACCCTTGATACTGGCATAGTCATGAGCAACTAAATATGAGCATGTAAAAGAATGAAAATGACTAAGTGAAAGCATAATTATGGAATACTGGCTCAATATATATTTTGACAAAGTTTTGTATACAACAACTATAATATGAAATAAATATGAAATAGAATAAACTGAATACAACAACTCTAACTAACTGTCTATGAAGACTCTACTAATATTAATTATAGTTAGCGAGACATGAACCCCGCTTACCTTAACCAATACATGTGAATATAAATAATGTACTAGAACTATAAACTTACTTGAGTGCTCAAAATAAGAGAACTTATCACCTTATGATTGGAACCTGCGATCCAACTGATAGGATCTTGATAGTAAGAACCTGAATCTACATGACATGAAAAATGTAGGCACAAGAGGTATGCAAATCAGTACTTTGAATGTAATAAGTATGAGATAGATGCATGATAATTTTTAAAGCTAGACATGATGAATCTGAGATGCAAAAATGAAAGTGAAACTGGAATGACTGAATGTAAGGTCAAAACAATATTTTGAAAATCATATCATAAGCTTAATTCATAGTCTTTGAAGAAGTCATAAAAATCTTTGAAGAAAACATAATTCTTTTGTGGGATAAATGACATAGACCATGTGAGCTATAACATGGAATCTGGTGTCTTTCCCGCACTGAAAAAAAGATTTTCCTACTTGCCAAGGTAATGACCGTACATATTAGCTTAGGTGGATCCACTAGCTATGTCTTTCCAAGAGAAATCCTACGGGGGCACGTAGTTAAGGAGAAAGAGATTGCTTCTAGAGACCCAACATCTACCAACAAGAGAGTCTCCATCTCAAAGTCCTCACGGTCTAAGTAAAATTCCAATGCAATAGACAAAGGTATAATCATATCATAGTCTAAATACATGGAAATAAAAAAATTAAGACTACCAATCCAATCATAAATTCATATTAGAATAGCTCCTTTAAAACTGATGATTTCATAACTTCATTCATTAAGACACTTACATATCTAAGCATTGACGAGTCAGGAATTTCGACTCTTTTAAGGCTAAATATTCAAAGTTTTACTGTCCTCAATACCTATTTTATTCTCTAAACTGATGTTAAAGTGTAAATTTACAGCAAGGAAGACAAAAGAGAAAGGCAAGGGCATTACCAAGTAAAAAGGAGCAAAAAAGCTGAAGAAGTTGAAGGAAAGCAAGACTGGCAGTCGCCAAAGCCAGTCGACGAGTCATTGAGTGGACCTTCAGCTCACCTACAGTTCCAGCAAGCCAGCCTATGAACAAGACCATCTTGGCTATCTGATGGGTATTTCGGCTAGTCCCCGAGGTATTCAGCGACACCAACTTAGCCCACCAAAAGTTACAAACTAAGTGGTGAAAAGGCAAACCAAAACAGCGAGACAAAGACCACTTGGCTCATCACCGACTAAGTTGGCGAGCCCGATCTTGATCGCCTAAATTTAAAGCAAAGAAAGGGTAAAAAGCCAAGCAAAGAAGGCGATGAAAGGGGCACTCGGTGTATCGCCGAATAGGTCGGCGAAGCCCAACTTATTTTGCCGAGTGACTCCAAAGCTTAAATTATGGGAACGTATAAATACACTTTTAAAAAGAGTTTTGAGAGTTCACACATTATCCAGTTTTGGGTTTTTTATCCTAAACATTCTAAAAATGGTTTTTTCACATTTTTAGTAGAGATTTGGGGTTGATTTTGATTTTGAGCTTTAATATGAGCATTTTGAAGACTTGTGAATTGTTACCCAAACTGATGGAAAACATAGTTAATAACGATTTCTTGCCCTTTATTATGTGTGGTGAAAACCCCCATTCTTGGGGGTATGATTACGTGATTGAATGTTTCAATTAGCTTATGGGTATTAGTATTCACTGATTTTAATGTTGATTTGAAGTGGGTTCAAATGATAGTTGAGTTTTAATTGATGAATTGTATTTGCAAATACAATTCTAGTCTAGCATTCTAAGCTTACTTGAGAAATAAATATTAGAGTTAAAACTATTGGTTGATGATTGTAGTGATTGGTTTATTGTGGACTTAGCTTGAGAGTGTGAGTCTAAATTGAATCCTACTAATCTAGCTTGAGAAAGTAGATTGATTGAGGTATTGGGTTGTGCTCATGTGTTGTGCTTGTCGAGGTTCGAGAGAACTCACTTGATTCGTGATAGTGGATTGAGAAATAACTATTACGCTTAAGGCCTAGCCTACCCATTGAAGTTCAATGACTTTTACTAAATATTAATCACCTATTTAGCAAAATTAGCATTCAATTTATCATACTCCCAAGGATTTCTCTCTAATCGATAACTCCCGGTTATTCATAGTTGTTAATTGTTCACCCAATTCCCCCATTTGACATTGACTGTCAACCCCTTGTCATTTACTTTATTTGTTGCGAAAATGTCTACATCTACAAATGATTAGACCACTATTTTACTTCTTCATTGAATTATTAACCGTATCACTCCTTGCGGGATCGACCCCAACTCTTAGTTGGGCTTATACTTGTTAGCGGCCGCCTACACTTAGAATCAAATGAAGTGTAGTTGAGCTTTATAAAAAATGGCACCTTTCTCGGGTAGTGGTGTTTAGAATTATTTTAGTGAAGTTTAGTCTTGAACTATTCTTTTTGTAGTTAGTCAACATATTTTTGTTCATTGTTGGCTGCTCTTAAATACGTAAAGAGATGAGTGTTAACGGGATCAATGCTAGCCAACTTGGGAACAATGATGACATTGGAAATTTGCATGATGTTAATGAAGATCAGTTGGGAAGTGCGGGTGCTATTAGATTACCTCCGACTGTGGGAAATGCGGTGTTTTATGTGACCAACACTATGTTGCAACTATTGCAAATGAATTGTGTCTTTGGTGGTCTTGCTACTGAGGATCTTCATGACCACATCCGAAACTTTATGGACGTGTGTGGGCCATTTTCTTTCAAGAACATTATTCACGAGTTGGTACGACTTCGTTTGTTTCCCTTTTCTCTTATTGGGGAGGCAACAAAGTGGTTGGCTGATTTATCGAGGGAATCAATCACTTCTTGGGAGGAGCTCAATGATGCATTTTATGTAAGGTTTTTCGCTCACTCAAAGATGGTGAAGTTGAGGGACGATATTCAGAACTTTAATCGAGTGGATGGGGAACCAATTCATGAGACATGGTTGAGGTTTTAGAAGTTACTGTTGCAGTGTCCAACTCATGGACTCCCGAACAATGTGTTGTTACAATACTTCTACCGAAGCCTCAACACAGTCAACAAAGTTGTGGCTGGCCACATTATTCGAGGAGGAATCATGCAATAACCATTTGATATAACATCTACTATTCTTGATGAGATGACAAAAATCAACCGTGCTTGGTACACTAGAGAAGATCAAGTGTCTCCCATGACTTTTGGGATGAAAAAGGAGCAAGTGGAGAAAAACCAAGAGCGAGATGAAAACATGGCCAAGATGATGTACCAAATGGTATTGATAAAAAACAGGTCATGGGGAGTATTTCTGAAAACAAAGAGGTGAAAAAAGTGTCAAGACTAGAGGAGGGTTGTTGCTCGGGCTCTTTAAAGTCGGACAGAAATCAAGGTTGGAACACACTTAGTAAGGATGGACGGAGAAGTTACAATAGAGATTTGGCTGACCAAAATAACTTTTGGAGGAATGGGAAGACAACTATGATGCGTGTTACGTGCATAAAGGTGACAACCCAAGATCTAAGGACAACTTTGAAAGCTTTCGGGTGGATGATTTGCTATCCCGCATTCTGAATAAGGTTGAAGGATCTATCGAAATTCCTAAAGAGATGAAGGCTGACTTCTCATACTTGAATAATAAAGTAAACTCTCACTCGAAATCTATCAAGCAACTTGTATATCAAATGAGTCAACTTTCAGCCCAGTTAGAGTCCAAGCCGCTAGAGAGGTTTGCAAATGATATGATGGTGAATTCAAAAGTTAATTATGATAAATTGTTGGTTATGTTAACCCAGAGTGGGAATGTAGTAGGTGGTGATGTGAAAGTGAATGATGAGGCAAACACTCGTAAAGAAGGAGATGAGGCTATTGATGTAGAGGGATCCGACCAAGCACCGGATAATAACACATCCAAAGAGGTTGAGGAAATTCCAAGACAACTCACTATCGAGGAATTGTAAACATATAAAGAGGGAGTTGTTTATTCTTCAAAGCTGAAAAAATCGTTGCCCAAAGTCAACCCACCATTTCCTGAATGACTCAAAAAGCGGGATGAAGATGCAACATTCCAAAAATTTCTATCTGTGCTCAAGACTCTGTCTATAAATCTTCCTTTAGTGGAAGCGTTGTTGGAAATGCCTGGCTATGCAAAGTTCATGAAAGAATTGGTCACCAAGTTGAGAAGTATGGATTTTGAAACGGTTGAGGTTTCTCATAGTTGTAGTGCCATCTTGACAAGCAATGTGGTTATCAATAAAGCTGATTTGGGGGAGTTTACTACTATATGCACTATTGGGATGCTTCAATTTGCCAAAGATTTATGTGATTTGGGGTCTAATATTAACTTGATGTCGTACGCCATTTACAAACAACTTGGATTGGGTGAACCTAAGTCTACAACAATACGGCTCCTCATGGCCGATCAATCTAATAAGCATCCCATTGTCATACTTCATGATATTTTGGTGAAATTTTATAGGTTCATATTTCTGGCCGACTTTGTTATTTTGGATTATGAGATTGACACCGAAGTACCTATTATTTTAGGTAGGCCGGTTTTGGCAACCGTGAGACCCCTTGTAGATGTTGAAAGTGGTGAGTTAAAGTTTTGGGTAAATGATGAGGAGGTTACTTTCAATGTGTGAAAATCGATAAAACATCCCAGTGATATCAATGTGGTCTCAACTATTGATGTGATTAACGAAGCAATAACTAGTGTGAGTGAAATATTATGTATGGGTGAGCCTCTTGCTGTCGTCCTTTCAAATTATGATGCTGAACAAATTCAAAGTTATGATGAAGTTGTGGCTGCTCTATTACGATTAGGTTCTCATTCTAAAAATCCATTGAAACTTGATATTGATCTAAAAAATTGGGAAAGTCCCCCCGCTAAACCATCCAATGAAGAACCTTTAAAGCTTGAGTTGAAGGTGCTCCCATCCCATCTTCGGTATGTATTCTTGGGAGCAAACAACACCTTGCCCGTCATTATTATAGCGGACTTGCTTGAGTGGCAAGTGAAATTGCTTGTCGAGGTGTTGAAATTATATATTAAGGCCATCAGATGGACAATTGTTGATATTGTGGGGATTCCCTCCGAGATTCGTACTCATAAAATACAATTGGATTGTGAATACAAACCAAGTGTTGATCATCTGTAACAAACCAAAATTTCAGAACATGCAGGTTCCACCCACGAGGACCACAGATGGTCCGTAAGTGGACCTACAGATCGTAGGTTGGCCACCCTACCTAAGTTTGGAGGTCCAGGACCACGACTCGACCTACGAGCCGTAGGTCAGACCACGGTCTGTGGTTCGAGGTCCCAAATCATGGTCTCTGATCTCAAACAACGGTCCACCAGGAAGAGCCGTGGGTCAGACCACGGTCCGTCGACTCACGTCCGTGGATGGTCGTCAGTTAGTTATTTTTAAGGGTACTTGAGTCTTTTCCTAATTAATTAATTCCTATACTATGTCATTTTTCCTATATTTAGAACCCCTATATAAGCATTTTTAACCCCCAAAATCCCCCTAATTAAGTTATTCTCTCAATTCTCAAAAGAAAACCAACTCCTCTAAAATATTCTCTCTCAAGATTTTGATGAAGAATAAGAAGATTTCACCTAGGGTTTCAAGATAATGTTCCAAATTCTCCATTGAAGATAGGAAATTGGACTTGAGGTATGATAGCTTTCATCCGTGGGTTCCTTTCACCTATGGAGTCCCTAAATTCCACTATTTCAAATGGTAGGATTCCCCAATTAGCTAGGGTTTTCCTCAAACATCATGGGTTCTTTTGATTATTTATCTTAATGGTTTAATTACGTATATACGTGCATGAATTGATGATTTACAGTGCTTTTATGATATTTCCCCCATGAACCCATGCAAACCCCCATGTTTTCTAATTGTGATCTCATAGTGTTGGGTTGTTGATTATGAAGGAGAAGTTTTATGATCTAAAGCATGAAGTAATAGATTTACTTGAATTTATGATAAAATCCCTCTCTAATATTAGAATTATAGATTTGGTGATTGAAAGTAGCTTTGAACCTTGAAAGGGCAAGTGTGAGTTTATGCATGATCTTATGAAACCTATGTAATTGCTTTAAGGGTGCTTTGAGAGTAAAGTGCCAATGATGTTGATATTGTTGTGTTGTTGAAAGGTTATTCTCATAAAACACTTACAACCATGATGTGAAAGGTTTTCTCACATATAAATAATCCTTAGGTTGAAATGCTATTCTCACCTAATTGAATTAATGAATATGAGCTATCCTAATGAACTAAGTTGGATTGGCAAAATGACACCCCTTTCCATAGATAATGAGAATAAATAAGAAAATACTATTCTGTGGGAATTAAGCTTAGAATCGAGTGGCTATTGACCTTGAGATGGAAGCTCTCCTGTGAGTAGAGGCCGGGTTTCTAAAAGAAGTCTTATGAGATGGAAGCTCTTCCGTGAGTAGAGGCCTAATTTCTAGTGTATCCACTTAAGCTAGATGTTCATGGTTCTATTGTAGGCAAGTAGAACACCCCTTTTCGGTATTGGAGACACCGTGTGATCATGTTTTAGCTCACATGGTCTCTATGTGGGTTAAGGCTAATTCTCCCACAATAGGTTGACGAATGAACTAATGTTACTTAAGAAGTATTTTATATGTGCTCATAGGATTAAAGATGATTTAGCTTGCATTGACCATGATGTTATTACCTATGTTTTCCAACTATTTCCATTATGATGTTTTAACTTGGTAAATTGCTTATCATGAAAAGAAATCCCCCATTTTACATGTTTTAAATGTTGTATGCATATATATCATACTTGGTACATTTTTTGTACTAATGCATATTCTTGCATACATTTTTCCGCAAATGTAAGGTCCAACATGGAGGGTTTCCATTCTAGTGGCTAGGTCTTGGACTTTGATCTCTTTTTGAGTGTGGTGAGTCCTCATGGTTAGATGATGGACTTCCTTATTGTAGTTTCACTTTTGTATTTCCTTTTGGACATGATGTATGGGCTAGACCCACATTCATTCGATTGTAATAGATGGCTATGTTGAGACATGAGTTATACTTCCACTTTTCTATAAAGATGTCTTGGATTTACATGTTTTTTATACTCTTGATTGTTCTAATGCTTTATGTTATAAGGACTAAGTGTCTTGTATGGAGTCCTTCGGAGTTCTATCACCATGTTACATCTAGGGGGTACCCCTGGGTCATGACAAACTTGGTATCAGAGCACAAGGTTTAGAATGATTCTAGGATGATGTCTCATAAGCCACGTCTAGTAGAGTCTTGTTAAAGAGTGTGAAGTGCTCCACATTTATGATTTTGAGGCTATAAGATGATTAGGAAACTCCACTTCTTTCATTACTCTTAAGCCGTCCTATAGAGTTTAACTCTATAAAGTCTTTCTACTAATCCTTACCTTATGCTCTTCAGGATATATCTTTTCGAAGGAATAATACTAGAAGGAATGTGAGGGAAAATGCAGAATAAGGAGCTCCTCCTTAAGCTCCTCAAGCTCCTCAAGCTCCAATAGATCCTTCGGTTGTTTATGCGATAAATGCGGATGTTAGTCAGCTTTTCAAATATTGGCTCAAGCTTTGGCGACTCAAACCAATAGAGAGGTTGTAACTCCTATGAATCCTAATGTGAATTCGGTGGCTTCAAGAGTGAAGGATTTTACAAGAATGAACCCTCCCAAATTTCATGGCTCCAAAGTGGAAAAGGATCCTCAAAGGTTTATCGATGAGGTCTATAATGTACTTGCTATTATGGGAGTGACTCCGGAGGAGAAGGCGGAGTTATCCTCTTACCAATTGAAAGATGTTGCTCAAGTGTGGTATGATCAATAGAAGGGAGAGAGACTGGTGGGAGCGAGCCCGGTAGAGTGGGAAGTGTTTAAATCGGCATTTATTGAGAGATTCTTTCCCCTATAGTTGAGGGAAGCTAAGGTGCAAGAGTTCATTAACCTTCATCAAGGAACTATGAATGTGAAGGAGTATGCCCTAAAATTTACTCAATTGTCCAAGTATGCTCCAACCATGGTGGCTAATTCGAGGGCTAAGATGAGTAGGTTTTTGACGGGAGTTTCCGACTTGATAGAAAAAACTGCCATACGGAAATGCACTTTCACGATATGAATATATCACATCTTATGGTGTACGTCCAACAAATTGAGGAGTCAAAACTTAAGGAGAGGTCTAGAGAGGTTAAAGGGCAAAGACCGGTGATGGTAATTTCTCACATGCTAGATTCGATGGACATGGTCATCCTAAGTTTTTTCAAGGGTTTTCTGGTCAAGGTTCCTCTAATTTTACACCTAAGTTTAACAAGGATAGGGTGTCTAACCATAAACCTCAAGGAGGAAATGGAGGTGGGTCTTCTATGGCTAGGTCTACATGTGCTAAATGTGGGAAGAACCATGATGGTAAGTGCCTAGCCGGCACCGATGGTTGCTTTAGTTGTGGGAAGAGTGGTCACAAAATAAGAGATTTATCCACGCTCATGGCAAAATAAAGAGAAGGCAATCAAGCTCCTCCTAACGGTTAAAACTCCAATGCTCTAAAGCAAAACCACTTCTATGCTCTTCAAGCCTGAGTCAACCAAGAGAGCTCTCCAGATATAGTGACCAGTACGTTAAAAGTTTTTCAACACGATGTATATACCTTGATTGATCTTGGTGCTACTTTGTCCTTTGTAACACCTTATGTGGCTATGAAGTTTGATATGATTCCCGATGTATTGTTAGAACCTTTTTCGGTTTCTACTCCTGTTGGTGATTCTGTGGTGGCTAAGAGGATTTATAGAAGATGTACCGTTTCCTTGTCCCATAGAGTTACTCTTGTAGACTTGGTAAAACATGACATGTTAGAATTTGATGTCATTCTGGGGATGGATTGGCTTCATGCTTGTTATTCCTCTATTGATTGTAGAACTCGAGTGGTCAGATTTCAGTTTCCAAATAAGCCTATCCTAGAGTGGAAGGGGGGAAATTCTATGCCTAGAGGTCAATTTGTGACTTACCTTAAAGTTAGGAAGATGATCTCGAAAGGTTACTTTTACCATATTGTGAGGGTAAGGGATGTAGATTCCGAGACCCCTTCTCTTGAGTCGGTTCCCGTGGTTAATTAGTTCTTGGAAGTTTTCGCCGATGATTTACCTGGTGTTCCTCCCGAGTTGGAAATAGACTTCTGTATTGACCTTCTTCCGGATACGCAACTTATTTCTATTCCTCCTTAAAGAATGGCTCTATCAGAGTTAAACATCCGACCGAGTATCTCTCCATGGGGTGCTCCCATGTTGTTTGTTAAAACAAGGATGGGTCTCTTCGAATGTGCATTGATTATCGTCAATTGAATAAAGTAACCATTAAGAATAAGTATCCTCTTCCAAGAATTGATGACTTGTTTGACCAACTTCAAGGGGCTAGTTATTTCTCTAAGATTGATATTCGTTCTGGTTATCACCAATTAAGGGTGAGAGGGGATAATATTTCAAAGACGGCTTTACGAACTTGGTATGTCCATTATGAATACCTAGTGATGTCATTTGGTTTAACCAATGGTCTGGTGGAGTTTATGGACTTGATGAATAAAGTTTCTAGGCAATACCTAGACATGTTCTTGATTGTGTTTATACATGATATTTTGATCTATTCAAGGAGTGAGAATGAACATATGGACTATTTGAGAATTGTGTTGCAAGTTCTTAATGACCAACAACTTTTTGCAAAGTTTAGCAAGTGTGAATTTTGGTTAATGTCCGTAGCTTTCCTTGAGCATATTGTGTCAAGTAAGGAAATTGAGGTTGACCCTAAGAAGACGGATGCAGTCAAGAGTTGGCCTAGACTTCTAACCCCTTCGTACATTAGGAGCATTTTGTGTTTGGCCGGTTAATATAGAAGGTTTGTTGAAGGATTCTTTTATTGCTTCTCCTTTGACGACTTTGACTCAAAAGAAGGCTAAGTTGGATTGGTCGGAAGCTTGTGAGAAAAGTTTCCAAGAGATGAAAGATAGACTTATTTCTGCTCTACCCTAAGAAGACGGATGCAGTCAAGAGTTGGCCTAGACTTCTAACCCCTTCGTACATTAGGAGCATTTTGTGTTTGGCCGGTTAATATAGAAGGTTTGTTGAAGGATTCTTTTATTGCTTCTCCTTTGACGACTTTGACTCAAAAGAAGGCTAAGTTGGATTGGTCGGAAGCTTGTGAGAAAAGTTTCCAAGAGATGAAAGATAGACTTATTTCTGCTCTAGTGTTGACCTTACCGGAAGGTACAAATGGTTTTGTGGTGTATTGTGATGCCTCTACAGTTGGGTTGGGATGCGTTCTTATGCAAAATGGTAAGGTGATTGCCTATGCTTCAAGGTTACTTAACATCCACGAGAATAATTATCATACCCATGACCTTGAGTTAGCGGCGGTTGTGTTTACCTTAAAAATATTGAGGCATTATTTGTATAGGGTCCATGTGGATGTTTTCACCGATCATAAGAGTTTACAATATGTGTTTAGTCAAAAAGACTTGAATCTTCGCCAAAGAAGTTGGCTTGAACTCTTGAAGGATTATGAAATGAGTGTCCTTTATTACCCCGGCAAAGCTAATGTGGTGGAGGATGCTCTTAGTAGATTGTCAATGGGTAGTGTGGCTCATGTAGATGAAGAAAATAAAGAGTTGGTTTGTGATGTTCATAGGTTGGCCCGGCTAGGTGTTCAACTAGTGGATTCCACCAAGGGTAGTGTCATGTTCCATAATGGGTCCGAATCATCTTTTGTGATGAATGTGAAGGCTAAGCAAGGCCTTCATCCAATATTGGTAGAATTGAAAGATGTGGTACTCAAAAAGTTCTTTGAGGCTTTCTCCCAAGGGGGAGATGGAGTACTCAGATATCAAGGTCGGTTATGTGTTTCGAATGTTGATGACTTGAGGGGACAAATTTTAGAGAAAGCCCATAGTTCTCGATATTCTATTCACTCGGGAGCCACCAAGATGTACCGTGATCTACGGGAAGTCTATTGGTGGAATGGGATGAAGAAAGATATTGTGGGATTTGTGGCCAAATGTCCTAATTGTCAATAAGTGAAAGTTGAGCACCAAAGGCCGGGAGGTTTATCCCAAGATATTTCTATTCCTACTTGGAAGTGGGAAGACTTGAACATGGACTTTATAGTTGGTTTGCCTCGCACCCAGCAACATCATGACTCTATATGGGTAATAGTGGATCGGATGAAAAAATCGGCTCATTTCCTTCCCATCAAAGTTTCTTATTCGACAGAAGACTATGCTAAGAAATACTTGAGAGAGATAGTAAAACTGCATGGTGTGCCTTCGTCTATTATTCCCGATCGTGGTACCCAATTCACTTCTCAATTTTGGAAGTCTTTCCAAAAGGGTCTTGGTACCAAGGTTAAGCTTAGCACGACTTTTCATCCCCAAACCGATGGGCAAGTAGAGTGTACTATTCAGACTTTTAAGGACATGTTGAGGGCTTGTGTGATTGATTTTAAAGGTAATTAGGATGACCATTTGCCATTGATGGAATTTGCCTATAATAATAGCTATCACTCCAGTATTGGTATGGCTCCCTTTGAGTCTCTTTATGGTAGGAGGTGTAGATCTCGTATAGGTTGATTTGAGGTGGGTGAAGTTGCTTTGATAGGTCCCGAGTTAGTTTATGAAGCTATTGAGAAAGTCCGGCTTATTAGAGAAAGATTGAAAACGACGCAAAGTCTGCAAAAGTCTTATGTCGACATTAGAGGGAGGAATCTTGAATTTGAGGTTCATGATTGGGTTTATTTGAAAATTTACGAAGGGTGTGATGAGGTTTTGAAAGAAAGGGAAGCTTAGTCCCCATTTTGTAGGCCCATATGAGATTTTGAGGCGTGTTGGCAAGGTTGTATATGAGCTAGATTTGCCAAATGAGTTGGCATCGGTGCACCCGGTTTTCCATGTCTCTCTATTGAATAAATATGTTGGGGATCTAACATCCATACTTTCCTTATAGGGTTTGGAGGTTAAAGAGAATCTTGCTTATGAGGAGGTACCGATTGAGATATTATACCGGCAAGTCAAAAAGTTGAGAAACAAGGAAGTTGCCTTCATGAAGGGGCTATGGAGGAATGATTTAGTTGAGGGTTCTATTTGGGAGGCCGAGGCCGATATGATGTCCTGATATCCTCATCTATTTCCTTCTACTCCTACTCTAGCTTGAGGTAATGAGTTCTCTTGGGTTGTTTTATGTGTTGGGAGTCATGTGTGATTTATGTGTATCCATGATTTCCTTATATCATGCATGTTTATATAAAAGTTTATGTTTCAAAAGAAATGGCTTATATGACTTACTTTCCTCATGTTGTTGTGGATTGAGTATGCTTTGCCTATAAACTTCATGAGATGATTGTTGAACATACATTTGTTATGCTCGTTAAGAATGAGTTTCATAAAGGCTCCATGAGATTGTGTTGATCATGCTTCTAGTTTGGAGAAGGAAGTTCCTCTTTTAAGACATGAGAAATTTCAAATTTCATGCATATTGGGTTGCTAGATGTAGTTCCTACTTTCTCTTTGATGCATTTGAGTAAGATGAGTTTGGGGTTGATGTTTTCTCCTTATTTATGTGCATTGCATGCATAGTGGGCTGATAGAGTTAGTTCACCCCCTATTGATGTTTTAAGAACATCCTAGCTTGGAGTCGATAATTCCTCCTTGGTTGATTGCATTGCATTGTAGGTTGGGTTGTCAGTTCCTCTCCTACTCTTTTAGAACCAGTTTAAATCTCATTCAGGGATGAATGGTCCCAAGGGAGAGATATTGTAACACCCCGTATCCAAAAAGTAGTAAAGAACCAAAATTTTGGAACCTGCAGGTGCCACCCACGAGGACCACAGACGGTTCGTAGGTTGACCCACAGACGGTCCGTAGGTGGGTTCCATGGATTGGCCACCCTGCCTAAGTTTGGAGGTCCAGGACCATGACTTGACCTTAGACAGTAGGTCAGATCACGGTCCGTAGTCGGGGTCCATGGTTCGAGCCCCTATATCATGGTCTTTGATGCCAAATGACGGTCTACTAGGACAGGCCGTGGGTCAGACCATGGTCCGTTGACTGGGGTCCTTGGATGGTTGTCAGTTAGTTATTTTTAGGGGCAGTTGGGTCTTTTTCTAATTAAGTAATTCCTATACTATGTCGTTTTGCCTATATTTAGAGCCCCTAGATAAGTATTTTAACCCCCAAAATCCCCACAATTAAGTCATTCTCTCAATTCCCAAAAGAAAACCAACTCCTCTCAAATATTTTCTCTCAAGAACTTGAAGAAGAAGAAGAAGATTTCACCTAGGGTTTCATGCTAAAGATCCAAATTCTCCATTGAAGATAGTTAATTGGACTTGAGGTGTGATAACTTTCATCCATGGAGTCCCCAAATTCCTCTATTTTAAATGGTAGGATTCTCCAATTAGCTAGGGTTTTCCTCAAACATCATGGGTTCTTTTAATTATTGATATTAATGGTTTAATTATGTCTAGATATGCATGAATTGATGATTTAAAATGCTTTTATGATGTTTCCCCGATGAACACATGCAAACCCCCATGTTTTCCAATTGTGATCTCATAGAGTTGGGTTGTTGATTATGAAGAAGAAGTTTATGATCTAAAGCATGAAGTAATAGAATTTTCTTGAATTTATGATAAAATCCCTATCTAATGTTAGAATTCTAGATTTGGTGATTGAAAGTAGCTTTGAACCTTGAAAGGGCAAAGTGTGAGTTTATGCATGATCTTATGAAACCTATGTAAATGCTTTAAGGGCTTTGAGAGTAAGGTGTCAATGACGTTGATGTTGTTGAAAGGTTATTTTCATAAGACACTTACAACCATGCTATGAAAGGTTTTCTCACATGGAAAGGATTCTTAGGTTAAAAGGCTATTCTCACCTAATTGAATCAATAAATAAGAGCTATCCTAATGAGCTAAGTTGGATTGGAAAAATGACATGCCTTTCCATAGATAATGAGAATAAATAAGAAAATACTATTCCGTGGGAATTAAGCTTAGCACCGAGTGGATATTGACCTTGAGATGGAAGCTCTCCCGTGAGTAGAGGCCGGGTTTCTAGAAGAAGTCTCATGAGATAGAAGCTCACCCGTGAGTAGAGACTGGGTTTGTAGTAGTAATCTCCTTATCCCATAAATATGTTCCCCAAATAGGTTGATTAGCTAGTGGATCCACTTAAGGTAGATGTTCATGGTTCTACCTTAGGCAAGTAGAACACCCCTTTTTGGTGTGGTAGACATTGGGTGATCATGTTTTAGCTCACATGGTCTCTATGTCGGTTAAGGCTAATTCTCCCATAACAAGTTGACGAATGAACTAAGGTTACTTAAAGAAGTATTTTATATCTGCTCAAAGACTTAATGATGATTTAGCTTGCATTGACCATGATGTTATTACCTATGTTTTCCAACTATTTCCATTATGATTTTTAAATTTTGTATATTGCTTCTCATGAAAAGAAATGTCCCTTTTTACATGTTTTAAATGTTTTATGCATAGTTATCATACTTGGTGCGTTTCTTGTACTGACACATACTCTTGCCTATATTTTTCTCAAATGTAGGATCCGACATGCAGGGTTTCCATTCTAGTGGCTAGAGCTTGGACTTTGATCTCTTTCCGAGCTTGGTGAGTCCTTATCATTTGAGGATGGACTTCCTTATTGTAGTTTTACTTTTGTATTTCCTTTTGGACATGATGTATGGGATAGGCACACTTTCATTCGATTGTAATAGATGGCTATGTTGAGACATGAGTTAGATTTCTGGTATTCTATAAAGATGTCTTGGACTTACATGTTGTTTTTTCTCTTGATTGTTCTAATGCCTTATGTTATGAAGACTAAGTGTCTTGTATGGAGTACTCAGGGGTTCTATGCGCCATATTACATCTAGGGGCTACCCTTGGGTCGTAAAAACATCAAATGAGGCTAAACCCTCATATGGGAGAAGTGGTGAAGAAAGAAATCATCAAATGGCTAGATGCAGGCATGGTATATCCTATTGCAGAAAGGAAATGGGTAAGTCCCGTATAATTTGTACCAAAGAAAGGAGGCAACACAGTGGTTCCAAATGAAAAAGGGGAACTTGTACCTATGAGGCTGGTCACCGGTTGGAGAGTATGCATGGATTACCAAAAATTAAATGCATGGACCGAGAAAGATCTTTTTCCAATGTTATTTATGGACCAAATGCTTGATAAGATTTCAAGTCGTAGATGGTATTACTTTTTAGACGGTTATTCCGGGTACAACTTGATTTCCATTGCATTGAAAGATCAAGAGAAAACTACTTTTACATGTCCCTATGAAACTTTTGTTTTCAAGAGAATTCCTTTTGGGTTGTGCAATGCTCCGACAACATTCCAACGATGTATGCTTTCTATTTTTGCAGATATGGTGGAACACACAATGGGGGTCTTTATGGATGATTTTTGGGTCGTTGGTGATTCATTTAAAGCATGTATTGAACACCTTGGGCAATAACTACAAAGGTGCCTGCAAACCAATCTTGTTCTAAATTGGGAGAGGTGTCAGTTCATGGTAAATGAGGGCATTGTTTTGGGGAATAAAATTTTAGGAGAAGGAATGCAAGTGGATCAAGCTAAAGTCTAGGTTATTGCCAAGCTACCTCCTACTATTTCACTAAAAGGTGTCCAGAGTTTTCTAGGCCATGCAGGTTTCTACTGGTGGTTTATAAAAGATTTATCTAAAGTATCTCACCCTCTTTGTAAGGTGCTAGAGAAGGAATCTACCTTCAACTTTGATGATGCTTTCCTAAAAGCATTTTTGTGCTTGAAAGAAAAATTAGTGTCAGTCCCGATCATTATTGCCCCCGATTGGAGTATTCCGTTTGAACTCATGTGTGATGCTAGTGTTGTTGCTTTGGGGGCTGTTCTTGGTCAACAAAAAGGGAAGCTATTTCACCCATTTTATTATGCAAGTAAGACCTTGATTATGGCTTAAAACAATTATGCCGTCATGGAACGAGAATTGCTAGCGGTGGTGTATGCGTTTGAGAAATTTAGAGTGTATATGCTGGAAACTAAAGCGGTAGTGCACACAAATCATGCTGCAATTAGATATTTGATGGCTAAGAAAAAATTCAAAGCTAAGATTGATTTGGTGGGTGCTGTCGTTGCAAGAATTTTATTTT
Source organism: Solanum tuberosum (assembly GCF_000226075.1). Taxonomy (NCBI): domain Eukaryota; kingdom Viridiplantae; phylum Streptophyta; class Magnoliopsida; order Solanales; family Solanaceae; genus Solanum; species Solanum tuberosum. The sequence goes on along the minus strand of NW_006238931.1, from coordinate 1,138,688 downwards.
GAGGTAAAAGATCTGAAGGGGTGTGAGAACCAAGTGGCGAATCATTTGTCTCGGTTAGAAACCAATATTGTTGATCCCGGTGAGAGAGACATTGTGGCAAAATTTCCCGATGAAATAGTGATTAGGGTAACCCAGGGTAACTCACCTTGGTACGCTAACTTCGCTAACTATGTAGTGTGTGGGATTATGCCCGAGAGCCTGAATTTTTACCAACAAAAGAGATTCTTGTTTGATGTAAAGAGGTACTTCTGGGATGAACCATATCTATTTAGAGAATGCGTAGATCACATAATTTGAAGATGCGTTCCGAAAGTGGAAGTCAATGCATTTCTCAATGCTTGCCACACTTCGCCTGTTGGTGGACATCATAGCGAGGTGCGCACAACCGGCAAAATGCTTCAAAGTGGCTATTATTTTCCATCACGATACCATGATGCCCATGTTCTTGTTAAACAATACATACAATGCCAAAAGCAAAAAGGAGTATCAAGAGAGCATGAGTTACCTCTTAACCCTATCCTCGAGGTCGAACTGTTTGATGTTTAGGGAATCGACTTCATGGGACCATTTGTGAGCTCTTTCGGAAACAAGTATATTTTGGTGGCGGTTGATTACGTATCAAAGTGGGTAGAGGCTGCAACTTTTCCCAACGATGAAGGAAATAGTGTGGTGCAGTTCTTGAAGCGATACATATTTGCAAGGTTTGGTACCTTGCGTGTTATTATCAGTGATGAAGGGTGTCATTTTTGCAACCGATTATTTGCCTTGTTGTTGAGCAAATAAAGAGTCAAGCATAAAGTTGCAACCCCCTATCATCCGAAAACAAGTGGTCAAGTTGAAGTATCAAATAAGGAAATTAAGGGTATTCTGGCAAAAAAGTCAATGCAAATCAGATTGAATTGTCTCGGAAGTTGGATGATGCTCTTTGGGCATACCAGACCACTTTTAAGACTCCAATTGGAATGTCCCCATACCAACTGGTATTTGGAAAGTCTTGTCACCTAACAATCGAGCTTGAACACAAGGCACTATATGCATTGAAAGCGTTAAACTTGAATAGGGGGGATGCTTCGAAAGGAGGAGTCAATCAAGTCCATAAATTGGATGTGTTTCGGCTGAGGGCATATGAAAGTTCAGCCATTTATAAGGAGAAAATGAAGAAGTGTCATGATGCTAAAATCCTTCAGCGAGAGTTTCGAGTGGGTGATCTTGTTTTGCTCTATAACTCTCATTTAAGACTTTTCCTGGGTAAAATCAAATCAATGTGGTTTGGTCCATTCAAAGTAACTTGAGTGTTCATGAATGGGGCAATTGAAGTTGAAGGCAAAGAAGGACCAACATTCAAAGTAAATGGGCAATACTTGAAGCTCTATTTTGGAGAATGTCGAGACATATTGATAATTATAGTGGTGTATTTGGAAGATGCCTGAGAGCATTTCTACGTCGTACCACAATAATAACTAAGGCTCTACCTATGAGGCAACCCAAGTTTTAGTCATTTTTGAATAACGCTTGTTGAATGTGTAGGTTGAAGTCTTCAATCTAAAAGAACGAAAAGTGGGCAATGCAATGACCTCTTCAGCGAATCACTAATTGGCTTACCAGATCACCCAAGTTCATCACCTATCCTAGGGCCAAGTTTGAAACTCATTTTGGAAAATTTGGCGAGCTGTAAGATTGTTCGACTCATCACCGTTCGGTTTGGTGAGATCAATTTAGCCAACCCTTTGGATCAAACCGGAGGGACAACATTCCGGAAAGTTTGGCGAGCTCATTTCAGTTCGGCAGCTCGCTGAATGGTTCGGCGTACTCAGACAGTTCTCGCCAATTGGGCATTAAGTGAAGAGTTCTTCTTTCTGTAATCTTTTAATTCAGTGATCATTACTTTATTGTTTTGTCATTTATTATTATTTTTACATTGAGGACAATGTTAGGTTTTGTTTGGAGGAGTGAAGTATCTTCATACCTGCCCCTTTTTGGGTTGCTTTTAGCTTGTTTTGGATGTTTTTGTGACTGCTGGGTTTTGGTTCGAATTATGATTTCACCTCTTGATTTTTGTGGTTGTGAATGTGGTTGTGCTCTCGCCTATTTAAGAATTGGTTGTGATTAACACCGATGACTTGAATAGTGCGCTTGATTGAAAGATATGTTTGTGCAAGTCCAATGAAGCACATTTGAGTTGCATAAGGTATGTGTGAACTCTTAGCATCTCATTGTGACTAGTCAATTGTTGAAATGAGTGTTGTGATGACCTTTACACGTGAGCTCAAGTTGTAGAGTCATGATCGATGATTTTATTGAATGCCTTGTGTAATGAGATTTTCTTGAAATATGTGCTCAGTGATACCTAGAACTTGCCCTATTTGTCCAATTAACTACTATAGGCAATTCAAAGAACTGATCTTAGGCACAAAATCTGGATAGTGTACCAAATTGTCATTATACCTCTTTGTGACCACCTTGTGAGAGTGTGAACATAACTTAGCACTATTTGAGCCTATCCTTCTCTTCGGATGAAACATGAGCACATTTGACCTCTTTCCTCCCCATCTAAAATCTTCATGAAGCATTGGTTTGTTTTGAATAGACAACATAGGCCAAAAGCCTAAGTTAGAGGCGTGGTGAAAAATAAGGATAGTCAAGAAGTTTATAAAATTCACCCTTGAAGGATCGTGTTGAAAAAGATGGAACCCCTCCATATATAAGAGAAAAGAGAAAGAAAAGAAAAGGGAAAGAAGAAAAAGATTGAAAAACAATGCTGCAATGAATCTTATGCAATGGATAAAAGGAAAGGGGTATCCCATGAATCATGTTTAAAAGAACTTAAGGTGGATTGTGAAAATAAAAAAGAGTGAAAGAAAAGGAGAAAAAGTGAAATGGAGGCCATGCTTCATGAAGTTAGAAGTCACTAAGCCAAAATGATCATACCTTTACCCTCAGCCCCGTTACAAGCCTTGAAACCTTAGTGATCTTGATTGAGCCTAATGACATGTTTAATGGAAAATACGGGCAAGCCTATGGGTGGAATCATGCATGTGTTTATCTTTGAGAGTATGAGAGTCGACCCTGATTCCTTAATAATTGCATTTTGATGTGCTTTGTGTAGAAATGGAATCATTCTTGATGTGAGGGCATTCAAATACTTTTGTTGAGCTTGAATTTGCATTTGAAGAAAGCATTGTGAGCTTGGTTTCTATTTGATGATGACTAGTCACAATTTGAAATTTGTAGTGCACATTTGAACATTGCATGGGTAGTTTGAACCTCGTGTGCATTCATGTCGAGTCTCAAGTAGCACTATTTGTAGACGTCTATGTTGAGTTGGTTGATCCTGTAGTTTACTTGAGGACAAACAAAAGTTTAAGTTGGGGGTGTTGACGAGTCGGGAATTTTGACTCATTTAGGGCTTATTATTCAAAGTTTTAGTGTCCTCAATGCCTATTTTATGCTCTAAACTGATGTTAAAGTGCAAATTTACAGAAAGGAAGGCAAAAGAGCAAGGTAAGGGCATTACCAAGTAAAACGAAGCGAAAAAGCTGAAGAAGTTGAAGGAAAGCAAGGCTGGCACTCGCCAAAGCCACTCGGCACGTCGCCAAGTGGACCTTCAGCTTGCTTAAAGTTCCAGTAAGCCAGCCCATGAACAAGACCATCTTGGCGATTTGATGGGTGTTTCGGCGAGTCACCGTAGTATTCAGCGACGCCAACTTAGCCCGCCAAAAATTACAGACTAAGTGGTGAATAGACAAGCCGAAATGGCATGATGAGAACAACTTGGAGTGTCGCTGACTAGGGCGGTTAGCCCGATATTGATCGCCTAAAGTTACAGCAAACAAAGGGTAAAGAGACAAGCCAAGAAAGCAAAGAAAGGGGGACTCGACGTATCACCGAATAGGTCGGTGAAGCTTGACTTATTTCGCCGAGTGACTCCGCACCTGAAATTCTGGGAATGTATAAATGCAATTTTAAAAGGAGTTTTGAGAGTTCACACATCATCCATGTCACGACCCAAGGGTACCCCGTAGATGTAACACGGCGTACTCGACCCTGAATAGGTCTTAAACAAGCCCTTAGCATATCATAAACATAAGCAATAGAAATGATGTGGAATTTAAACTTTTTACAATCAAAGTCTTTCCATAAAATCAAAATGGAAGTCTAGACATTGTCTCATTAACCATCTAATACAATCGAGAATCAATAAGGGTCACAACCCTTTACAACATAGTCTCAAACAAAAATGTAAGAAGAAACTAGAAATGAACAAATCTTGTCCTCTACCCATCAGGACTCACCGAAAGTGTGGATAATAGTCAATCCAAGATTTTGATCAAGAAGGAAGCACACCTCAACAACCGGGCCCTACACTTATAGAAAAATGTAGAAATTATGGGTTAGCACAAAATTGCACAAAGTATGGAAGTCATGCAAGAAAATCCTTAAAACATGTTAAAAGGGACACTTTAGTTCAAACCATGCATTTTACCAACTTTAAAAGTCATTGTGCGCATTAGTGTAGATACATAAGTCAACCCAATTCGTAAGCAAACCCTAAGCAATACTTGTGCAATGCATAGACAAGATCCCAGAATCCTATCTAATGCTAAGTATCACTTTTAGGGCACCATAATCATGCATATCATACCTTGACCTTATCCATAGCCAATACTCATGGACAAGGAAACATTCATTTTCATAGCTTGTAACAAGTAATGTAACTCTTAGAACCAATCCATATCATAAATGCATAAGTTCATCTATCTCCATAGCATAAGGAAACTACAACATAACGATTTTCAAAGTCTACTTGTGCAATGTATAAGTGAAGTCCCATACTCCCACTCACACTAAGTAGGGCTCCTTGAGAAGTCATAAGTATAGTTCATGTTCATATCATAGTTCATATTCTTGTCATGTAGGGAAATAACCTTACCCAACATAGACCATGTGAGCTACATGAAATTCGGTGTCATGTCCCACACTAAAGAGAGATGTCCTACTTGCCTAAGGTAGAACTAAATGTATTAGCTTTTAGGTGGATCTACTAGCTAAAGACCTATGTGGGCACATAGTTATGGGATATGGAGATTGCTTCTAGAAACCCCAAACCTATTGCATTGACGGGGGAAATTTTATCTCATGAGATTACTTTACATGACCCATCCTTTTGAATTGACGGGAGGGCCTCTATCTCATATTCCATATCCACTCAGTGCTAAGCATTATGTCCCATAATTATATGTTTAGTCTTGAATTGAATTTACATGCATGAAGGAGTATCTTACCCTTCATCCAACACAACTCATAAAGTAGCTCATAGATTCACTAGGTGAGAATTAACTTTCAACCTTAGAATCATCATTAACATGTGAGTAAACCTTTCACATCATGTTCATAGTGTGTTCATAAGAATAGCCTTTCAACCAACACAACAACATTATCATAGTCATAGAAATTTCATGCATAGTCATGTGTGAGGGTATGAGGAGAATGATCTTTCAACAATACCACAATTACACCTTAGTCATAGATTCTTCACTCTGTAAGTGAATCATAAGCTCATATACAATTCTCATAAATATGTACAAACCCTCATAATTTTCCCTTCAAGGACCATGAATCACATTCAATCCAAACATCTAGAATGACTACATTAGATATGGATAATATCAAGATTCAATAAACTCAATCAATATAGACATAATCAATTGACATGCTTCTATAATCAATCAACCCACATTATGAAATCACAATTTAGTAATATGGGGGATTCATGGGTTCTTGGGGGATTTCATCATAAATCAACAATAAATCATCAATTAAAAAATAATCCATCATAACTCAACCATTGAAAATGTTTTGAAAGAGAACCCGTGACTTAGATTGAAACCCTAGCTTTTGGGGAAATTGAAAGCTTTGAAATCATGTTTTGAAGGGACACTATGGGTGAAAGCTACCCATACATGAAAAGCCACCATACCTTGATTAAGAATATTTAAATAATTTGAGGAATAAGCCTTGAAATCACCAAACCCTAGCTCCAATTCTACTCTTCTTTTTCTTCTTTGAGTTTTAGATAGAGAAATATTGTGAGGAAGATGAACTTTTAGTTTGATTTGGGTGTTTGAGAAAATTGACTTAGTTTAGGGAGTTTTGACTTAAAAACAACTCATAGAGTGACCCCAAAATTACCCAAAACGACCTCACTTTAATTGGACTAAAATAAGAAAAGACTTAATTAACCTTCGTTAAGGGACCATGTCCAGGCATCACGAAGGGCCCTCACGAGCCGTGGTGAGGACCACGATCCGTGGTCCCACTCGTGAGGATGGGGCAGTAGTTTGGCACATGGTTCCTTAAGCTTACATGCCCAAGGCATTCCCATGAGGGGCTCTTCGAGCCGTGGTCCCTCTCGTGGTCCTTGAGGCAGTAGCTATGTTACTTGGGGCCCTTAGATCAAATTCCCAAGGCATCTTCACTAGGGGCTACACGAGCCGTGGTCAAGACCACTGGCTGTGGTCCCTCCCGTGGACCTTGAGCTAGTATCTAGGCCACTTGGTGGCTACTCCTCAATCAAGGTAACTTTAGGAGGCCTCCCACGAGCCGTGGTGAAGACCACTGGCCGTGGTGATGGTTGTGAAGTTGGGGCAGTGTGCTCTAGGTTTGGGGCAGCTTTGGCCTTTGGCCCATTGCCTTGGAACTTTCCCCTTTATCCTTGACTCTTGTAACTCTCACTTTAACCCTAGATGGTTTACTCATCTACGAGGAGTCATTTTATTATTTTTAACCCTTACGTTTAGGCTCTAGTTTCACCTACTATTTTTCGGAGTGTTACAATCCAGTTCTAGGTTTTTTATCCTAAACATTGTGTTTACACTTTTTAAGTAGGGATTTAGGTTTGGTTTTGATTTTGAGCTTTAATTTAAGCATTTTGAAGACTTGTAATTTGTTTTCCAAGCTGATGGAAAACGTAGTTGGTAATGATTTTATGCTCTTTATTATGTGTGGCTAAAACGGCCATTCATGTGGGTGTGATTATGTGATTGAATATTTTAATTAGCTTATGGGTGGTAGTATTGTCATGACCTAGGGGTACACCGTAAATGTAACATGGCGTACTAGACCGCGAAAGGCCTAACACAAGCCACTTAGCATATCATAACATAAAGTAAATAGAAATGATGCGGAAATTTTAAAACTTTTATTTACAATCAAAGTCTTTTATAAAAGCAAGCGGAAATCTAGAATTGTCTCAATATAGCCATCTATTATAATAGTTCAAATGAAAAGTGACAAACACATACAAACATAGTCCGAAAGTGAAAATTACTAGAAATGAAACTCAAAGTGAAAATCCCATCCTTGAATCATGAGGACTCACCACAAGCAAGGAGAATAGTCGAATCCAAGCTTGAAACAAATGATGACTGCCTTAAGAACCGGACCCTACAGTTGGGGAAAATGTCGGAAAATATGTGTTAGTACAAAAATGCTGTAACACCCGGAAAACTAGTAGGTGGAACTAGAGCCTTACGTGAGAGTTTTAGAGTTTGGTTTGTGGGATAATGTTGTAAAATGGCTTCCCGAACTTAGGGTGAGGAGTTTAGGGATTAAATGTCAAGGTACGACTCCCCAAAGACCAACCAAGGGGTCCTTGATGAGGAACCTAAAGCCTAACCGCAAACTGCCCCAAAGTTGCACAAAATGATGAACCACGGAGGAGACCTACTCCCCGTAGGGTGGTCCACGCTCTGTGGGATTGGTTCGTGGATGCAACGATAGGTCAAGGGGCTGCAGGAAACAACCCACAAAGGACCAGTATGGTCCGTGGGTCCATCCACATCCCGTGGGTGGGGGTTGTGGATGGGCCAACAATCTACCTCCAAGGTTCGACCAAAGTGAGTTTATTTTAGGTAACTCCTAATTTGATTATTTTAATGTGGATTAGTTTTAATTCATTTTAATAGACTTATATAATTACTTTTAAACCATTAACTAACCTATTTACTTCATAATTCCCAAGACCCCAAATCATAACCACCTTTACCCCCAAAGTTTTCTCCCAAAAACTCCATTGAAGAAGGTCAAGTTAAAGCTTGAAGAAGGGGGATTTATCTCTAGATTTTGGGTTGATTTATTCATCTAAGGTATGGTAGTCTTGATTCATGGAAAGCTTTCTTCCATGAATCAGTCAAACTTTCAATTCAAAGAAGCAAATTCTCCAAAACCTAGGGTTTTCATTCTTAGTCATGGTCTCTTTCTCAAAATGTTTTAAATAGTTTAATTATCATATATTAAGATTTGATTATGTTTTATGGTGCTTTTAAGATAAAATCTCCCATGAATCTATGAATTCCCCATAATCCTAATTTATGACTATGTGATGTAGGTGAATTGTAATAAGATGAATACTATGAAATTATTCTTGTAGTAGTTTAATTACTTGAATTATGTCATTATCCATTACTAATTGTAGTAATTCTAGGTGTGTTGGTGAATTATGATTCATGGTCCTTGAAGGGAAAATTATGAAGATTGTTGTATAATCATGATGCTTATGTACATGCTTTGTGATTTCAATAAAAGTAATGTGATTATGACTATAATGCAATTGTTGTATTGTTGAAAGGTTATTCTCAATTATACACTTGTGAATGATGATGATATGTTGAGAAACGTTTATTCAATGTAATGATACACCTTGAATTGGTAGGCTTAGGGCATCCTCTTCTTGTGTAATTGAAGGTGACCTTGAATTTGTAGGCTTAGGGCATCCTCTTCTTGTGTAACTAAAGTATCTTGACTTCATGAATTTAGAATCAGTAGGTAAAGTGGCATCCCTTTCATAAATTACTAATGAAGTATTCTATGCTATAACTTGATTCAGTAGACTAATGGTATCCCTTTCATGATGAGTGTATGAACTACTATAATGATGAACCTTGAATCGGTACACCAAATGGTAGCCCTTTCTTGAGTATTCAATGAGCTATCCTAATAATGTACCTTGAATTGGTAGACCGAATGGTAGCCCTTTCATGTGTGTTATAATGTACCTTGAATCGGTAGACCGAATGGTAGCCCTTTCATGTGAGTAATAATGTACCTTGAATCGGAAGACCGAATGGTAGCCCTTTCATGTGTTTAATAATGTACCTTGGGTTGGTAGAACGAATGGTAGCCCTCTTAAGTACAATAATGTTAAAACAGAATGAACTACTCTATGGGAATTTCAAGCTTAGCATCGAGTGTATATTTTAAAGTGGAAGCTCTCCCCACATTAGGCCGGGTTTCTATGAACACCATCCTTATCCCATAACTATGTGCCCACATAGGTTATTAGCTAGTGGATCCACCTAAGTTAAATTTACCGGTTCTACCTTAGGGAAGTAGACCAACCCTTTTTGGTGTGAGAGACACTGAATTCCATGATTTTATCACATGGTCTATGTCGGTTAAGGCTTATTCCCATCATGTGGGTTATGTGCTATGGTTACTTAAGAGTAACTATGAAGTGTGGGTGGTAGTATGGGATGCCATCCATGTATTGTACGAGTAGGCTTTGAGAGTGGCTATGGTGTGTTTCTCGAATGTCATAATGTCTAATGAAACGAAGGTGCTTATAATGATGCTAGTGAGAATATTGACTTAAAGTCTAAATGTAATGATTAATGCTTAACTTGGATTGTTGCTATGAGCTGCTTTCCTTGTCATGACTTATGAAATGAGAATGTTCCTTCTCTATGAGTATTGACTAAAGATGAGAATGAAGAATGTTAAGTATGTTTATGGTGGCCTCAAAGTGGTACTTAGTATGAATTGTATTATGGGATGCCATTCATACATTGCACAAGTATAACTTAGGGTTGCCTTAAATAATAGTTCTATTATGTTATAATGATTTATATGATGATTATGCTTGCGACTCATGTTTTACACTAAAGGTACATGATGATTCTCAAACTTGTTAAATGCATGGTTTTCAACTATATATGTCCTTTTTAGCATGATTTTTGCATGGCTATCACACTTAGTACATTTTTGTGCTAACCCATATTTCTTCTACATTTTTCTACAAAATGTAGGGTTTGGTGATATCGGCTTCCATCCTCGTGGATAGGTTCCTAGTAGATCAAGGACAGAAGTTATGGTGACTCCTCGTAGTATCCGAGGGCTTGTCTATCATGTCCTTTACCCCTTATTAATATGTTTAGAGCTTTTGTATGGGCTGCGTCCCAAAGTTTTAGTCTTATGGTTCTAGATGGTTCGAGATAAAGTATAGTCTTCCGCTCATGTTTATAAAAGACTTCGATTGTAAAAGAAAAAGTTTTAAATTTCCGCACCATATTCTATTGTCTTATGTTATTAATGCTCTATGTCTTGTATGAGGCTCTTCAGAGTCTTGTACGCCGTGTCACGTCTCGGGTGTAGACTCAGGTCTTGACAAATATAGTATTAGAGCACAAGATTTTGGGATGGTTATAGGATTGTCTCACACCACATCTAGTAGAGTCTTGTTCAAATTGTGAAGCGCCCAATATTTATGAATAGGAGGCTATTGGGTGTTAAGAAACTCTCACTTCTTCATTCTCCAAGTCATACCATACATTTTAACTTTATAAGGTCTCTCTCATATTCCTTATCCAATGGTCTTTAGGTTATGACCATTTGAAGGGCTCATGCTACAAGGATCGAAGGAAAAGGTTAGTAGTGATGCCAATTATGGCTATATGACTAGATGAAGCATGATATGATAGGTTTATATGGAATCCTTTGGTATGAATAGGCTGCATTATGGTTATGTGTGTTTTTATGGTAGAACCCAACTTAGTCATGCCGAGTTTTAGGGTGTATTGGAAGATTTGATGAATAGTGGTATTTAAGTGATGCCTAGAGTTGTTGAATGAGTGAACTCCTTTAAAAGAGGGTAGAAGTGTAATTCCCCATGGTGTAAAATCATCTTCTGTGGAGGATCAATGATAACTTGGGCCAACCTTAGAAGTTTAAAAAATTGTGTTCAGAAAAGTCCGTGTAGGTTTACTCCCAAGGGGGAGATAATGTGCCTAGATAGCAAAGTCGTTGAGTGGTCTTGATGTTCATGATTTGGATTGGATTGAAATTCTCACCTTAAGAGGTGTACCAAGTTTTGGGAGGTTTAGTCCCAGTTTTGTAGGCTCATATGAGACCTTGAGTGGTGTTGGTAAGGTTGCTTGTGTGCTAGAGTTGCTTAATGAGAACCTCTCTAATTTAGAAGTACCGGTATGGATCTTAGACCGGCAAGTTAAGAAATAGAAGAGTAAGGAAGTGCTTCCATCAAAAAGTTGAGGAGTAGTATTTTAGTAAGGGTTTTAGTTGAGGGTGCTACTTGGGAGACCAAGGGCCAATGAGAAATCCCGATATCCTCATTCACTTTCTTCTATTCCTATTCAATCTTGAGACAAAGAGTTCCTTGTGACTTGTTTCATGTTTTGGAGTCCTGTGTGATTATGTTGGTCTCCTTATGTTATGCATGTTCTTGATGAATTATTGTTTAATGAGAAAAATGAGTTTTCATGGTTTATATTCCTCATGTTGATGAGCATTTAGTATGAGTTGCCTATATGCTTCATGAGATGAATTGTTGAACATGCTTAAATGTGCTTTTGAGAATAATTGCATAATTTCTTCTTGATGTAATGATGAGAAAGCTTTGAGTTGGAGAAGGAAATTCCTCCATTGAAATGAGAAATTTTGAAGTTTTCATGCATAATGGGTTGTTAGATGTAGTTCCTACTTCCTTATGTTGCATTGAGTATATTGAGATGGAGTTGATGTTTCCTCCTTTGAATTGTACATTGTTATGATGTTTCATGCATGATGGGCTGCTAGTCCGAGTCTTTAATTCGGTAAAGTGTTTAGAAATGTCATTCAAGTACGAATGTTCCCAAGGGGGAGATATTGTAACACCCGGAATACTAGTAGGTGGAACTAGAGCCTTACGTGAGAGTTTTAGAGTTTGATTTGTGGGATAACGTTATAAAATGGCTTACCGAACTTAGGGTGAGGGGTTTAGGGGTTTAAAGTCAAGGTACGACTCCCCAAGGACCAACCAAGGGGTCCTTGAGGAGGACTCTAAAGCCTAACGCCAAACTTCCCCAAAGCTGCCCAAAATGATGAACCACGAAGGGGAACTACGCCCCGTAGGGTGGTACACGCTCCGTGGATTCAAGGCCAAGTCAAGGGGCAGAAGACCCCAACCCACGAAGTATCAGTACGGTCCATGGGTCCATCCACGCCTCGTTGGTGGGGGTCGTTGATGAGGCCTGCAATCTGCCTACAAGGTTCGACCAAGGTGAGTTTATTTCAGGTAATTCCTAATTTAATTATTTAATGTGGAGTCATTTTAATTCATTTTAATAGAATTATATAAGTACTTTTAAACCATTAACTAACCTATTTACTTCATAATTCCCAAGACTCCAAATCATAACCACCTTTAACCCCAAAGTTTTCTCCCAAAAACTCCATTGAAGAATGTCAGGTTAGAGCTTGAAGAAGGGGGCTTTCTCTCGCGATTTTGGGTATATTTATTCATCTAAGGTATGGTAGTCTTGATTTATGGAAATATTTTTTCCATGAAGCCCTCAAACTTTTAATTTAAGCAAATTCTCCAAAACCTAGGGTTTTCATTCTAAGTCATGGATTCTTTCTCAAAACGTTTTCAATGGTTTAATTATCATATACTAAGATTTAATTTCTGTTTTATGGTGGATTTAAGATAAAATCTCCCATGAATCCATGAATTCTCCGTAAACCTAATTTATGACTATGTGATGTGGGTGAATTGTAGTAAGATGAATACTATGAATTTGTTCTTGTAGTAGTTTAATTACTTGAATTATGCCATTATACATTCCTAATTGTAGTAATTCTAGGTGTGTTGGTGAATTATGATTCATGGTCCTTGAAGGGAAAATTATTAAGATTGTTGTATAATCATGATGCTTATGTAGATGCTTTGTGATTTCAATGAAAGTAATGTGATTATGACTATAATGTAATTGTTGTTTTGTTGAAAGGTTATTCTCAATTATACACTTGTGAATGATGATGAATGGTGTGAAAGGTTTCTTCAATGTAATGATACACCTTGAATTGAGAGGCATAGGGCATCCTCTTCTTGTGTAATTCAAAGTGACCTTGAATTGGTAGGCTTATGGCATCCTCTTCTTGTGTAACTAAAGTATCTTGACTTAATGAACTTTAAATCGGTAGGCAAGTGGCATCACTTTCAAAAATGACTAATGAAGTATTCTAGGCTATGTCTTGAATCGGTAGACTAATCGTAGCCCTTTATTGATGAGTCTATGAACTACTATAATGATGAACCTAAAATCAGTAGACCAAATGGTAGCCTTTTCTTGAGGATTCAATGAGCTATCCTAATAATGTACCTTGAATCGGTAGACCGAATGGTACCCCTTTTATGTGTTAATAATGTACGTTGAATTGGTAGACCGAATGGTTTCCCTTTCATGTATGTACTAATGTACTTTGAATCGGTAGACTGAATGGTAGCCCTTTCATGTGTGTAATAATGTACCTTGGGTTGGTAGAACGAATGGTAACCCTCTCAAGTATAATACTTTTAAAAGAGAATGAACTACTCTATGGGAATTTCAAGCTTAGCAACAAGTGGATATTGCAAGGTGGAAGTTCTCCCCACGTTAGGCCGGGTTTATATCAACACCTTCTTTATCCCATAACTATGTGTCCACATAGGTTATTAGTTTGCGGATCCACCTAAGCCAAATTTACCAGTTCTACCTTAGGCAAGTTGACCAACCTTTTTGGTGTGGGAGACACTGGATTCCATGATTTGCTCACATAGTCTATGTCAGTTAAGGATTATTCCCATCATGTGAGTTATGTGCTATGGTCCCTCAAGAGGTTATATAAAGTGTGGGTGGTAGTATGGGATACCATCCATGCATTGCACGAGTAGGCTTTGATAGTGGCTATGGTGTGTTTCTCGAATGTCATAATGTCTAATGAAACGAATGTGCTTATAATGATTCTAATGAGAATGTTGTTTTAAAGGATGAATGTAATGATGAATGCTTAACTTGGATTGTTTCTATGAGGTGCTTTTCTTGTCATGACTTATGAAATAAGAATGTTCCTTATCTATGAGTATTGTCTAAAGCTAAGAATGAAGAATGATAAGTATGTTTATGGTGGCCTCAAAGTGGTACTTAGTATGAATGGTATTATGGGATGTCATTCGTACATTGCATAAACATAACTTAGGGTTGCCTAAGATGATGGTTCTATTATGTTATAATGATTTATATTATGATTATGCTTGTGACTCATGCTTTACACTAAAGGTACATGATTATTCTCAAACTTGTTAAATACATGGTTTTTAACTAAAAATGTCCTTTTTAGCTTGATTTTTGTATGGCTATCATACTTAGTGCATTTTGGTGATATCGGCTTCCATCCTCGTGGATAAGTTCCTAGTAGATCAATGAGAGAAGTTTGGTGAGTCCTCGTAGTATTCGAGGGCTTGACCATCATGTCCTTTACCTTTTATTAATATGTTTAGAGCTTTTGTATGGGCTGCATCCCAATGTTTTAGTCTTATGGTTCTAGATGGTTTGAGACAAAGCATAGACTTCCACTCATATTTATAAAAGACTTTGATTGTAAAAGAAAAAGTTTTAAATTTCCACACCATATTCTATTGTCTTATGTTATGAATGATATGAGGCTTCTAGGAAGCTGTTCATAGTCTTGTACGCCATGTCACGTCCGGGGTGTAGGCTCGGGTCATGACAAATGCACCAAGTATGATAGCCATGCATAAAAACCTTGACAACATGCTAAAAGGGACATTTCATTTGAATGCATACACTTTGCTAAGTTAAACCATCATTTTGTAAATAGTGGAAAAACACAAATCATAAGCATAAGAGACATCATAAATAGGCATAGGCTATAACATGGTAGACAACAATCATAACTAGTGAGCATAAGAGATATCATCATAGACATAGGCATAATCAATGCAATCTAGTTCAACATAACATAAGAGAAACATTTCATGAGCCACCTTAAGGAAAGCTTGTGCAATACATAGATAAGATCCCATAATCCCACCCATGCTAAGCAAGTCACTTTAGGTACTCATTCATGTTTACCATATTTTGATCTCATTCTTAGCTTAGTTCTCATAGACAAAGGAACATTCACTTTTAGTTAATCATATCAAGAAAACCAACTTATAGCAACAACTAAAGTTAAGCATCCATCATTACAAGTAGTCCTCACATCAATCATACTTAACCCATAGTCAAAAGCCTATTCATTACATAATATCATCATAACATAACAGGAACATACCATAACCACCCTTAAAGCCTACTTGTGAAATGTATGAATAAGATCCCATACTCTCATTCAAACTAAGTAAAGTTTCTTGAGTAGTCATAGTTCATACTACACTTGACCTTGTGGGAATTTTCCTTGACCAACATTGACCATGTGATCATAACATGGAATTCATTGTTACCCACACCGAAAAGGGTTGCTCTACTTGCCTAAGGTAGAAGCATTAACTTAACTTTAGGTGGATCCAATAGCTAAATAACCTAGGGGGCACGTAGTTATGGGACAGGGAGATTGTTACTAGATACGTGGTCTCAACTCTCGTGAGGGCATTAACTTAGCTTTAGGTGGATCCAATAGCTAAACTTGGACTGAAATCACGTGTAGGCTTCCATCTCATATAAATATCCACTCGGTCCTAAGAATTATTCCCATGGAATACATTATTAAGTCATAACTTGATTCATGTCTTACGAAAAGATGTCCCTGACAATCAATCCAAAAGAGTTCATTAGGATAACTCTTAGATCATGTGTGAGAATAACCTTTAACCATCCATGTCTTCATTTATATTCAATAGGTGAGAAAGACTTTAAACCTTAGAATCATCATTATGTGAGAAAACCTTTCACATCTTATTTATTAGGTGTTCATGAGAATAGCCTTCCGATGAATCACCACAACATTACCATATTCACGGACACTTCATTCATAGTCATGCATAAGTGTATATGTGAGAATAGACTTTCAACAACACCACAATTACATCATAGTCATAATCACTTTACTCTCAAAGCATCATTAAAGTATTTACATAATTCTCATAATCATACATAATTATCATATTTTACTCTTCAAGGATCAAATATCACATTCAATCAATCTCATCTAGAATTACTACATTAGACATGGATAATAACATGATTCAAATAACTCAATTACTACAAACATAACCTCATAATATCCTTCTTCTATCAGGTCACCCACATCACAAGATCATAATTGGGAATATCGGGATTTCACAGATTTTTGGGAGGTTTCATCATAAAAACCAAAATAATCATTAATTCAATCATAATATAAAGTAATTTAATCTATAAAATTGTTTTTTAAGAGAATCCATGACTTGGAGTCAAACCTTAGGTTTTGGAGAATTTCTATCTTTGAAATCAAGTTTTAGAGGGACTCCATGGATGAAGTTTATCCATGGATCAAGAGCTACCATACCTTAGTTATGAATCCAAACTAATTTGAGTAGAAAAGCCTGTTCCTTCAACCCTAGCTTCCACTTTCTTCTTCTTTTTCCATGGAGTTCTAGAGAGAAGAATTTGGGGGAAAGTTGGTTTTTGATTTGGGATTTAGAATTATGAGAAAGATGACTAATTTTAGGTGTCTTAAATCAATTTATAGATAGTCTAAATTAATACAAAATGACGTCAGTTAATAAATAATTAAAATGGAAAACTCCAAAATGCCCCTAGAGTCAACTGCCAAAAAGCAGTTTCAGGTGACCACCCACGATCCCACTGCCATGGTCTTTGGATGGACCTACGTGGCATGCTGGTAGTCTATGGGTTGGGTCCTTAAACTCACTTTCTTGGGTCTTGATCCACGACCCCTCACCTACGGGGCATGGGTCCACCTATTGGCCGTGATTCCCCTCTCATGGGTGGACTATTTTGGGCCAACTTTTTGGGTCCTCCTCAAGGACCCTTGGTTGGTCTTTGGGGAGTCCTACCTTTACGTTCTAACCTACAAACATATATATTGAGTACCGGGAATTATTTCTGACTCAAACCCTCACGTCAAGCTCTAGTGTAGCCTACTAGTTTTCGGGGTGTTACATTATCTCCCCCTTGGGAACATTCGTCGTCGAATGATGATCTAGACGCCTTACGGAAGTAAAGACTCAAGACTAGCAGCCCACTATGCATGAAACATCAAAATAATGCACAATTCAAAGGAGGAAACTTCAACTCCAGCTCAAACATACTCAATGCAACACAAAGAAGTAGGAACTACATCTAACAACCCATTATGCATGAAACTCAACATTTCTCATATTCATAGGAGGAACTACCTTCTCCAACTAAAAGCATGCTCAACACAACATCATGGGGCCAATATGCAATTACTCTCAAAAGCATAATAAAGCATGTTCATCATCTTATCTTATAAAGTCAAATAGGCAACTCACACTTAAATGCACAACAACATAAGGAACATAAATCATGAAAACTCATTTTCTTACTAACCATGAATTTCTCAAGAACATACATATCATAAGGAAATCATGGGAGCACATAAATCACACATGATTCTAAAACATAATACAAGCTAAGAGGAACTCTTTGTCTTAAGCTAGAGTAGCAGTAGAAGAAAGAGATGAGAATATCGGGACATTCCACCACCTTGCTATCTAAGCACACTATCTCTACCTTGGGAGGACGCCCCTACTAATTCCTCAAGTATCACTCCCTTCAAGCAATCCCAAATGACATGACCAAAGACTCATACTAACTATACCAAATTGTAAAATCAATAGGGATCTAACAACAATGCATCCAAACCTTACCAAGGTTAACATAAAAGTCTAACAAGTAGTATCGAGATCTAATAAATTATTTACATCTATATGAAAACTATCAACATACCGGTGTCTTCATCCGGAGAGCCTTCTTGGTCCTTTCTAGACCGGAGTGCATAGAAACAATTTTGCTTTTGAACATTGGGATCCGAACCACTAAGAGAAGATTGCTCAGCCTCTCTCCTTTGAGCCATGATCATTGGGCAATCTCTCATCTTGTGACCAATCTTTCTACACTCAAAGCAACCATCCATGCTAGCTAGGCACATACCCACATGTTTCTTCCAACCCTTGGCACATGTAGATATTTCAAAAGAATAACCGCCTCCATTTCCTCCTTGAGGTTTAGGGTTAGACACCCTATCCTTATTGTCCCTTGGGGAAACATTTGAGAGACCTTGGTTGGATAATCTTTATTTGAACCTTAGTTGACCTTGTTCATTGGACCTAGTATTGGAGAAGTTCCCATATTTCACCTCCCTATTCTTTTTCTTGAGTTTTGACTCCTCAATTTGTTGGGCATACACTATAAGCCTAGAGATATCCATCTCATGAAGGGGCATTGCCGTACGACATTCTTCTTCAACCAAGTCGAACACACCCGTCAAAAACCTACTCATCTCATCCCTCGAATCTACCACCATAGATGGAACATACTTAGATAGTTGGGTAAATTTGAAGGCATACTCCTTAACACTTATGCTACCTTGCCTAAGGTTAATGAATTCTTCCACCTTAGCTTCCCTCAACTCTCGAGGAAAGAACATATCAAAAAATGGCTTCTTAAACACTTCGCACTCTATGAGACCCACTCCTACCAGCCTATTTCTCTTCCATTGATTATACCATACTTGATCAACACTTTTCAATTGGGCTTTCTCTGCCGAAGTGACCCCCATGATATCAAGTATCTTATAAACCTCTTTCACAAATTCTTGAGGTTGTTCTCCCACTTTGGATTCATGAAATTCGGAAGGATTCATTCTTGCAAAATCCCTAACCCTTGAAGCAGCTAAATTCACATTAGGATTCACATGAGTGACAACATCTCTATTGGCCCGAGCCGTCACCTCTTGAGCTTGAGTCGTCATAGCTTGAACCAACATTTGAATAGTATACCTAAACTCCGCATGGGTCACATTCTCAATCACGGGATCAACCAGAGCTTGATTAGCTTGATTAACTTGAGAAGGAGCTCCTTCATTCACATTGTCACCCTCCACTCTTCTTGCGTTAACCCTTCGTGTATTCATATCCTGAAGACACAAGGGAATGATTAGGAGAGGGACTTTATAGAGCTAAACTCCATGGCACGACTTAAGAGTAATGAAAAAAGTGTAGCTTCTTAATCATCTTATAGCCTCTCATTCATAAATGTGGCACGCTTCACATTATGAACAAGACTCTACTATATGTGGCTTATACGACATCATCATAGAATCATTCTAAACCTTGTTCTCATATTACGAAGTTTGTCACGACCCAGGGGTACACTCTAGATGTAACATGGCGTACTAGACCCCGAAAGGCCTAACACAAGCCACTTAGCATATCATAACATAAAGTAAATAGAAATGATGTGGAAATTTTAAAACTTTTATTTACAATCGAAGTTTTTTATAAAAGAAAGAGGAAGACTAGACTTGTCTCAATATAGCAATTTATTACTATAATTCAAATGAAAAGGGACACAACCCATACAAACATAGTCCGAAAGTGAAAACTACTAGAAATGAAACTCAAGGGAAACTCCCGTCCTCAAATCACGAGGACTCACCACAAGAAAGGATAATAGTCGAATCCAAGCTTGAACCAAATGATTACCGCCTTAAGAACCGGACCCTATACTTAGGGATAATGTAGGAAAATATGAGTTAGTACAAAAATGCACTAAGTATGATAGCCATGCATAAAAACTTTGAAAACATGCTAAAAGGGACATTTCATTTGAATGCATGCACTTTGCTAAGTTAAACCATCATTTTGAAAATAGTGGAAAAACACAAGTCATAAATAGAAGAGATATCATAAATAGGCATAGGCTATAACATGGTAGACAACAATTATAACTAGTGAGTATAAGAGATATCATCATAGACATAGGCATAATCAATGCAATCTAGTTCAACATAACAGTAGAGAAACATTTCATGAATCACCTCAAGGCAAGCTTGTGCAATTAATACCACCCATGCTAAGCAAGTCACTTTAGGTCCTCATTCATGGTTACCACTTTTGATCTCATTCTTAGCTTAGTTCTCATAGACAAAGTAATATTCACTTTTAGTCAATCATATCAAGGAAATCAACTTATACCAACAACCCAAGTTAAGCATCCATCATTTCAAGCAGTCCTCACACTAATCTGACTTAACCCATAGTCAAAAGCCTATTCGTTACATAATATCATCATAACATAAGGGGAAAATACCATAACAACCCTCAAAGCCTACTTGTGGAATGTATGAATAAGATCCATACTCTCATTCATACTAAGTAAAGCTTCCTGAGTAGCCATAGTTCATACTAGACTTGACCTTGTGGGAATTAGCCTTAACCGACATAGACCATGTGAGCTTAACAGGGAATCCGGTGTTACCCACACCGAAAAGGGTTGCTCTACTTGCCTAAGGTAGAACCATTAACTTAGCTTTAGGTGGATCCAATAGATAAATAACACACGGGGGCACATAGTTATGGGACAAGGAAATTGTAACTAGATACCCGGGCTCAACTCTAATGAGGGCATCCATCTCAAGAGATTGCTCCTACAAACCTGGAATCAACTCACATAAGGGATTCCATCTTATATGAATATCCACTTGGTGCTAAGAATAATTCCCACTGAATACATTGTTAAGTCATAACTCGATTCATGTATTATGGAGGGAAGTCCTTGACAATCAATCCAAAAGAATTCATTAGGATAACTCTTAGATCATGGGTGAGAATAACCTTTCAGATTCAATAGGTGAGAAAGCCTTTCAACCTTAGAATCATCATTATGTGAGAAAAACTTTCACATCTTATTTATTAGGTGTTCATGAGAATAACCTTTCGATGAATCACCACAACATTACCATAATCACGAACACTTCATTCATAGACATGCAAAAGTATGTATGTGAGAATAGCCTTTCAACAACACCATATTTACATCATATTCATAATCACTTTACTCTCAAAGATTCATTAAAGTATTTACATAATTATGATAATCATACATAATTCTCATACTTTACTCTTCAAGGATCAAAGATCACATTCAATCAACCACATCTAGAATTACTACATTAGACATGGATAATAACATGATTCAAATAACTCAATTACTACAAACACAATCTTATAATATCATTCTTCTATCAATTCACCCACATCACAAGATCAGAATTGGGAATATGGGGATTTCATGGATTATTGGGATATTTCGTCATAAAAACCATACTAATCACCAATTCAATCATAATATAAAGTAATTAAATCATTAAAATCATTTTTGAAAAGAATCCATGACTTGGAGTCAAACCCTAGGGTTTGGAGAATTTCTATCTTTGAATCAAGTTTTGGAAGGACTCCATGGATCAAGAGATATCATACCTTAGTTATGAATCCCAATGAATTTGAGTAGAAAATATTGTTCCTTCAACCCTAGCTTCCACTTTCTTCTTCTTCTTCCTTGGAGTTCTAGA
Source organism: Solanum tuberosum (assembly GCF_000226075.1). Classification (NCBI taxonomy): domain Eukaryota; kingdom Viridiplantae; phylum Streptophyta; class Magnoliopsida; order Solanales; family Solanaceae; genus Solanum; species Solanum tuberosum. The sequence goes on along the minus strand of NW_006238931.1, from coordinate 1,117,040 downwards.
GAGAAATTTTTTGGGTAAAGTTGGTTTTTGATTTAGGATTAAGAATTATGAGAAAGATGACTAATTTTAGGGGTCTTAAATCAATATATAGTTATTTTAAATTAATACAAAATGACGTCACTTAATAACTAATTAAAATGGAAAACCCCAAAATGACCCTAGAGTCAACTGCCAAAAAGCAGTTTCTGGTGACTACTCACGACCCCACTACCACGGTCCATGGAAGGACCCACGTTGCGTGCTGGTGGTCCGTGGGTTGGGTCCTGCAACTCACTTTCTAGGGTTTTGACCCATGACCCCTCAGCCACGGGGCTTGGGTCCACCTACTGGTGGTTCCCCTCTCGTGAGTAGACTGTTTTGGGCTAATTTTTTGGGTTCTCTTCAAGGACCCTTGGTTGGTCCATGGGGAGTCATACATTGAATTTCTAACCTAAAAACATATATATTGAGTTCCGAGAGTTATTTCTGACTCTAACCCTCACGTCAAGCTCTAGTTTAGCCTACTAGTTTCTGAGGTGTTACAAGTATTTATTGATTTTAATGTTGATTTGAAGTGGGTTCAATTGATAGTTGAGTTTTAATTCATGAATGGTAGTTGCAAATACAATTCTAGTCTAGCATTCTAAGCTTGTTTGAGAAAGAAGTATTAGAGTTAAAACTATTGGTTGATGATTGTAGTGATTGGGTTATTGTGTACTTAGCTTGAGAAAGTGGGTCTAAATTAAATCCTACCAATCTAGCTTGAAAAAGTAGATTGATTGATGTATTGGTCTGTTCTCATGTGTTGTGCTTGTCGAGGTTCGAGAGAACTTGCTTGATTCGTGATAGTTGATTGAGAAATAACTATTACACCTAAGGCCTAGCCTACCCATTGAAGTTCAACGACTTTTAGTAAATAGTAATCACCGATTTAGCGAAATTGAAATTCAATTTATCACACTCCCAATGATCTCTGTTTAATTGATTACTCCCAGTTATTCGTAGTTGTTAATTATTCACCTAATTCCCCCCATTTGAGATTCACTGTCAACCCCTTGTCATTTACTTTATTTGTTGCGAAAATGTCTACATCTAGAAACGATTAGACCACAATTTTACTTCTTGATCAAATTCTTTACCGTATCACTTTCTGTGGGATCAACCCCAAATGTTAGCTAGGTTTATACTTGTTAGCCACCGCCTACACCTAGAATCAGATGAAGGTTAGTTGAGCGTTATCAAGCATCTAAGTCATTGACACTTTACCTTAAAAGCATCCTTTAGGCATAATTCACCACTTTCTTAAAATACTTCTTAAATAATGCACTTGAAATTAAATATAAGAATATTGTCTTGAAACTAATGCACTAAAAGTAAAATATACTTTCTTGAAACTCGTGTAAAATCTTGCACTTTAAATTAAAGATAATAATTTTTTCTTGAAATACTTCTCGAAAATAATGTACTTAAAACTAAATATACTTTGTTGAACTCTTTCTTGAAAGACTTTTTAAAAATCTTGAACATACTTTATTTGTAAAATTAATGCATATGAAGTACTTCGATAAGAATTTTTAATAACTTTGATTAGAAAGGGATCGATTGGAATAATAAGCATAAACCATGGATCAATAATCAATAATGACATGAATTATCATAGTTTTGATGATAAAATCAAGAATCAATAATAAGAACTAAAGAGAATTCAAAATAATATAATTTTGGGTAAAAACCCTAGCTTTGATGTTATAAACATATATGTAGAAGTAGGGAATGAAGAAGAACAAAGTTCCCCACCTTAATTACCTTAAGCGCTTCATGAATCTTGAAGAAGAACTACCAAGAAATCTGTTCTTAAGATTCTTGAATTAGTTTCTTAAAAATATTATGGCCAAGGGTTAAGATTTCTATTAATAATTCATGATTATGAGAATGCATTTGAATTAGAAAGATTGAAATCCTTGAAGAATAAATCTTGAAAAGGATTTGAATGAATCTTTCTTGAAAGTTTTATGCTTGCTTTTCCTTAGATTTTTTTCTTAGGGTTTGAGGGAGAGTTGAAAGATCGAAATATGATTGTTTATGACTTTATAGAAGTTGAGAAAATAATTTTTGGGTTTTCCTAGGGGTATAAGAACAAGGAAATTGCATTATTTAGAATTTTTCCCGTGGCTAAAATGGAACTCCACTGCATTATTTAGTAAAATGATCATAACTCTCTACTACGAACTTGGAATGACGCAAATTGGTGGCATTGGAAAGAAGACTCATAAGACTTTAATTTGATAGATTATGAGCCACTTAACTCTTCATACTCTAAGAGATATTATCTCTTGAAGTGCAACCAAGGTAAAATATTATACAAAAACTCAATTGATAAGGAAACTTACAACTCAACTTTGTGTTAGAGGACTCTTATGACTTTAATTTATCTCCAAATTTTTTCCCACACTAAAATATTTGACCTTAACACCTATTAAAAATTTAAAATCACTCGGTATGACCCTATACATGTATGAATAATGGTTCAGATCTTTGCTTAGAGATTTTTAGGGTGTTACAGAAGATAAAAAAAGTTTAGACATGGACTATTGGAAATAATTTCTTTGTTGTACAAGGGTGGTTATAACCATAAGTTCTTTTTGGGTTTCGTGAAGAGCTTGGGTTAAGTATTATAGAAGAATGTTGTGACTTTTGTCTCTCATGAGGAAGAAGTTTTTCTTACTAAAATACTTATTATTTATTTAGTTATTCTACAATTTACCTTCTTTCACAGTTACTCATGTAATATGGTTCTAGGAATACTTAGGTGTCATCCAATTTAACTTTTAGTATCAGAGTGAAATCATTTAATAAAAGCTAAAATCTTGAAACACTGAAGATGGTTACACCTTTGAACTCAATAAGGCCAATCAATAACAACATCACAATGCTTCAATGGTAAACATTATGGATGGTGAAAAGTGGTAATGTCCAAAACAACTATCCAATAATGGAGGTGTCTATGATCGTATATATAATAATTATCAAACTATGAGTGGGTGTTGAATCCCACGTAGATTGGTGATAGGATTTACCAAAGTTCATTTCTCTACCTACAAGAGTATGCATGTTGTATCAATAATGAATATAATTTTGTGGGTTTTGTTTGTAATAGTGCTCGATTTCAGATTTCAATTGTAAAATGCGACACAAATTTTAATCATCAAGATTGGAAAGACTAAGAGTGTGCATTTTATGTGGTGTCAATTTCATAAGTTATTGACTATCTTAGAATAAATTACCACATGGATAATATTTGTCTTAAACTACTATCAATGTTTTTCAACCCAATGAATGAGTTTGTTTTGGGTTATTTCAAACCCCAAAACCATACCATATAAATCTTTGAACATTAAGTTAAGTGGGAATGTTACGATCCAAAATGGACGTAATGTCACTCATCTATTTCAACCAAGACAAGTCAGCCTTAGCATAACAATACGAAAGAAATGCAGAAGTAAGACAATAATAACACAAAAGCGGAAATTTCGTCATTCTAATATAACCCCCAAAACCTGGTTGTCGCGTGTACAAGCCATTAATTTGTAAAATATGGAATTGAAAGATAATTACAAGTCTCATTGTCTTTATTTGTAGAATAGAACAAAACATGAAGTTAAAGTGTAGCACCTAAGAATTTGGAAAAGAAAGAAAAAAAGTTTTTGGGTTGCATGTTGTGTCTACGGATCCCATCTACGGACCGTAGAAACTTCTTCGGGCGATATATGGCAACCATTGGAAGGAGCAAAAATAACTTTTTCAATACACATCCTAATACTTATTTTACGGTTCACCAGTATGGCCAATCATCCTATGGTACGAGTCCTAGATAGGTCTCGTACATGAGTCGTAGACTTAGTGGAATTTTGAATGTTAAAGTTTCTTTCCATAGTTGGTGTCTACTGTCCATAGGATGACCTACGTGACATAGAAAAGGTCCATCAAAAGTAGGTCCAAATAATAATTTCTGAACTTTTTTATGGTTGACCAGTATGGTCCGTCATAAAAGTCCCACGAACTGTACGTCTGAACCGTAGGTCGAGTCTGAAAGTTATTTCAAAGGGCTTTTGGGTCTTTTCTCTAACTAATTTAACCCAATACTACATTGTTTTACATTCTACCCTAAGCCCTATATAAAACCTTTAAGCCCCAAATCACCATTTTCTATTCATTCTCCTAAATACCCCCAAATTCTATCAAGACTAAGGAAGAAGAAGAGCTACAACTAATCCAAATATCCAATTCACTATTCTTTTTGGGCTTTTAGCATCAAGGTATGAGTATTCACCCTTGGATTCCTTCCCCCCATGGGGTCCCTAGGATTTCCAAATTTCTCAATTCAATTTCAAGTGTTTAAGTTAGGTTTCAATCCAATCTTATGGGTTTCATTCAATTGTGATTGATTGATGTTAATTAAGTTTTCTAATGCATGATTCAATGTTAATACATGATATTTAAGTTGAAATTATGTTGACCCATGCCTAAATTATGATTTTCATCTATGATTCGCTATGATGAACTCATGAACCTATGAATTTTGGATTTATGAAGATATACATGTTTTGATGAAGTTATTATAAATGAACTGATTGTGCTTTGAAAGGAAAGAATTAATGTTATTGTGATAGGTTTCCTCACATGTTATTATGATCATGATTGTGAAAGGTATTTCTCACATATGGATTGACATTACTGAAAGGTTTTCGCATCTATGTTGAATTATTTTTAAGGAGCTATTTTATGTTTTGATCTGGAAAGATATAAATTGGTATTGGTCATTGAATTTCCTATGTTATAATGATATTTGACTTTTATCTATTCCATTGGGATTTAGACTTAGCACCGAGAGGATTTGAGGTGGCGGCTCAAATAGGGTAGTCTCTAGTAGCAACCTCTAGTCCATAACTATGTGACCTTGTAGGATTGTCTTAAATGACCTAGCTAGTGGATCCACTTTAGAAAATGATGATATGTACGAATTCTACCTTGGCAAGTAGATTCCCCTTCTTTTCGTATGAGGGATATACCAGATTACATGATATAACTCTCATGGTCTTACTGTTGTCAAATCTAATATCCCATAAAATGATTATGTTTTCATTAAATCTTTCCTCATGTTCTTTATGTTAAAGTATTTGACCATATTTCATGATGTACATGCAATTCTTCTTTAAAGCATTTAAATGTTTAAATATTGGTCATGCCTACCATGTTTTAAGTCCTTCATTCCATCATGTCTTTTATGTATATTGCCCCATATTTAGTACATTTCATTTACTAATGCATACTTTTTCCTATATTATCTCATAAATATAGGGTCCGATGTTTCTACCTCCCATACTCATGGCTAGTTGACCTCATTGACGATTCGAAGTTTCAAGTGTTGGTGAGTCCTCATATTCTAAGGACTATGACACTAATATTGATTTATTTACTGTCACGACCTGAGCCTACACCCAGACGTGACACGACGTACAAGACTAAGAAAATCCTCATACATAAAAGAAACTACTAAAGACTCTCATATGTCCTCGAATCTTGAGGACTCACCACTAGTTTAGAGAATAGTCAATCCAAGCTTTACTCCAAAGAAATCACCTTAAGATCTAGAACCTACACTTTGTAAAAATGTAGAAGAAATATTGCTTAGAACAAATATGTACTAAGTATGATAGCCATGCAAAAATCATGCTTAAAAAAGACATTTTGGTTGAAAACCATGTATTTGACAAGTTTGAGAATCACCATGTACTTTTAGTGTAAACACAAGTCATAAGCATGTTCATCATATAATTCATTATAACATAGTAGAACCATCATCTTAGCCAAACCTAAGTTATACTTGTGCAATGTATAAAGGGCATTCCATAATACCATTCATACTAAGTACTTCTATGAGGCCACCATAGACAAGGAACTTTCACATTCAATAAGTCATGACAAGGAAAGCAACTCATAATAACAATCCAAGTTAATCATTCATCATTACATTAATATTTTAAGTCAACATTCTCATTAGCATCATTATGAGCATATTCATTTCATTAGACATTATGACATTAGAGAAACACACCATAGCCATTCTCAAAGTCTACTCGTGCAATGCATGAATGGCATCCCATACTACCACCCACACTTCACAGAATCTATTGAGTAACCATAGCACGTAACTCACATGATGGGAATAAGCCCTAACCGACATAGACCATGTGAGCATACCATAGAATGCAGTGTCATGTCCCACACCAAAAAGAGTTGGACTACTTTCCTAAGGTAGAACCGGTAACATTTTAGCTTAGGTGGATCCACTAGATAATAACCTATGTTGGCACATAGTTATGGGATAAGAAAGATGTTCATCAAAATCCAGCCAAACGTGGGGAGAGCTTCCACCTTACCATATCCACTCGGTGCTAAGCTTTAAATTCCCATAGAGTAGTTCATTCTCATTAACATTATTAGACATGAGAGGAATTCCAGTGGCCTATCGACTCAAGGTACATTATTACACACATGAAAGGAATGCCATTGGCCTATCTATTCAAGGTACATTATAGGATAGCTCATTGTCCTCATTAAAGGAATGTCATTGGCCTATCGATTCAAGATTCATCACTACAATAGTTCATTGAATCATTATGAAAGGAATGCCATTGGCCATTCGATTCAAGACAAAGCCTTAGAATACTTCATTAATCATTTATAAAAGGAATGCCATTGGCCTATCGATTCATAGTTCATCATTACATTATATGAAAATGATGCCTAAGCCTACCAATTCAAGGTATAACATTACATTGAAGAAACCTTTCACAACATATCATCATCATTCACAAGTGTATAATTGAGAATAACCTTTCAATAATAACACAATTGCATTGTAGTCATGATCACGTTACTTTCATTGAAATCACAAGGCATATACATAAGCATCATGATTATACATTAATCTTCATAATTTACCCTTCAATGCCAAGAATAATAATTCACCAACACACCTTTAATTACTACAATTTAGGCATGAATAATATCATGATTCAATAAACTCAATCAATATAGACATAATCTATTCACATGCTTCTATAATCAATTAATCCATATCATGAAGTCACATTTTAGTAATTTAGGAAATTCATGGGTTCTTGGGTGAATTTGATCATAAATTAACAATTAAACATCAATTCAATCATAATACATCATAAATCAACCATTGAAAACGTTTTGAAAGAGAACCCATGACTTAGATTGAAGCCCTAACTTTTGGGGAAATTAGAAGCTTTGAAATCAAGTTTTGAAGGGACTCTATGGGTGAAAGCTACACATAGATGAAAAGCTACCATACCTTATTGGAGTTTCCCCCTAAATTTGAGAAGAAATACCTTGGTTATTCAAGCCCTAGCCTCCACTTCTTGTTCTTCTTCTTTGGGAACTTCTAGAGAGAGAAATATTATGAGGGAGATGAACTTTTGGTTTGATTTGGGTTTTTGGGAATAATGGAGTAAATGAGGTGCTTAATGAATTCAAATAATTTATATATGTGAAATAAAACAATATAAATCAACCCCATCAATTAACTAACTAAAAAGGAATTTACTAAAGCACCCCTAACTAGGCAACCCCATCCCAGGGACTACGCCCTCCTTCACGATCCGTCAAGGGCACCGCGGCCAGTGGTCCCTTTACCAGTAGCCCTCCTAACTTGGAAAGCCTCTCATGAGGCTATGGCAACCTTACGAGCCTTCCCACGGTCCATGGTCTTTACCACGATCCATGAAGTGGCTCGTGACGGGAAGCCTCGACTTGGGCAGTTTCACCAAGCTACTGCCTCACCTACCACGGTGGCACCACAACTCATGGTGGCCACCACAGGTCGTGACGACCCTTGTGGTCATGGTGGGCAGTGTCTAGGCATGTTTTAGGCAGCCTTGGCCCCCTAACCATGATCCTCACCCAAAATCCTTGGCCCTTGCCCTTAACCCTCGACGTTAACCCTCTTAATTAGGCTCTAGTTTAACCTATTAATTTACGAGGTGCTACATTTACTTCCGTAATCAGATTTTGTATGTGATGTATCAGTTACATCCCAATCACTTTCCTTATAATGTATTAAATGGCTTTTGAGACTTATGTTTAGACTTCCTCTTTGTCAAATTCTTTGAAATATGAAATGTTTCCTTTTGAGTTCCTTAAATTCTAATATCTTTTCTGATGTATGCTAAGTGGATTGTGTAGGGCCTCTTGGGGTCCTATAAGCCATGTTATGTCTAGGGTATACTTTTGGTCATGACAAACTTGGTATTTAGAGCTCATGGCTTAGAAAGGTCCTAAGATGTCTCATAAGCCATGTCAAGTAGAGTTTTGTTCATGAGAGTGAAGCGCGCCAGATTTATGTATATAAAGTTATGAGACATTAAGGAATATCCACTTCTTCCATCATACTAAATTCATGAGATAGAGTTTAACTCTATATGTCTCTCTTCTAATCCTTATCTGATGATTTTCAGGATATGGGCCCTCAAAGAGAATACGTTAGAAAGAATGCGGGTGAGAATGTGTAAAGAGAAGCTCTTCAAGAAGCTCCACAAGTTCTAGCCAACCCTTTGGCCGAACAATACACTTATGTAAGTTTTGAGCTACTTTTCAAGTGTTGGATCAAGCCATGACGCCTCAAGCCAATAGGGAGGTTGTGGTCCCTGTGAATCCTAATGTGGGTACGATGTCAACTAGAGTGAGGGACTTCACTAGAATGAATTCCCTAGAGTTTCATGGTTCCAAGGTTGATAAAGATCCTCAAGAGTTCATTGATGAGGTGTACAAGGTTTTGATGATTAGAAACGCCAGTGGAAATGGCGGAATTGGCCGCTTCTCAACTCAAGGGTATTGCTGAAGTTTGATTCAACTAATGGAAGGAAGAGAGGGTGGTTGATGCGGGTCAGCTTGATTGGGAAAAGTTTATGGTTGATTTCCTTGATAGGTTCTATCCCCTTGTGATGAGAAAGGCAAAGGTACTTGAATTCATTAACCTTCGTCAAAAGAATATGAGTGTGAATGAGTATGTCTTGAAGTTCACACAATTGTCTAGGTATGCTCCTACTATGGTTGCCGAGTCTAGGGCAAAGATGAGTAAGTTTATTTTGGGTTTGTCTTAAATGGTGTTTAAGGAATGTCGTACCGACATGCTCATTAAGGAAATGGACATTTCTTGCCTAATGATTCATACTCAAAAAATTGAAGAGGAGAAATTTGAGGAAAAGTCTAGGGAGGCAAAAAGGGAAAAGACTAGTGATGGTGGGTTTTCACATTGAAGGTCTGATGGATATGGTCATTTTAAATTCCGACAAAGGTTTTCAGTCAAGGTTCCTCCAATGCTTAGGATCCTAAGTTCAACAAGGAAAGAGTGTTTAACCCTAAGCCTCAAGGAGGAAATGGTGGTGGAAATGGTTCTTCGGTTCACGCATGCCAAAATTTTTGTAAGAGTAATTGAGGAAAATGCTTGATGGGTACGAATAATTGCTTTGGTTGCGGTAAAAGTAGTCAGTGCTTCAGAGATTGTCTGTCTAGAGTTGACAAGGGAAATCATGGTAGGCAAGCTCCGCCTAGCGGTTCTAGTTCGAGTGCTCCAAAGCAAAACTGGTTTTATGCATTTCAAACTCGTTATGATCAAAAGCGTTCTCCCGATGTTGTTACCGGTATGTTGAAAGTTTTTCACCTTGATTTTTATGCTTTGCTTGATCCCGATACTACTTTGTATTTTGTGATGCCATATATGGCTATGAGGTTTGATGTTCTTCCGGATATGTTGATACACCCTTTCTTTGTCTCTACTTCCATCGATGAATCTATTGTAGTTAAAAGAATCTATAGAAGTTGCCCCATTTCCTTATCTCCTAGAGTCACTCAGGCTGATCTTATATAGCTTGACCTGTTAGATTTCAATTTTATTCTTGGTATGTATTGGCTCCATTCTTGTTATGCTTCTATTGATTGTAGAACCCGAGTGGTCAAGTTTCAATTCTAGAATGAACTCATCCTAGAGTGGAAAAAGGGAAATTCTATGCCTAAGGGTCATTTCATTTCTTGTCTTAAAGCTAGAATGATAATTTCAAAGGGTTGTTTATACAATGTTGTTCGGGTTAGGGATACGGATTCCGAAACCCTTATCTTTTAGTCGGTCCTCATTGTGAATGATTTTCTAAAAGTGTTTCCTCATGATTGACCCAGTGTTCCTCCAGAAAGGGAAATAGACTTCGATATTGACTTTCTCCCCAATACACAACCTATCTCTATTTCTCCTTGCTGAATGGTTCCATCATAATTTATGGAGTTCATAAAGAAATTCAAAAACCTTATGTTCCTCCTCAAAATAAAGGATTCTGCTCCTAGGGAAGCTGGAGGTAATATGTCATGTATTGAGGATATGATGCAAAAAATGATAAGGAGGTTTGACGCGACTGGTGAGAATGTGAAGGAGATGCCAAATAACTTGTCTTGTATTGGTCACAAGGTTGACGCCCACGCAGGGTCGATCAAGCATCTTGAGATACATATGACTTAGTTGTCGACTACAGTAAACCCACGTCAACTTGACACTCTTCCTAGTAATACTATCCAAAATCCAAAGAATGATGGACATTGCATGGCAGTCATGACTCGATGAGGTAAGTAGACCATTGATCCACCTATGCTATCTGGGGTAGAAACTGATGCTAGTAAATATGATGATGATGTTGTTGAGGTGTCTGGAGAGACCGAGATTGCGACAGAGAAGGAAGAAGAAGTAACTCAGAAAGTTGTTCCCATACCCAGACCTCCACCTCCTTTCCCACAAAGGTTAGTGAAAAATACTGAAGAAAGCAAATACCACAAGTTTATTAGCATGTTGAAGTAACTTTCCATCAATGTTCCGTTGATAGAGGCTTTGGAGCAAATGCCTGGGTATGCAAAATTTATGAAGGATATGGTGACAAACAAATGGGCCATGAGCTTTGAGGATGATGATAGATTGCAACATTGTAGCGCTATTACTACTAGGTCTCTTATGCAGAAGAAGAAGGATCCTGGTGTCTTTACTATTCCATGTACCATCGGGATGTTGCATTTTGCTAAGACATTGTGTGATCTTGGGGATAGCATTAACTTGATGCCATTGTCAATATACAAAAAGCTAGGTCTGGGAGATCAAAAACTGACTACAATGCGATTACTCATGGCCTACAGAACTGTGACGAGGCCCATAGGAGTGCTCCATGATGTACTAGTGAAAGTGGAATCGTTCATCTTTCTGGCAGATTTTGTGATTCTTGACTGCGAGGTTGATTTTGAGGTTCCCATCATTCTTCGGAGACCATTTTTAGCTACGAGGCGCGCTTTGGTTGATATGGAAAAGGGGCTGATGAAATTCAGACCGAACACTGAAGAGGCAACTTTCAATATTTGTAGGTCCATGAAGCAAAGTAGTGAGCTCCAATCGGTATCGGCGATAACCTATAGTGTTGAGAGTGTTTCTAAGGTGCAGGTTAAAGAGAGACTAGGTGTTGAGGCATTAGTAGCGGTTATGATGAACTTTGACAGTGATGGAATGATGAGTCGGTCGCTGCACTTGATAAGTGTGAATATCGGTCAAAACCAAAGAAGTTGGAGTTGGACATGAACAATCGTAAGTCCTCACCTTCACAACCGTCTGTTGAAGAGGCACCAAAATTAGAGCTTAAGTCTCTACCACCGCATTTGAGGTACGTGTTCTTGAGAAAAGATGATACTTTATCGGTCATTATTGCGGCTGATTTGAATGGGCGACAAATATATGGTTTGGTTGCCGTATTGAAGAGGTTCAAGCAAGCCATTGTGTGGACTATTGCGAATATTATTGGGATCCATCCCGGTATTTGTTCTCATAAAATCTAACTCATGCCGAATCACAAACCTAGTATTGAGCACCAAAGAAGATTAAATCCGCCTATGCAAGAGGTAGTTAAAAAGGAGATCATCAAGTGGTTGGATGCTGGAGTTATCTATCCCATTGCAGATAGTAGTTCGGTGTGTCCTGTTCAATGTGTACCCAAAAAAGGTGGGATTACTGTGGTTCCTAATGAGAGAAATGAGCTTGTTTCGATGCGGCCCGTGACTGGATGGAGAGTCTGCATGGACTACCGGAAGCTAAATGCTTGGGCAGAAAAAGACCATTTCCATATGCCATTCATGGATCAGATGTTGGATAAACTTGCTGGTAAGGGTTGGTATTGTTTCCTTTATGGTTATTCGGGCTACAATTAGATCTCTATAGGTCCGGAGGACCAAGAGAAGACCACTTTCACTTGCCCTTATGGGACCTTCGCCTTCATACAAATGCCATTTAGGTTGTGCAATGCTCCAGCGACCCTCCAGCGTTGTATGATGTCGATATTCTCTGATATGGTGGAGGAAACTATTGAGGTATTTATGGATGATTTATATGTGGTAGGTGATTCTTTTGATCGATGTATGGATCATTTGGCTGAGGTGCTTAAAAGGTGTGAAGATTGCAACCTAGTGCTCAATTTGGAGAAATGCCATTTTATGGTGAAAGAAGGTATAGTTCTAGGTCATCGGATTTCTGAGAAGGGCATTGAGGTAGATAAAACGAAAGTTGAGGTGATAGAAAAACTTCCTCCACCTATCTCTGTAAAATGTGTTAGGAGTTTTCTTGGGCATGCAGGTTTTTATAGGAGGTTCATAAAAGATTTCTCAAAATTTTTACATCCGTTGTGCAAATTGCTCGAGAAGGAGTGTATGTTCTATTTTGATGATGCTTGTCTAAGTGCATTTAGAGAGTTGAAGTAGAAGTTAGTTACTGCAACTATCATTATTTCACCAGATTGGGGACAACCGTTTGAGGTAATGTGTGATGCGAGTGGAGTGGCGCTTGGTGTGGTATAGGGAAAAAGGCGAAAGAAAATTCTCCATCCTATTTACTATGCTAGCAAAGCTCTAAATGTGGCCCAAAAGAACTATACGGTAATTGAACAAGATCTTCTTGTAGTGGTTTATGCATTCGAAAATTTTCAATCCTACTTGCTTGGTACTAAGGTCATAGTGCATACTAACCATTCTGCATTGAGGTATTTGATGGTGAAGAAGGATGCAAAATAGAGGTTGATTAGATGGGTATTGTTGTTGCAAGAGTTTGATTTTGTGGTAAAAGATAGAAAGGGGACAGAAAATCAAGTTGCCGATCACTTGTCCAGATTGGAGGAATAGGCTATGCTAAAGCTTGGTGATAGGGCTGAAATTAATGATGTGTTTCCAAATGAACATGTATTGGCTGCTTCTCATGATCTGATTCCTTGGTTCGCACACTTTGCTAATTATTTGGCAAGCGATTTGGTGCCCCCAGATTTGTCTTTTCACCAAAGGAAAAAGTTTATGCATGAGTGGAAGAAGTTTTTTTGGGATAAGCCTTATTTGTATCGTAGTTGTGCCGATGATATTATTCGTCGCTGTGTGCCAGAAGTCGAGATGATGGGTATACTAGAGGCGTGTAATTCATCGCCTGTTGGTGGGTATCATAGTGCTATTCGGGCTGCGCATAAAATTATACAGTGTGGGTACTACTGGCCCATCATCCGCCAAGATGCTCATGATTTCACCAAGTCTTGTCACCGTTGCCAAAGAGAAGGAGCAATTTCAAAGTGGCAAAAGATTCCTATGAATCTGATATTGGTGATCGAGTTGTTTTATGTATGGGGCATTGATTTTATGGGTCCATTTATGAGTTCACATGGGATAAAGTATATTTTTGTTGCGGTTGATTATGTATTTAAGTGGATGGAAGCCATTGCGCTCCCTAACAATGAAGGTAAAATTGTCACCGCATTCTTGAAAAAGAATATCTTCTCCAGATTTGGTACACCTAGGGCAATTATCAGCAATGGAGGTTCCCACTTTTGTAATAAGTTGTTCAAAGCGCTACTTGAGAAATATGGTGTCCGCCACAATGTAGCTACTCCTTACCATCCGTAGACTAGTGGGCAAGTTGAAGTGTCCAACAGAGAGATCAAACAAATTTTGGCGAAGACTGTGAATGCTAATAGAACGGATTGGTCAAGGAGGCTTGATGATGCTTTATGAGCCTATCGCACTGCATACAAACTCCCATAGGTATGTCTCCTTACCAACTTGTATATGGGAAGTCTTTCCATTTACCGGTAGAGCTAGAGCATAAGGCTATGTGGGCGATGGAGAAACTAAATATGGATTAGGGCACCACATCTAATCAAACAATGAATGACTTGAATATGCTTGATGAGTTTCGCCTAAAATCATATGAAAGTTCAGCCTTGTACAAAGAGAAGATGAAGAGGTATAATGATCAAAGAATTGATAAGGGATCTGGTGCTTCTATTCAACTCTAGGTTGCGCTTGTTTCCGGGCAAACTCAAGTCCAAATGTACCGGGCCAGTTTTGCTCACAAAAGTGCTCCCACATGGAGCGGTTGAGCTTGAGAATAGTGAAGGAACAAGGTTCATGGTTAACGGACAAAGGATCAAGATTTATCTGGGAAACACAGAAAGTGTACAAGAAGTTGTTGAGGCTTACTATCTTGATGAACTCTAAGCAATCAAGAGGCCTGCGTCGAGCCGAGCCGTTAAATCAAGCGCTGCTTGGGAGGCAACCCAAGATATAAAATCTAGCCAACAATAGGTTTTGTTTTCCATTTAGTAGTTTTCTTTGTTTAGTTGCTTCTCTGTACTCATTTAGATAGTTGTTTTATTTTTGTTTTAGTTGTTGGTCTAGACATAGCATAGGGTCCGTGTCTAAAAAGTGTCCAGAAAATGTAAAAGGAAAGTGCTAATGGTTGCTACATGTGCAGGGGAGAAAAGCAGAATCTGCAGAAAAAGGTCTGGTGCAGTGGTCTACGAACCCCATCGACGGTCCATGGTTCATACTACGGACCGTGAATGGCGTCCGTAGATCCCAGGTATGTCTCTGAAATCTTTCTAGTTTATGAGTGATCTAAGGTCCTAATCTACGGACCGTAGATGGACCCATGGATAGTAGACGAGGTCTCGTGGGTCCAAACCCTAGTTCTGCCTGACCCGACCCGGACCCGGACCCCTCCTATTTAAAATCCCCCAATTACAAAACATTTCCACTTCCCTCCATTTACTCCCAAAATTGTTTCTAAACTTCGCAATCCCTTAAATCACTCCATAACTCCCAAATTAATCTTCCTTTTCTTTTTCCCACAATTCTAAATTTCGTTTCCTCTCCAAACTCCACTCATCCCCAAAACTCCCCACGAGGTCCGGTGTACGGGTTCGGTGCGTAAGGGCAAAGTTGTTGTATCGAAAGCGTCGAGTCATCACACAATCACCCCACTCCTGCTGTTTGTAAGGTAATAGACTTTCCCCTCACTTTGAATTTCGATTCATCGATTGATTATAGAAAGTCTGGAATTGGGTCTTGACCTTGGGCAAATTAATATATACAATTGTATGCTAAATTAGAAGTGTATACACCCTTGGGACGATAGATTGTGATTGTATTGTCTTGTTGTGTGTAAAACAATAACAATGAAATATAAGTCTAAATGAAAGTTTCGACTTAGGGTTCCTTATCTTGCAGAAAATACTTGTAAAATTGAGAAATCGGAACCCATAGAATGAGGAACTACCATAATTTATGTTGAAATTCATGCTTAGACTAGGATATTGTTGAATATGGCAAAAATGTGGCTTCTAATCGAAGCATGTCTGAGACCTGGCATAGATCCCATCCATGAGACCCCGTCTACGGTCCGTAGGTCAATCTATGGACCGTAGATCGGGTCCGTGGTTGGGGGCACATGAGAATTTCACCAAGTATGGAACCACGGAAGTGGACTACGGTCAGTAGATCAATTTATGGACCGTTCTGCACATCCGTGGTTTCCATCAGAGACCAATTTTTGGTACCTCTGATCTGCGAAAGCGATCCACGGACCGTAGGTCAGCCTACAGACCGTAGATGCCCACTGAAACCACTGTCTGATTTTTTTTTTTCTATTTTTTGTTTTTGTTCGTTCTTAGTTCTAAACTCTTTTCGAGTGTGTTATGAGTTTATTTTGGTACTAATTAGAAATCCACAGGTACCACGGCGCCAAAGAAGCAAGTGACCTACTCTAAAAAGGGTAAATCAAAATCCGTGCAGCCTACATTTAGGCTGATTAATGAAGACACAGACACAGAAAAAGATCCAGCTTATGTTCTACCGGTAACGAGGACATCCCCTACTGCACCACGGGCTTCCCGCAACGCATCTCGGTAGGTGGTCACTGACTTGGTCATTGTCTCCCAGTCTGGTGAGGAGAACACACTGATCGGGTCACTGGCTGGTTCTGCTTCCGATTCTAAGGATGGTTCTACTTCTGGCTCAGAATCCGCCTCTACTTCCGGCTCTGAGCCCGGCCATGTATCTGACTCTGGTTCTAGATCCTCCATAAGCTCAGGGTCGCATGACAAAGCTGCCTCATCTGATGAGGTAACTAGTTAGGGAGAAGTCCCGGTGCCACGAAGCTACGACACTGATCCGGTGGCTGGGCAGTCAAACAGATGATGTGTTGAGCGACAATGGCAAGTTTATCGGGATGCCAAGATGAATAATGACAAACAGAAGATGGCTGGGCTTATTACAGAGGGGCGCAAAGTCCTCACTGGGAGCCTACATACCGTACCAGAAATCCACCGGCTCTTTCAAAGTCACAAGTGTGGGTGGATGTCTCGAGAACCAAGCACCTATAGCAATGAGATTATGAGGGAGTTCTATGCTTCCTATGCGGCTACTCTTCGGGGCTCTATCCATAAGAATGCCAGACCCACTGCTCAGGCACCCCTCACTGCTACACTAGTGCATAGATTTTCTATAGATATCTCTGAGACCACCATCCGCCGGTTCCTCTTTGGTCCTGGCCCTGATCACTCTTGGGCACTCAACGCGGCTGAATTTGACTACAGATGGGACACTGTACGGGGGAAGAGTTCCAGTGGAGCGCTGAGAAAAGAGAGACTTTATTATACTGGTTGGCTAGTCAAATTTCTACTGACAGAGAGAAAGTCGTGTGGGTCACCAATCCAGGAGTGAGCATCAAGAAGGCCACTCTCACATTTGTGGCTAAAATTTTCTGTCTGTTGGTTTACTATCGGATTTTCCCCACGAAGACTGACAACACACTAACTTAAGACCGCGCGGTCATGGTATCAGCATTGGTTGCGGGATTCGAGATCGATTTTGCCCGCATGCTCATTGCGGAGATACATGAGAGGGCTTTCAAAGCCTCCACCACTTACCCTTTTCCTTGTCTCATTTTCCAGTTATGTAGGGACTCTGGAGTGCCTATCTGGCATTGTGACAAGTTGATCCACCCCATGGGGACATTGGAAATAGGCCTCATTCGGGTTAAGGCAAATATGGCGGTACCATGTAGAGAGCAGCATGTTGATGTGCTACCCATGGGAGCTGATTTAGTAGATGTTGTGGAGCAGATGCTGGGTGATGAGCCTGCCCCTCTAGTCCACACTGATGATGTCCCGGCCTCCTCATCTCAGGCCGCGAGTCGAGCTCCTAGCTCATCCAGCTCCACCTCTCCTTTAGGAGCTACTGTTGTACCATTGGCTAGGGTTCAGAAATTGGAGGCTCCTATGACCACGCTGCTCCACCATGTCCGGCCATGGATGCAAAAGTCGATAGCAGAGTTCGAGGCCAGAATGGAGCGCATGATGGAAAACATGTGGACCAGAAGGTCCAGATCGTTAATAAACTCATCGATGCCTTTGAATTGAGAGTCCTCAAGCGACTGGTCCCCACCACCGATCTATCCTCTTTTCGGACCGAGTTAGCCAGTCTCCGGGCCGATGTTGATGGCATTCTTGCCACCCCTACAATTGAGCCTCAGGCTGCACCTAAGGCTTTGTATGACGATACAGTCCTTAATGCATTAGTGGGGACACAAAGAAGCAACCCGATCCCACACGTGCCTGAGGTAAGTGGCACCGATCTAGACACACATCTAAGGATGAAAGAGCCAAGAAGAGGGAGCATAAGCAGGAGAAGCAGGCTAAGAGGGCTTCAATAATAGATGAGCAGTTGCACCAGGAGAGTATTCGTGATAGTGTTGCTGGGGCATCAAGTTCTGTGCCTGTTTTTGATGTTCCAAATACTGGGGGCCATGATGTGAACACCACTAATGGTGCAGTTAGACTGATTGGTAGCACTACTGAGGGTGCTGTGATTGTTAATGTGGGCACTACTAAGGGTGGCCCCGATGTTGATGTATTGGGCACCAAGAAACCGGACCCACCCGCTTGTTGATGGTTCATCGGCACTATACGCCACAGGTTTTCTTCACCAAAATCCACTACTCTTTACTGTTTTTTGTGTGCATTGGCGGACAAGTGAACCTATATTTTGTTGGGGGTGGGGTAAATGGATTGTGAGTGATAGGGTGAAGTCTAAGTAACCCAACTCATAATCCTCTCTTGGGGTTTTCTTGCCTGTATTCTTTTCCCCCAAGAGACTGCTTAATTTATGTTGAACCGACATGTGTTAGGATTGTATGTGTAGAATCATGAGAAAGAATGAAGCATGATGGCAACTTTTTGAAAAAAATGCTACCCATCTAATTTTTTTTTTGTGATATATGCTAAAATGTGTAGACTAGAATGAGTTGAATGTGTTGCCTCTGAGTATGACATGATAATGAACCAACTTGATGCCATGACTTAAGCTACAACATGAACTGGGTAATATGGTAATCTGATAATGAAACTATGTGACATGAGTGTGTGTGAATAATTTATTGTTCAAACAACTTTTTGTACCAATCTAGAACTTTGCCGGTTATTCCTACTAAGACAACCTACTCTAGAGGCTAGGAAGTGATCATAGGCCCTTGTTCTGATAAGTCCATAAATTGCCTAAAAGAAGAATCCAATCAAATAAAATAAATGCTCCTTTGATCCAAATGCTTTGAGCCTAAATTAGACCATTTCTTTCTAAACCCCTAACTCACCTTCCCATAATCTACTATATTGGCCCCGGTCCTTCCTTGGACATGTGCACCTAGACTTAGGCCAAAAGCCTATGTTGAGGGTGGCTAATGTAAAAAGTAACCTCAATCTTGGCCCTGACCCGACATATGGTATTGTGCACCTCAACCAATGGAAAATCCATAAGTTGAGGGTGGCTATGAAAGAGGAAACCGAAAGATAAATGGGTATGTAAAAAGTTTAATACCGGGCTTGAGAGGAAAGGATGTGACTTGTTGAAAGCTAAACAAAAGAATAAAATGCAAGAAAAAGATTAAAGTGAAAAATAAAGAGCTACGAAGTCTAAAGTCACATCCATGGTTGAAGAGAATCAAGGGAAAAAAGGTAAAACGATAGGATGTTAAAAATAGGGAAAAACGAGGTAGAAAACTTAATGTAATGTCAAGGAGGGCAGAAAGTCACTAAAACGTACCCAAATGTACCACACCTGACCCTGAGCCTACCTTACAAGCCAATAAAGTCCTATAGTTATCCTATAACCTAGTTTGGAGAGTCTAAGCAGTGAAAATAAGGGCAAGCCTATGGTATTGAGCACTAACTGTACTTGAAATTAATTCTGAGTGTGAGTTGTTGAATAAATCCTGGTACTTAAAATAATCAAATTTATTTTGTGAAAAAGGGATTTCGTTTGAAGCAAGGGCACTAGTTCCATTGTCGGAAAGTTGGTACCTTGGTGATAGTAAAACAATGTATGTTGTGTGTTGGCTGGTCGGTCTTTGTCATGTTTGGATCGGCACAAGTTAGCTAGTTGAGTCTGAGGGAAAAGATTTGCACTCAAGGAGAGTTGGGATGGATATCCATGTGATTGCCTATGGTTGAATTGCGCGCTTCTATACAAGGGTCGTTTAGAGGTTTAGTGCATTGCATGAGGACAAACAAAGAATTTAAGTTGAGGGTGTTAATATACCGTGAGTTTACGGTATTTTTAATACATTTCACTTAAGAGTTGTGTGTGTCTAGGGCCTTTTTGTATTGGTTTTTATGTGTTTTTATCATGTTTTGCAGGAAAGATGTTTAGGCACGAAAGTAAAGATACAGCTGGAAGAATTGCAGAAAAGGCCATCTACGGAGGTGATCTACGGACCGTAGGTCCATTGACGCTCCGTAGATGGTTATCGTAGATCAGCAAGGCAAGGCATGGAAGGAGACTCAGGGAATCCGACTAAGTGTGGAACTACGGTGACCATTGACGGTCCGTAGATTAATCTACGGACCGTACTGCTGAACCGTAGAATGTGACTGCGAGGTTCCAGTACCTGATTTTTGGAGAATTCTACCTATGGAGCTACGGAGAGGGATTGACAGACCGTAGATCGATTTACGGTCCGTACTGGTGTTCCGTCGTTTGATTCAGAGAAGCTGATTTTTGGAAACTGAAATATTTTCTAAGTCCTGGTTGTCGGAGGGGACTCACGGACCGTAGATCCATTGACGGTCCGTGAGTCAGTCTCGTGGAATGAAGACGCGTACCTAAACAAACTTTCCTTATTTTGTTTCCCTTTTAATTTAGGACTTGTTCTCTATAAATAGGGTATGCAAACCTCATTTTTGGGGATTAGACTTTATTATTTTAATTCTAGTTTTTGGCTTAGGAGATTAACTTGCAACTTTAGCAATTCTTAATTTCCTAAGAACGTTTTGGTGATCTTTACTTTGAAGTTCAAGTTGAAATTCTGGGATTATTCTACCCTACTACGTAAGTTCATGATTTATTCTTCAAACATTATGAATTGTCTTATTGCTAATATGGGTAACTAAATCCACAACTAGGGTTGTGGGAACCATGAGCGAGTAATGAAGTATAAATAGTAACTAAGTAATTCCTGAATAGTGTTTTGCATTCATTGATAATTCTTTCGTCTAGAAGTCTTTTAACGATGCACAACGTTAGAACTCACCTTGTAGCTACTTGCCATACCAAGGAGGTAGTTAATAAGAAACGAATTATGAACATAGATTTTGTGTGATACTATCTAATATAATTAATGTCGATTGGTGCTAGGGTGAAAATTAAGCTATACATCGATGTGACAGACGTCTAATATGAGGTAATGGTAAAGGTTAGTAAATTATACACACGTAGCCGGACCAAGGTGCGGGGTGAAATTCTATAGATGTCGGACCAAGGATTTAGAGATACATAACTTATCGCTTTGCATTTAATACATGAAGAAGAGATTGGTATTACTAGGATTACGGAGTTTTGAGCTTATGGGTAACGCATACGCTCTAGTTTCTTTCTCAATTTGATAACAACAAAAGTATAAATTTTGCTTACCAATTACTTTTATAATTTCCAAAATTTGTTACACAATCCCCCCTCCCCTATTTTTTTAAACTTGTTTCTCTCAGAAATACATTGGCTAAACGAATAAAATCGTTATTGAGCTTAAATCTAAACCATATTCCTAGTGGGATTGACCCTAACCTACAAGTTGGGGTCTTTACGTGATAACAATCACTTATTCTTCTGAAAAGAAGTGTAATTTGAGTGTATCACCTCACGCTTCAAAGAATAAAACGATCCTGAAGAGCACTAGAGAATGCATGCAACTCTGCTTTTTGGCTTGGGAGATTAACTTGCAACTTTAGCAATTCTTAATATCCTAAGCATGTTTTGGTAATCCTTACTTTGAAATTCAAGTTGAAATTCTTGGATTGTTCTACCCTACTACATAAGTTCATGATTTATTCTTCAAACATTATGAATTGTGTTCTAGCTAATATGGGTAATTAAATCCACAACTAGGGTTGTGGGAACCATGAGCGATTAATGATGTATGAATAGTAACTAAGTATTTCCCGAATAATGTTTTGCATGCATTGATAATTCTTTCGTCTAGAAGTCTTTTTAACGGTGCGCAACATTAGAACTCGCCTTGTTGATACTTGCCGGACCAAGGAGGCAGTTAATAAGAAAAGAATTATCAACACAGATTTAGTGTGATAATATCTAATAGAATTAATGTTGATTGGAGCGAGGGTGAAAACTAAGCCATACATCGAAGTGACGTTTAACATGAGGTAATGGTAAGAGTTAGTAAATTATACACACGTAGCCGGACCAAGGTGCTGGGTGAAATTCTCTAGATGCCGGACCAAGGATTTAGAGATACATAACTTATCGCTTTGCATGTAATACACGAAAAAGGGATTTCTATTACTAGGATTACAGAGTTATGAGCTTATGGGGAACACATACGCCCTAGTTTCTTTCTGAATTTGATAACAACAAAACTTTAAATTTTGGTTACTAACTACTTTCATAATTTCCAAAATTTGTTACACAACCCCCCCCCTCCCCTTTTATTTATTTGTCTCGAAAATATATTGGCTAAACAAATATATTCTTTATTGAACTTAAGTCTAAACCATAATCCTCGTGAGATCGACCGCAACCTACAAGTTGGGTTCTTTACGTGATAATGATCGCTTATGCTTCTGAAAAGAGGTGTAATTTGTGCGTATCACCTCACGCTTCAAAGAATAAAGCGATCCTGAAAAGCACTATAGAATGCATGCAACTCTGCCGGAGGAGATCCAACTAGTCTAGACCTCACATAAGTCCCCCACAACTCTCTGGCTTGTCCACAGAGCTGAAGTACAACAAAACAAACACCACAATCATCAACCAAACCTACTGCCTCTAGCATCTGATGGCACAAAGTAAATAACTCATAAGAATCCTTGCTCTTACCACCCTGAAACTGGGGTGGTTTCAACATCTGAAACATCTCAGAACACCGCTTATCATAAACTGTCAAAATAAACTCAGAAGCAGTCTATGTGTCAAAAAATAGTTTAGAAACCATTTGTGGCTGACCCCTCTGATCATGAATAACTCGACCTTGATGCTGACCTGGGTTAGTACCCCACTCTTGTTTGAGGACCCTTAGGTTTGCCTGCTGCACTACAAATAGAAAATCTCTTTAGTACACCTAACATCCTCAAAAAAGTATCCTAGAACATATGAGTTGCAACTAAGGAGGAACCTTGTCCTTAACAACCTCAAAATGTGGCTCCAAAGAGACCTTTCTAGCTTGGTCTCTAGCTGGTGCTACTCCACGGGCACAACATCTAGCTGATGCTACTCCACGAGCATGACCTCTAGCTCGAACCCTATGCCTACCCCTAGGTAAGGGTCTCGTAAACTACCTCAAGGACTGCCTTCATTCTACCATAAGAAATAGAAGCGCTGGTCCTTGGCATCTACCAAAACAATACACGGAAACTCAACACTAGCAAAGATAACAATGCACGGTAAGAAAGGATAAATAAAATGAAGTTTTCTAACAATCTTCATAGCCTCTCGACGATAAGTACAAATGTCTCCAAACCGATCATCAAGACTACTTAGATTTGACTTGAACACACGTGAGATCTATGAACCTGAGCTCTCATACCATTTGGCATGATCCAAAATAGACATGATGACACTCGTCTATTCCCACCAAGACAAGTTAGCCTCAACCCAACAATACGAAAGACAATAATAATACAAGACTAGAAACTTAGTCATTCTAATATAACCCCCAAAACCTGATTGTCACATGTACAAGCAACTAATGTATAAAATACAAAATTTAAAGATAATTACAAGTCTCAATGTCATTGTTTTTGAATAGAACAACACATAAAGTAAAAAAAACAAGAGGGCCCATCGGGATGATAAGCAGCTACCTCTCAAAATACCTTGAAAGCCTCATAAATAAGAAGAAAAAGATCACAAAGGTGTAGGCTCAGAACCTACACAAGAGTAGAAGCAAAGAGTGAGTACCAAACAACATGGTCCTCAACAAGCAACCTATTAAACAAAGTAAAACTAGCTATAAAATGTGTACTTCTTTCATCCCAACTGAGCCTCCTCAAACTAAAACTTACATAGAAATCAAACCAACCTAACAGTGCACAAACACACTTCACAAGTTTCCATAATCATAGTCCAATAGTTACAATTCATCAATCACAAGTATCAAGTCATCAATCACACATATCAAGGTCATCAAGCACAACAATCAAGAATACCAAACAGCAATATCAACATTATCATGCACAAATATCAAATGAGACTCATTAGAGCACCCATAGTCCAAGTACTTGCCCAAAATGGCCTCGGCATCAATAACACTCATCGGTAATGAGCTCCATATCAATAACACTCATCGTCAATATCCTTTGCATTAATAACACTTTCTGACAATGACCTCATTATCAATAACAACCGCCAACAATGACCTTGGAATAAATAACACTCACCGGCAATGACCTCGGCATGAATAACACACCCCGACAAAGATCTCAACTTAATCATACTCATAGAGAAAGACCTCGACATCAATAACACTTACATGAACTGTTTCCGTTCTCCTTTAACATCACATATCTTATCACGGTGCAAATAAATCAGTGCAAAAAAGAAATTTCATATCATAAGAAAGAGAAAATAATTCAAGCAATTCAATGTCCCAATGATGCAATCAAAACATGTCATCAATAAACAATTGTGGTCCACAACAAAGCAATTAACACACCATTATCAACACGTTGCCTTTTTCACTAATTCTCTTTTTATTCATTAAGATTAATCAAGTGGAATAATTGAATCCATCACCTTATTTCCATTACTCCCCAACACACACAACGAAGGGAAGTAACATATTCTGCACGTTTTATTAGGTTTAGAAACCACTTGCCTTAAATCAACAAAAAGGCAATCCAAGACTTGAGTCTTCCCTTTTAGAACAAGTTCCAAGGCCACACAATCTAGTTCAATCAAGTAATCACTATAAGATTCCAAAAATAACAACATTCATATCATACACTTTAAAAATGGGTCAATCAACTCAAAAATCCAATTCCCAAAATGAGATTTGAATTCAAAAAACATTACTTGGAAACACTACCCAAGACATTTGGAACTAATTGGTAAAAATAATTTCATAAAAAGAATTAAAATGAATTCACAATCACCATATTTACTTTAGAACTCAAGTTCTTGAAGAACCTTGCCATTTACCAATCAAAATCTCAAGTTTTGATGTTAAATCCACAAATGATTAATGGAAAATGAAGTTTTAGAGCTATAAAGTCTTACCCAATTGATTCTCCACAAAATTCCTCTCAAAAATTGCCTCCAAGGGTTCTCCAAAACTCAAAATGGGGAAATGGGGTAAAACCCCAAAATTTAAGGCCAAAAACCCTCTCTTATCTCCCAAAAGTTAACAGAGGTTGGCAAAATTTAACTGTGGAAAAATTACCGGCCGTCGCTTTTGCAAACATGCCTTCACTTTCGCGTAGGTCACAAGAGTGAACCTCCTTTAAAGATTGCGAAGGTCAAGCCACCTAGTGATATACCATGAGTTTACGGTATTTTTAATACATTTCACTTAAGAGTGGTGTGTGTCTAGGGTTATTTTGTATTGGTTTTAATGTATTTTTCTCATGTTTGTAGGAAATATGTTCAGACGTGGAAACTGAGAGACGCAACTGAAGGATGTGCAAAAAAGGGCATCTACAAAGGTGATCCACGGACCGTAGGTCCATACACTCTTCGTAGATGGGTATCGAACCACAGTTACAATCGACGAACTGTAGATTAAACTACGGACCATACTGCTTATCAGTCAAATGATTCAAAGAGGGGTTCCAGTACCTGATTTTGAGGATTCTAAGTATGGAGCTATGAAAGAGGATCCAAGGACCGTAGATCAATCAACGGTCCGTACTGGTGCTCCGTTGTTTGGTTTAGAGATTTGAAAATTTAAAAGTTAGAAATTTGCCCAAGTCCTGAGTCACGGAAGATACCTACGGACCATAGATCAATCCACGGTCCGTAGGTCAGTATCGTCGATCGAAACCGCGTCCTGAAACATTATGTCCTTATTTCGTTTCCGTTTTAGTTAGGACTTATTTTTCTATATATACGGCATGTAAACCTCATTTTTGGGCGTTAGACTTTATTATTTTAGTTCTAGTTTTTGTCTTTGGAGATTAACTTTCAACTTTAGCAATTCTTAATTTCCTAAGTTTGGTTTGAAGATCTTTGTTTGGAAATTCAAGTTGAAATTCTAGGGTTATCATTCTCATTACGTAAGTTCATGATTTATTCTTCTAAAAATATGAATTATGTTCTTAATAATATGGGTAACTAAATCCATAACTAGGGTTGTGGGAACCATGAGAAATTAACGAAGTATGAATAGTAACTAAGTAATTCCCAAATAGTGTTTTACATGCATTTATAATTCTTTCATCTAGAAATCTTTTTCACGGTGCGCAACGTTAGAACTCGCCTTGTTGATACTTGCCAGACCAAGGAGGTAGTTAATAAGAAAAGAATTATCAACATAGATTTAGTGCTATTAATGTCGATTGGTGCGAGGGTGAAAACTAAGCCATATATCGATGTGACGTCTAATATGAGGTAATGGTAAAGGTTAGTAAATTATACATATGTAGCTGGACCAAGATGCAGGGCGAAATACTCTAGATGCCGGACCAAGGATTTAGAGATACATAACTTATCGCTTTGTATGTAATACACTAGGAAGGGATTGTTATTACTAGGATTCCGGAGTTATGAGCTTATGAGGAACACGTACGCCCTAGTTTGTTTCTCAATTTGATAACAACAAAAGTTTGAATCTTGCTTACTAATTACTTTCATAATTTCCAAAATTTGTTACACAAATCCCCCCCCCCCTTTTCACCTATTTGTTTCGAAAATACAGTGGCTAAACGAATATAATCGTTATTAAACTTAAGTCTAAACCATATTCCTCGTGGGATCGACCCTAACCTATAAGTTGGGTTCTTTACGCAATAACGATCGTTTATGCTTCTGAAAAGATTTGTAATTTGAGCATGTCAAATTTTTGGCACCGCTGCCGGGGAATCTAGCTTTTAGATTATGTTTAACTACGTTATTGAACTTTATTCAAATATTTCCTAATTTTTCTTTTTCTTTTGTTTTTGTCTTTCTTAGGGTCTTACTCTAGTGTATGCCAAGTACACGGAGCCAAGGTGAACCGCTTACTCCCTACAATCCCTAACTGAATATAATTTTGCGGAGATTGAATAATCAAGGAGTTTCGATTAACCCTATCGGGGGAGAGTTAGGTGAATGTGTTGGATTGCAACCTACGAGGGTAATTGATACGAATAATCAAGCTCTAGTTGAGAATATATTGGGAGATGCACTGAGGGAACATGAACCATAAGGACCACGTCTGCATGAAAATTTCAGGGTCAACCTTAATATTGCTGATTCTGATGGACCTCTTGTCCTATCACCTCTACCTCAGGTGTATACATTTGTGGTGACCAGTAGCTTGATGCAGATGCTTACAGCGAGGGGCTTGTTTGCGGGGTTGCCAGCGGATGATCCACATGCTGACATAGCCAAACTTAATCATGTCTGCAAAAGTTGTAGAGGTTGAACAGATTGGGATATGAACGTCATTGGGTTGCATGTGTTCTCTGTATCATTGATCGGAGATGCTGTTGTGTGGTTCAATGAACTCCCTTACAACTCAATCTATACATGGGAGCACTTGACAGAGGCGATTTAGCAAGATTCTTTCCAGTGTCCAAGCAATTGAACAAGAAGGATAAACTCAACAACTTTGTAGCATTACCTGGAGAGTCTGTGAGTAGTTCTTGGGATAGGTTCACTGCCTTCATGAGGGGTGTCCCTAATCACCGTATTGATGATGAGTCACTGAAGGAGTACTTCTATCGAGGACATGATGATAATGGTAAGGCACTGCTCGATACTATTGAGGGAGGTTCGTACGGTGAATGTACTTTTGCACAAATTACAGAGAAAATGGAGAAGATATCTCAAAACAATAAAGCTTGGAGCACTAGAAAGTCAAACACAGGGAGGAGCACATTTGTCGTTCAATCTACCAACAACAAGCCTGCAGATGAGATTAGCGAGGAGATGGCACAAATGAGAACTGAACTATGGTTGGTGTTAAAGCCTGTGACTGGAGGAGCGGAGATGGTAAATGTTATGAACTATTAGACTAGAACTCCACCACTGGCAGATGAGTATTATTTTGAAGAGGATACTTATGTGGTGAATGAGCAGACGGCGGGTTCCCGAGCTGACGCCCAAGGTTTCAATACGGATAATTGGCGCCAAGGTCAAGGAAACCAAGGTCGGAACTATGGCAACTACAACCTAGAGGGTCAATATGTTCGGGATGGGAACTTCAATCCCGACGACAATTACAATCGCAACAACTATGGCAACAGAAATGATCGGGTTAGACCTTATGTTACCCCTCAAAATTAGGAATCTGGTCCTAGGGAAGCTGGAAGTAATATGTCACGTATTGAGCATATGATGTAGAAGATGATGAGAAGGTTTGATGCAACTGATGAGAATGTGAAGGAGATGAGAAATGACTTGTCTGGTATTGGTCATAAAGTTAATGCCCTTGCAGTGTTAATCAAGCATGTTGAGTAGCAGATGACTCAATTATCAACTATAGTAAATCCACATCAACCTGATACTCTTCCTAGCAACACCATCCAGAATCCAAAGAACGATGGGCATTTTATGGCAGTCACTACTCGAGGGGTTAAGCAAACCATAGATCCGCCTATGCCATATGAGGTGGAAATTGAGAATAGTAAAGATGATAATGTGGTCGAGGTAAGTGGAGAGTCTGAGAATGCGAAAGGGAAAGAAGCAGAGTTAACTCACAAAGTGATCCCCATACCTAGACCTCCACATCCCTTCCCACAAAGGTTAGTGAAGAAGACTGAAGAACGCAAATACTGCAGGTTTATTAGCACGTTGAAACAACTTTCAATCAATGTTTCTTTGATAGAGGCTTTGGAGCAAATGCCTGGGTATGAAAAATTTATGAAGGACATAGTGACAAAGAAGAGTGCAGTGAGCTTCGAAGATCATGATAGATTGCAACATTGTAGTGTTATTACTACAAGGTCCCTTGTGTAGAAAAAGGAGGATCCTGGTGCCTTCACTCTTCCATGTACTATAGGGTTGTTGCATTTTGCTAAGACATTGTGTGATCTTGGTGCTAGCATTAATCTGATGCCATTGTCTTTTTACAAGAAATTTGGTTTGGGAGATCCAAAACCGAATGTGATGCGGTTGCTTATGGCCGATAAAACTATGAAGAGGCCCATTGGGGTGCTCCATGATGTACTAGTGAAAGTGGAGTCGTTCATCTTCCCGGCCTATTTTGTGATTCTTGGCTGTGAGGTTGATTTTGAGGTTCCCATCATTCTTAGGAGACCATTAATTGCCACTGGGCGCGTCTTAGTTGATATGGAAAAGGGGCAGATGAAGTTCAGACTGAACGATGAAGAGGCAACTTTCAATATCTGTAGATCTATGAAGCAGAGTAGTGAGGTCCAATCGGTATCTGCAATAACATATAGAGTTGAGAGTGGATCTGAGGTGCAGATTCAAGAGAGACTGGGTGTTGAGGCATTAGCAGCGGTTATGATGAACTTTGAGAGTGATGGTATTGAAGAGTATGATGAGTTGGTCGCCGCACTCGATAGGTGCGAATATCGTTCAAAACCAAAGAAGCTGTAGTTAGATAGGAAATATCATGAGTCCCCACCCGCACGACCATCTGTTGAAGAGGCACCGGAGTTGGAGCTTAAGGCTCTTCCATCACATTTGAGGTACGTATTCTTGGAAAAAGATGATACTTTACCGGTCATCATTGCGGCAGATTTGAATGGGCGACAAGTAGAGTGTTTGGTTTCTGTTTTAAAGAGATTCAAGCGAGCTATTAGGTGGACTATGAGGACATTATTGGGATCCCTCCTGGTATTTGTTCTCATAAATTCCAACTCATGCAAGATCACAAGCCTAGTATTGAGCACCAGAGAAGGTTAAATCTGCCTATGCAAGAGGTAGTTAAAAAGGAGATCATCCAATGGTTGGATGTTAGTGTTATCTAACCCATTGTAGATAGTAGTTGGGTATGTCCCGTTCAATGTGTGCCTAAGAAAGGTGGGATTACTGTGGTTCCTAATGAGAGAAACGAACTTGTTCCGAAGCGGCCCGTGACTGAATGGAGAGTCTGCATGGACTACTGGAAGCTAAATGGTTGGACCGAAAAGGACCATTTCCCTATGTCATTCATTGATCAGATGTTGGATAGACTTGTTGGTAGGGGTTGGTATTGTTTTCTTGATGATTATTCAGGCTACAATCATATATCTATAGCTCTAGAGGACCAAGAGAAGACCACCTTCACTTGCCCTATGTGACTTTCGGCCTTCAAATGGATGCCATTTGGGTTGTGCAATGCTCCAGCGACCTTCCAGCGTTGTATGATGTAGAGATATTCTGATATGGTGGAGGACACTATTGAGGTATTTATAGATGATTTCTTTGTGGTAGGTGACTCTTTTGATCGATGTCTGCATCATTTGGCTAAGGTGCTTAAAATTTGGTTGAGGTGCTTAAAAGGTGTGAAGACTGCAATATGGTTCTAAATTGGGAGAAGAGCCACTTTATGGTGAAAGAAGGGATGGGTCATCGAATTTCAGAGAAAGGTATTGAGGTTGATAGAGCTAAAGTTGAGGTAATAGAAAAGCTTCCGCCACCCATTTCTATAAAAGGTGTTAGAAGTTTTCTTGGGCATGTAGGTTTCTATAGGAGGTTCATCATGGAATTCTCTAAAATTGCACATCCATTGTGAAAACTGCTCGAAAAGGAGTATAAGTTTGATTTTGATGATTCTTGTCTGAGAGCATTTTGGAGAGTTGAAGGAGAAGTTGGTTACTACACCAATAATTATTTTACCAGATTGGGGACAACCGTTTCAGGTAATGTGCGATGCGAGTGGAGTGGCGCTTGGTGTAGTATTAGGACAGGGGAGAGAAAAAATTCTTCATCCTATTTACTATGCTAGTAAAGCTCTAAATGTGACCCAGAAGAACTATACTGTGACTGAACAAGAACTTCTTGCGGTGGTTTTCGCATTCGAGAAATTTTGATCCTACTTGCTTAGTACTAAGGTCATAGTGCATACTGACCATTCTGCATTGAGGTATTTGATGACAAAGAAGGATGCAAAACCAAGGTTGATTAGATGAGTATTGTTGCTGCAAGCGTTTGATTTTGTGGTAAAGGATAGAAAGGGGACCGGTAAATCAAGTTGTCGATCACTTGTCCAGATTAGAGGAAGTGGCTTTGCTAAAGCTTGGTGATAGTTCTGAAATTAAAGATGATTTTCCAGATGAATAGGTATTGGCTGCTTTTCATGATCTGATTCCTTAGTTTGCAGACTTTGCTAATTATTTGGCAAGCAATTTGGTGCCCCTGGATTTGTCTTTTCACCAAAGGAAAAAGTTTATGCATAATGTGAAGAAATTCTTTTGGGATGAGCCTTACTTGTATCGTAGTTGTGCTGATGGGATTATTTGTCGCTGTGTGCCCGAAGTTGAGATGCTGAGTGTACTTGAAGCATGTCA
>NW_006238931.1:1085219-1085410 GCF_000226075.1 Solanum tuberosum | reverse complement strand
TCTACTGGCCTACCATCCACCAAGATGCTCATGATTTCGCCAAGTCTTGCGACCGTTGCCAAAGACAAGGAGGGATTTCAAATAGGCAAGAGCTACCTATGAATCCTATATTGGTGATAAAGTTGTTTGATGTATGAGGGATTGATTTTATGGGTCCATTTGTGAGTTCACATGGGATGAAGTATATTCTT
>NW_006238931.1:1082483-1084764 GCF_000226075.1 Solanum tuberosum | reverse complement strand
TAGCAGCCCAAAGTAGACAAAAGAAGTATGTGGATCATAAGGTAAAAGACATGACCTTTCAATCCGGTGAAAATGTTCTTCTTAAGGTATCACCCATGAAAGGGGTGATGAGATTTGGCAAGAAAGGTAAGCTAAGTTCGTGATACATTGGTCCCTTTAAGGTTCTTGAATGTATAGGACCGGTGGCATATAGATTGGCTTTACCTCCTAATTTATCGAGAGTTTATCCGGTATTTCATGTGTCCATGTTGAAGAGGTATCATGGTGATGGGGATTATGTCATTAAGTGGGACTCAATTGTGTTACACAAAGACCTCCAATATGAGGAGAAACCGGTTGCAATTCTTGATCGTGATGTGCGTAAGTTAAGGACCAAAGAGATTAAGTCCCTGAAAGTTCAATGGAAGCATCGTCCAGTTGAGAAAGCTACTTGGCAAACCAAGAGGGACATGCGAGACAAGTATCCCCAATTGTTCATCGTTTCAGGTACTACTTCATTCCTTCTTTAGCCTGTTTTTCCTAAGTTTGTCACTCGGGAACGAGTGATGGGTAAATTGGCATCTATTGTAACGACTGAGTTCCGTCGTTATAGAAAAGCCAACGGGAAAAATTTTTGGGTCGGAAAACTTTTTCGTAGTAACTTGGAATTTCTCAACTTACTACAAGAAAAGACATCTATTGCTACAAAATACATTGTAGCTAAATATGAAATTTTCCGTGGCTAAACACTTTAGCTACATTATTTTCTTTCGTAGCATTCATAGCAAGATGTAGCGTGGCTAATAGTTAGCTACAGACTTTACATGTTGCGTGGCCGAGGATTTATATCTATTGCTATAAAAAAAATGTGTTATAGCAGCATTGGAATAAAAAGTTGCCACGAAAAATATACTTATGGCAAGTAATTTTATTGTTGTGCCATGATAAACAAAATTTGTAGCTATCTTCATATTGTAGCCACACAATGTTGTATTGTAGCAAAAAAAATTAATTTATTTGCCACACAAACTTACATTTTATGGCTAGTGCTATAGCTTAGTCTCGTGGCAATAATGCTCATATTTAGCTACGAAATAAAATATTTATAGCTATAAATTTAAGTACTTGCCACAAACATTTCACATTGTAACTGAGAATTGATACAATTAGCCATGAAATATATAGCATTGAAGCAAAATGAATATTCATTTACTACGAAAAGTAATTTTTTTTAGCTATGCTCTTGGAACGTGGCAATTATAGTAATATATGTAGAGCTACAAATTCAAAATCTTATAGCTAAAATTCACACTTTTTTGTTACAAAATATAAATTGTAGGAAAAAAAATTCTTCATTTGCCACGAAAATAAAAATGTGAAAACATGTTATCATTTGCGTGGCAGTTTTGTATGTTTAGCTACAACTTTAAATTTTTAATAGCAACTAATTGAAAATTTTGACACATCATTTGCGTGGCAGTTTTGTATGTTTAGCTACAACTTTAAATTTTTTGTAGCAACTAATTGAAAAATTTGACACACTAGTAATTCATTATTTATGTATATGCGCATTTATTTTTAACATAAAAATTATAGATAATGATACCATAATATCTTAAATGGGGTAATAAATATAATATATTAGAGAAAAATAATAAAAGATCAACAATGTCATTTAAAATAGTGGAACATTATTCTACGCAAACATATGAAATGTACTTTTACAAGAAAAAAAAAATTGTTCATCTCTCTCCATCACTTAGGTGCTTTCATCACTTCTCCAAAAGCTGCAATAACAATGAAAAATTAAATAAAAAAAGTACAATAAAATATTTACTTAAAAAATATAATTTAATTGTCAATATATATGTTTTCTTAAAAGAAATCACATAGTATCAAAACACTAATATAAAAAGATAATATAAAGTACTTACATTTAGATTTGGATCATTTGATTGTTGACTTTGAGCTGCCATCATCATTTGAAATTTTTCTTCCCATATTTTACTCAACTCTTCTAACTTATTGTCTGTTTCTTTCTTCATTTCTTCAATTTGTTCCTTCGCTTCCCTTTTAACTTCTTCCACACGCTCATTTGATTCTTTTCTGGTTGATTCTAGCTGTTTTATGAGTTGTACCTTTGTTGGTCTACCACCAAAGTATTCGCTAATACTTTTTCCCGGACCATATGCACGAAGATATCCATTTTTTTCTGTCCCAAGTACTTTTTCAAAGATATCATCATCATTTAAAGAAATTTCTCCTTTTTCTTGCTATTTTTTAAATTGATCAAATTGATCCT
>NW_006238931.1:1066309-1081265 GCF_000226075.1 Solanum tuberosum | reverse complement strand
CTATTGAAGTGTTCATGGATGATTTCTCTGTGGTAGGTGACTCTTTTGATTGATGTCTGGATCATTTGGCTGAGGTGCTTAAAAGGGGTGAAGACTGCAATTTGGTGCTAAATTAGAAGAAATGCCACTTTATGGTGAAAGAAAGGATGGTTCTGGGTCATTGGATTTCTGAGAAGGGCATTGAGGTTGATAGAGCAAAAGTAGAGGTAATAGAAAAGCTTCCACCACCTATTTCTATAAAAGGTGTTAGAAGTTTTCTTGGGCATGCAGGTTTCTATAGGAGGTTCATCAAGGATTTTTCTAAAATTGCACATCCATTCTGCAAACTACTCGAAAAGGAGTATAAGTTTGATGATGCTTGTCTGCTAGCATTTGGAGAGTTGAAGGAGAAGTTGGTTACTGGACCTATCATTATTTCACCGGATTGGGGACAATCGTTTGAGGTAATGTGCAATGCGAGTGGAGTGGCGCTTGATGTACTATTAGGACAGAGGAGAGAGAAAATTCTTCATCCTAT
This sequence comes from Solanum tuberosum, assembly GCF_000226075.1. NCBI lineage: Eukaryota > Viridiplantae > Streptophyta > Magnoliopsida > Solanales > Solanaceae > Solanum > Solanum tuberosum. The sequence continues at coordinate 1,080,748 of NW_006238931.1, read as the reverse complement.
TTACTATTCTAATAAAGTTCTAAATGTGGCCCAGAAGAATTATATTGTGACAGAATAAGAACTTCTTGCGGTGGTTTTCGCATTCGAGAAATTTCGATCCTATTTGCTTGGTACTAAGGTTATAGTGCATACTGACCATTCTGGATTGAGGTATTTGATGGCGAAGAAGGATGCAAAACCGAGGTTGATTAGATGGGTATTGTTGCTGCAAGAGTTCGACTTTGTGGTGAAGGATATAAAGGGGACTGAAAATCAAGTTGCCGATCACTTGTCCAGATAAGAGGAAGAGGCGATGCTAAAGCTTAGTGATAGGGCTGAAATCAATGATGCTTTTCTGGATGAACAAGTATTGGTTGCTTCTCATGATTTCATTCCATGGTTCGCAGACTTTGCTAATTATTTGGCAAGTGATTTGGTGCCTCCGGATTTGTCTTCTCACCAAAGGAAAAAGTTTATACATGATTTGAAGAAGTTCTTTTGGGATGAACCTTATTTGTATCGTAGTTGTGCCGATGGGATTATTCGTCGTTGTGTGCCAGAGGTCGAGATGATAGGTATACTAGATGCGTGTCATTAATCGCCTATTGGTGGGAATCATAGTGGTGTTTGGACTGTGCATAAAATTTTGCAGTGTGGGCACTACTGGCCGACCATCCACCAAGATGCTCATGATTTCGCCAAGTCTTGTGACTGTTGCCAAAGAGAAGGAAGAATTTCAAAGAGGCAAGAGCTTCTTATGAATCCGATATTAGTGATTGAGTTGTTTGATGTATGGTGCATTGGTTTCATAGGTACCTTTGTGAGTTCACATGGGATGTAGTATATTCTTGTTACAGTTGATTATGTATCGAAGTGGGTGGAAGCAGTTGCACTCCTAACAATGAAGGTAAAAAGTGTCACCGCATTCTTGAAAAAGAATGTCTTCTCCAGATTTGGTACACTGAGGGAGATTATCAGTGATGGAGGTTCCCACTTTTGTAATAAGTTGTTCAAGGCGCTACTTGAGAAATATGGTGTCTGCCACAATGTAGCCACTCCTTACCATCCGCAGACTAGTAGGCAAGTTGAAGTGTCCAACAGAGAGATCAAATAGATTTTGGCGAAGACTGTGAATGCTAATAGAATGGATTGGTCAAGGAGGCTTGATGATGCTCTATGGGCCTATCACATTGCCTACAAGACTCCCATAGGTATGTCTCCTTACATACTTGTATATGGAAAGTCTTGCCATTTACCGGTAGAGCTAGAGCATAAAGCTATGCAGGCGATGAAGAAGCTTAATTTGCATTGGGGCACCGCATCAAATTAGATAATGAATGGCCTGAATGAACTTGAAGAGTTTTGCCTAAAAGCCTATGAGAGTCAGCCTTGTACAAAGAGAAGATGAAGAAGTATCATGATCAAAGGATTGAAAAACGAGAATTTGTTGTGGGTGATATGGTGCTTCTATTCAACTCTAGGTTGCGCTTGTTTCCAAGCAAGCTCAAGTTCAAATGGACCGGGCCATTCTTAGTCACGGAAGTGCTCCCACATGGAGCGGTAGAGCTTGAAAACAGTGAGGGAACTAGATTCAAGGTAAACAGACAAAGGATTAAGTTCTATTTGGGAAACGCGGAAATTGTGCAAAAATTTGTTAAGGCCTATGTTCTTGATAAAGTCTAAGTAATCAAGAGTCCTACGTCGTGCCGTAACGTTAAATCAAGCGCTGCTTGGGAGGCAACCCAAGATGTTCAATCTAGCCAACTATAGGTTTTTCTTTTCAGTTTAGTAGTTTTCTTTGTTTAGTTACTTTTCTGTATTCCTTTAGATAGGTGCTTTCTTTTTGGTTAGTGTTGGCTAGATATAGCATAGAGTCCGTGTCTAAAACGTGTCCAGAAAATGTAAAAAGAAAGGCCTAATGGGTGCTGTCATTGCTGATGTGGGCACTACTGAGGGTGGTCCCAATGTTGCTGTAGCGGGCTCCAGGAAACCGGACCTATCCGTTTGTTGATAGTTTGTCAGCGCTATGCGTTACATGTTTGCTTCACCCAAATCTATTACTTTTTACTGCTTTTTGTGTGCATTGGGGGATAATTGCACCTATTTTTTGTTGGGGGTGGGTTAAATGGATTGTGAGTGATAGTGTGATGTTTGAGTAACCCAACTCATAATCCTCTGTTGGGGTTTTCTTGCCTATTTTCTTTTCCCCCAAGAGACTGCTTAATTTCTATTGAACCGGCATGTGTTAGGATTGTATGTGTAGAACCATGAGAAAGAATGAAGCATGATGGCAACTTTTTGAAAGAAATGATACCCGTCCAATTTTTTTTATGATATGTGCTAAAATGTGTAGACTAGAATGTGTTGGCTCTGAGTATGACATGATAATGAACCAACTTGATGGCATGACTTAAGCTAAAACTTGAACTGGGTGAACTGATAATCTGATAATGAAACTATGTGCCAAGAGTCTGTGAGAATAATTGATTGTTCAAACAGTTTTTGTGTCAATCTAGAACTCGCCTGGTTAGTCCTTCTAAGACAATCTACTCAAGAGGCTAGGAAGTGATCATAGGCCCTTGTTCTGATAAGTCCACAGATTGCCTAAAAGAAGAATCCAATCAAATTAAATAAATGCTCCCTTTGATCCAAATGCTTTGAGCCTAAATTAGATCATTTCATTCTAAACCCCTAACTCACCATCCCATAATCTACTATGTTGGCCCTGGTCCCTCCTTGGACATGTGCACCTAGACTTAGACCAAAAGCCTAAGTTGAGGGTGGCTAATGTAAAAAGTAACCTTAATCTTGGCCCTGATCCGACTTTGGGTATTGTGCACCTCAACCAATGGAAAATCCATAAATTGAGTGTGGCTATGAAAGAGGAAACATAAAGAAAAATGGGTATGAAAAAAGTTTGATGTTGAAAAAGAGAAAAAGAAAAGAGAGGAAAGGATGTGACTTGTTAAAAGCTAAAGAAAAGAATAAAACACAAAAAAAAGATGAAAATGAAAAAAATAAAAAGCTACAAAGTCTAAAGTCACATCCATGGTTGAAGAGAATCAAGGGAAATAAGGTAAAATGTTAGGATGTCAAGAATAGGGCAAAATGAGGTAGAAAGCCTAATGTAATGTCAAGGAGGGCAGATAGTCACTAAAACGTACCCAAATGTACCACACCTTATCCTGAGCCTACCTTGCAAGCCAAAAAAGTCCTATAGTGATCCTAGAACCTAGTTTGGAGAGTCTAAGTAGTGAAAATAAGGGCAAGCCTATGGTATTGAGCATTAATTGTACTTGAAGATACTTCCGAGTGTGAGTGTTGAATGAATCCTTGTACTCAAAATCAAATTCATTGTGTGAAAAAAGGATTTCGTTTGAAGTAAGAGCACTACTGATATTGTCAAAAAGCCGATACCTTGGTGACAGTTAAACATTGTATGCTATGTGTTGGTTGATTGGTCTTTGTCATGTTTGGATCCACACAAGTTAGCTTGTTGAGTTTGAGAGAAAAGATTTGCACCCGAGAAGAGAGTCGGGGCAGAGAGACATGTGATTGCTTGTGCTTGAAATGCTTGCTTCTATACAAAGTGTCGTTTAGAGTTTTAGTGCGTCGCTTAAGGACAAACAATGAATTTAAGTTGAGGGTATTGATATACCACGAGTTTACGATATTTTTAATAAATTTCACTTAAGAGTTGTGTGTGTCTAGGGCCATTTTGTATTGGTTTTTATGTATTTTTCTCATGTTTGCAGGAAATATGTTCAGACGTGGAAACTGAGAGACGCAACTGAAGGATGTGTAGAAAAGGGCATCTACGGAGGTGATCCACGGACCGTAGGACCATTCATGCTCTGTAGATGGGTATCGTAGATGGGCAGGCAAGGCCTGCAGGAAAATCAGGGGATTCTTGACCAATTGTCGAACCACAGTTGCAATCGACGGACCATAGATTGATCTATGATCCGTCAAATGATTTAGAGAGGGGTTCCAGTACCTGATTTTGAAGATTCTAAGTATGGAGTTACGAAGGAGAATCCACGGACCGTAGATCAATCCGCGGTCCGTAGTGGTGCTCCATCCTTTGGTTCAGAGATTTGAAGATTTTGAAGTTGGAAATTTGCCCAAGTCCTGAGTCGCGAAAGGGACCTACGGACCGTAGATCAATTCACGGTCAGTAGGTCAGTATCGTCGATCAAAACCGCATCCTGAAACATTATTTCCTTATTTCGTTTCCTTTTTAGTTAGGACTTATTGTCTATATATAGGGCATGTAAAACTCATTTTTGGGGATTAGACTTTATTATTTTAGTTCTAGTTTTTGGCTTTGGAGATTAACTTGCAACTTTAGCAATTCTTAATTTCCTAAGTTTGGTTTGAAGATTTTGGTTTGGAAATTCAAGTTGAAATTCTGGGTTTATCATTCTCATTACGTGAGTTCATGATTTCTTCTTCTAAAAATATGAATTGTGTTCTTACTAATATAGGTAACTAAATCCACAACTAGGGTTGTGAGAACGATAAGCGTTTAATGCTACTTGCCGGACCAAGGAGGTAGTTAATAAGAAAATAATTATCAACATAGATTTATTGTGATACTATCTAATAGAATTAATGTCGATTGGTGCGAGGGTGAAAACTAAGCCATACATCGATGTGACGTCTAATATGAGGTAATGGTAAGGGTTAGTAAATTATACACACGTAGCCGGACCAAGGTGCGGGGTGAAATTCTCTACATGCCGGACCAAGGATTTAGAGATACATAACTTATCGCTTTGCATGTAATACACTAGGAAGGGATTGCTATTACTAGGATTATAGAGTTATGAGCTTGTGGGGAACACGTACGCCCTAGTTTCTTTCTCAATTTGATAACAACAAAAGTTTGAATCTTCCTTACTAACTAATTTCATAATTTCCAAAATTTGTTACGCAAATCCCTCCCCCCCTCCTTTTACTTAGTTGTCTCGGAAATACATTGGCTAAACTAATATAATCGTTATTGAACTTAAGTCTAAACCATATTCTTGTGGGATCGACCCCAATCTACAAGGTGATTCTTTACGTGATAATGATCGCTTATGCTTCTGAAAAGAGGTGTAATAGAGCGTATCACCTGATTTTTTGATTTCATAATAAACCTTCAAGAAAGTGATCATCCCTTCGCTTTCGCGAAGCACTGTAGATTCTAGGCACTACAAAAATCAGCAAACTTTCAAATCATTGAATTGACCCTTGAGATTCATTTGGAACCCTGTACACACAAACAATATATGTAAGTTAACTAAATTTGACATTTCAGATACAATGAAACTATTGAAACACGAATCTGAAACCTCTTTAACGTAAAATCCATACAAGTCACAAGAAACTAATCATAATGCCTAAAAGGCCAAAATAAGCTCGAGGCTTGTATAAATTCAACCAATACAGCACTTCGACCTATAATCATCCTCTGATCCAACAGAACTCTTTGAATTCCATTTTGAGCATCCAAACCTTGAATGTTGACCAACGCCAATCCAAAGAGTTAAATTTCATAAATTTCCAACTTAGGAACTCAAATTCTCTGAAGGACTATGAATAAGAAACTCACAACTCTCGTAGACCAATTTCCTCATTTCCTGACTGATGAAATTGATTGAATTCCATTTTGTGACTCGAAATTCCAAAAGACACCAAAAATTAGTTTTTAACAACTTAAGTCTTCTAAAGTCAAAATCTTTTATAATCCGCCATTTTCACTCAGAACTCGAAATCAATCTCAAAATCCAATAAAAAATTACTTGGGGTCAAAGTCGAGAGGGGTAAAATGATAATTTTTTATAAATTTGCAAAAATGACATTCTGATTCATTAGATGAAATACACTTTCTAGCTCAATACAATGTAATTATTCATGATTAAGAGCTAAATTAATTGGGAAACTACCAACTTATCAAAAAGTAAGAATGTAAGACTTCATCATATGAGAGGATCCTGAGTTATGGGATATTATTATGAAAGGTCTCAAAATTCTTTCTACCATAGATGAAAAGGGGAAAAAATGTTTCAAAAAGAGAGAAGAATACAACATTGAAGACATCAAGGTAATCCGATAGAATGCAAATCCAAAAAGTTGTTATTTGTGGTATAAGACCTAATTAATACATCAAAATATCTTTTATGTAAAACTTCTAAGGAAATATGGATTAAAATTTCCAAGATCACCTTATTAAACATTTAGTACAACATTTTAAAGATGAATGGAAGAGAATCCCTTGAGGAGAAGTTCAATAGGTTCATAGATAAAAACAATGAATGATGTTATATGGAGTGATTTCGTTGTATATTGTGGTTTTTCCACTAGTACAATGTGAAAGAGAATTCCTTTTAAGTGATTTAATGTATCATGTTTCAACTTAGATTCTTACTAAGTTGTGGTATATAGGCTATTCATATTTTGTATGCTGGAACTAGGTGATGATCCTACCAATGCACTGCAATTTTTTTGTACTGATACTGCACTTGCTCTTTCTTTGTTGAGTGTAGGGAATATTTTACTGGCTATTTCATGACCTCAAGTGTTGTGAAAATCTGAGATTACCCCTATGCATGACGTGGTGCTTAGAGTCACAAGTGATCCTAAGCTAACCTCATGGCATAACATGACACTAATATTTTAAAATATTAGAGATGAAAGATGACTCAATGCGTAAGAATCTAATTAATGATATAAATGGTAACTAGACTGTCTGTCTGAAAAGCCTCTACTAATATGAGATGCTAGGATAAGCCTCAAGGTCACTCCAACTATCTAAATTGAAACTGAATTATTGAAATCAAAGATAAATGGGCCGTTCTCGAATAATGAGGACTCACCAAAAGCTGCCCTAATGCTTGCTAGATATGTACTAACCGCAGATTAGATACTTAGTGTCGAAACCAATATTATCAAATAATATAGGCAGAAAGGATGTTGTTAGTACTTTGAGTGTAGTCAGTATGGGGCGTATGCGTAGAAAACATGATAACTCAACATTATTTGTAGAATATGTTGATGCATTGATGAAGTAAAATAACATGAATATGAGATATAGTGATTTGAAATACATAGTACTAGGTCATGCAATAATTGAAAATATGATTTTGGGAGATACTAAAACTGACATAAAATATATGAGCTGCTACATGGAGTTCAGTGTACTGCTTCCACTGTGAAAAAAGGTTTCCAATACTCTGCCTTCATAATGGACCTGATAATAGCTAAAGGTGGATCCACTAGCTAATGTCTATTTGAGACAAATTGTATGGTGATAAGTAGCTAGCTCTAGGACTTAGATAGTTGTACTAATGGTCCATGGACGCTGACTGAAAACCTTCATCCCTAAGGACACTCGGTGCTAATTAGTATATTCCCAATGAAGACATGCATAATATGAAGAAAAAAAAATATCTGATAATCCTAAATCATACTAATAATTGATATAGACTGAGTAGCTCATAAATTATGTTAACTGAAATCATACTGAGAGATACTTTATCCAAAAACATCTTATATTATGATTACTGAAAATAATCTGGAAGATACTTTATCGGAAAATGTCTAGTTCATGAAAGTTTGATAATATGATACATGTACATGAAATAACATAGTTATGAGTCATGAAAATACTTGCATGCTATAGTTCATAAAATCATCATTCAAAATGAGGATGTATAGTTTAAATCTTGGAACCCTAGTTCTCGTTTGATAAGAATTTTGAGAGAATAAACTTTGGTTTGGGAGAGTTAGGTTGGAATGAGAGGTTAAGGTAATTAGATAGTAGTTAATCCCACTTAGAGTAGGCCAAAATGACAAAGTATAGAAATTAAAAGAGTTGGAAAACACCAAAATAACAGTGACTTAAAAATTGACAGTGGTCCTTTTTACGAAAACTTCTATGGTCCGGATAACACACAACGGATCGTGAAGGTGTCCTTGTAAGATAGAGATATTTTTGGGGTTCTTGAAGGTCATTCTACAAATGCTTCTTAGGTCCGTAGATCAATACATGGGTCGTACAAGTGTCCATGAAAGACAGAGTTACCTAGGTTCTAGAGACTTAGTTTACAAAATAATCCATGGCATTAAAGCTTCCATGGTCTGTACAAGAGTCTATGAAAACTCTCTTACAAATTTTCTAAATTCTGAGCCCTGGTCTATGGATTCAATCACAACTCGTGGCTCCTTTCACAATCCGGGAATGGGTTCGTACAAACCAAATTTCCAAATCTTAGTCTATTTGATTATTCTGAGGTCTAGTTTAGGCTTAGGAATTTTTTGGGTGTTACAATATCTCCCACATGGAAAAATTCATCCTCAAATGGAGTCTAACTAGGCTAAATAGAGTAGAGAAAAATCTGCTGCCCAAGGTTGAAAGCTAAACATTGAATATTAAAGGGGGGGACATAAAAACTGATATGACTACATGAACATGAAAGCATAGTAAGACACTATAATACTGAAAGACATGAATCTGAGAGAGTATTGTGGAGGAAATATTACCTTACGCTGGAACTAAACTAGAAGGAAGAAGATGGGGATACTCGGACATTATATCTGCTTCACCTTCCTAAGTAGCATGCTCAAATAACTGATTCCTCCAAAGGATTTTCACTGAAGCAACTTCCTTATTCCTCAACTTACGAACTCGATGATCAAGAATCCCAACTTGGACCTCTTTGTAAGAGAGATTTTTATTCACACCAACACTTTCTAAGGGCACAAGTGAAGTCAGATCACCAATGCACTTCTTGAACAAATGCATGAAACACAGAATGCACTGATGCTAATTCTAAAGGCAAATCCAACGTAGAAGCTACATTACCGAAACGCCTCACAATCTAGTTAGGACCTACATGATGGGGACAAAGCTTTTCGTTCTTACAAAACCTTATCTTCTTTCCATGGGAGAAATCTTTAGATAAACCCAATCATCTACAACAAATTCAAGCTCTCTCCTCCTCACATCTACATAAGATTTTTGTCTACTCTGGGCCACTCTCAACCTATCTCTAATTAGTTGAACTTTCTCCATGGCCTCATGAGTGGACTTGAGCCCTATCAAATCCACCTCACCAACTTCAAATCAACTTACAAGAGACCTATACCTCCTACAATAGCGCTTCAAATGAAGCCATTTGAATACTATTGTGATAACTGCTATTATAAGCAAACTCAATCAATGGAAAATGATCATCCTATTTTCCTTTAAAGTTAATCACATAATCTCTCAACATATCCTAGAAGGTTTGTATAGTCCGTTCAGCCTGATCATCTGTCGTAGGATGGAAAGTTATACTAAGCTTAACATGAGAACTAAGACCTTTCTGAAACAATCTCCAAAACTACGAGCTGAACTGAGTATCCCTATATGAGATAATGGAAAATGGAACTCCAAACAAATTAACCAACTCCCAAATGTAAAGTCTAGCATAGTTCTTAGTTGAATAGGAAGTTTTAACACGAAGGAAATGTGTTGACTTAGTCATTCAGTCTACAACCATCCAAATAGATTCATGTTGATGACGCATATAAGGTAAACTTGTGATGAAGTGCATATTCAAATATTCCCACTTCTAAGTAGGAATACTAATATCTTGAGTCATACCTCCAAGTTTCCGATGCTCAACCTTAACTTGTTGGCAATTTGGGCACTTAGCTACAAATTCTACAATATGTTCTCATCCCATTCCACTAAAAGATTTCACATTGATCATGGTACATTTTAGTGGCTCTCGGGTGAATGCAACACCGACAACTTTGAGCTTTTGATAGTATATGTTGCTTTAACCCATCAGTATGTGGAACACATAACTAACCTTGATAACGAAGAACACCATCTCTCTCGTGGAGAAAGGCTCAATAGTTTTTTTGAGAACTACTTTCTTCAACTCAGCTGAAGTCGGATTATTACCTTACTTTACATTAACATCCATCACAAGAGATGATTCTAACCCACTCTGAACGATATCTTCACCATCTTCTGAATCAACCAGACGAATCCCCAAGGGAGAATGTATGTGAACATCACAAACGAACTCTTTTTTCATAGAGAACCCACTAAGAGCATTTTCCACTACATTGGCTTTATCCGGGTGGTAAAGGATGCTCATTGTATAATCCTTCCACAACTCGAGCCATTTCCTCTTATGAAGATTTAAGTCCTTCTATTGAAACACATATGAAAACTCTTATGATATCTAAACCACATCCACATGAACACCATAAGGATAGTTCCTCCAAATCTTCAAGGAAAATACCACCGCTGCTAACTTTAAATCGTGAGTCAGGTAATTCTTCTCATGAACTTTGAGTTTCCTAGAAGCATAAGTTATGACCTTACCATATTGCATCAACACACAACCTAGGACCATCCTAGAGGCATCATAATACACCTCAAACCCTTCTAGTAGAATCAAAACTGGAATGTAGTAAGTTGACTTTTCAACTCTTGAAAATTCTTCTCACAAGCTTTAGATCCATCTACGGGTTCGTAACTGGATGCACAGGAAAATTTTAACCAAGTGTGAAACCACGGCGGTGGACTACGGTCCGTAGATCCATCTACGGACCGTTCTGCACTTCCGTGGTTTTCATCTGCGACCTATATGTCATGCTCCCTGATCCACGGAAGCAATCCACGGATCGTAGATCAGTCTACGGACCGTAGGTCTCCCCCGTGGATGACCACTGTGCATCTGTCTGAAATTTTTTGAAATTTTTGCTGATAGTTTATAGTCTTGCCACTTTGTCTTAGTATACTTTGGTTAAGTATGGGCACTAATATCGCTCCCGCAGGTACAATGGCACCCAAGAAGATGGTCACCTACTCAAAGAGAGGAAAGTCCAAATCTGTTGCCCCTAGTTTCCGGTTACTTGATGAGGACACAGATGCCGACACTGCTCCAACATATGTGCCTCTCAACCCTAGGACTTCTCGCGCTGCACCCAGAGGCACCCCACGGAAGGTGCTTCCCGACGTAGTCACTGTCTCCCAGTCTGATGAGGAGCACACACTGATCGGGTCACCAACTGGGGCTACTTCCAGTTCAGAGGGGTCTATGTCCGGACCTGAGTCCGACCATGCTTCAGGCTCCGAGTCTGCCCATCCTTCAGGATCTGAGCCAGACCATGTTGCAGGGTCCAGTACTAAATCAGCAACAACATCTGGCGAGAATGACCAAGCAGCCTCGTCTGATGAGGCAACGAGCTCGGAGCCCATAACGGTACCACGGAATGATGAACCCACTCCAGTAGCTGGAGAGCCTAATAGATAGTGCGTAGAGGGCCAATGGAAAATATATAGGGATGCCAAGATGATCAATGACAAACAGAAAATGGCCCGACTTATTACAGAGGAGCGCAGAGTCCTCACAGAGAGCTGGCACACTGTCCCAGATATTGATCGGCTATTTAACTTTCACAGGTGTGACTGGATGGCGCGAGACCCAGGGACGTATAGTGAGGAGATGGTGCGAAAGTTCTATGCCTCATATGCCGCAACTCTCCGCGGTTTGATTACCAAAAGGTCAAAGCCCTTAGCCCAAGACCCTCTCACTTCCACTATGGTCCGGGGTTGTCCGGTGGACATATCACCTGCCACCATTAGTCTTTTTTGTCTATGGTCCTACCACGGGTCACTCTTGGTCTCTTAACACTTCAGAGTTCGACTACCGAAGGGACATCGTACAGAGTGGTGCTTTCCAGAGGAACGCTGAGCAACGAGAGAGCAGATGGCGAGCGTGCGGAATGGGTCACCGCTCCACGATTGGGGATACGAAAGGCTACATTAACTTTTGTGGCCAAGTTCTTCTGGCTACTGGTACGGAACAGAGTGTCGCCGACTAAAGCTGATAATCACGTCACTTGTGACAGAGCGGTCATGGTTGCAGCATTGGTAGCAGGCGTCGAGAACGACTTTGCCCGCATGCTGCTGGCAGAAATTCACGAGAGGGCCTTCTGGACCTCCACTACTTACCCCTTCCCATGTCTGATTTTTCATTTGTGCAGGGACTCTGGAGTGCCGATCTGGCATTGCGACAAGTTAGTCCACCCTACAGGTGCATTGGACATTGGCCTTATTCGAGATGAGGCAAATGTGGCAGCACCTCGCAGAGAGCCCCAGATTGAGGTACCTCCCTTGGGTCCCGATCTTGCAGACACAATGAGGCAGGCACAGGGTGGTGACCCCATTATCACAGACCACGCCGATGCTGTCCCGGGCTCTTCTTCTCAGGCGGCTAGTATGGCTCCTAGTTCTTCCCAGTCCACACCACAATTAGGAGCTACTGTTGTCCCATTAGCCAGAGTACAGAAGTTAGAGGCTCAGATGGCCACACTGCTGCATCACATCCAGCCATGGATGCAGAAGTCGATTGCTGAGTCCGAGGCGAGGATGGAGCGCAGGATGGAGGCGATGATGGACCGGAAGGTCCAAGCTGTTAATAAGAGGCTTGATGCCTTTGAGTTGAGAGTTCTCGAGCGATCAGCCCCGGCTACAGATCTATCTGCGTTATAGGCTGATTTAGCCAACCTCCGGACTGACGTTGATGCTATTCTTGATGCACCTTCAATTGAGACTCTAGTTGCTCCTACTGCACTGGCTGATGATACAGTGCTAGATGCTCTATTCAGTGGGACCGCCAAGGAAGGGCCTGCACAGACACATGCCAAAGGCAAGCGACACCGTTCTCATCGCACAGAGGAAGAGAAAGCACACAAAAGATAGCGTCGGCAGGAGAAGGAAGCTAGGAGGGCCTCAAAGGTAGATGAAGAGTTGCGCCAGCAGAGAGTGCGTGAGAGAGTTGCAGGGGCATCGAGTTCTGCCCCAGTTGCAGAGGTTCAGCCTGTTTTGAGGGACGTGGTGAGCACCTCTGATGGTGCGGAGAGATTTTTAGAGAGCACTACTGCGGGTGCTATGATTGCTGATGTGAGCACTTCTAAAGGTGCCCCCACTGTTGGTCCAGCGGGTTCCGGGAAACCGGATCCGCCTGCTTGCTGATGATTCGCCGGCGCTTTTCGCCACAGGTTTGCTTCACCCATTCCATTTTTTAATGTTTATGTATGCATTGGGGACAACTGCATCTGTTTTTGTTGGGGGTAGGGTAAATGGATTGTGAGTGATAGGGTGAAATCTGAACCCAACTCATGAATGGTCTCTTGGGGTTTTCTTGCCTGTGTTCTCTTTCCCCCAAGGGACTGTTAATTTTTGTTGAACAGGCATGTCTTAGGATTGTATGTGTAGAAGTATGATACAGAATGAAGCATGATGGCTTATAAAAAATGATACCCGTCAGAATGTGGGATGTATGGTAGATGTTATAGGCTCATGAATCCTTTCTTGGGGTTTTCTTGCCTGTGTTCTTTTTCCCCAGGAGACTGTTTAATTTTTGTTGAACCGGCATGTCTTAGGATTGTATGTGTAGAAGCATGATACAGAATGAAGCATGATGACTTAAAAATGATACCCGTCAGATTTTGGGATGTATGCTAGAAATTATAGGCTATGATTTGTTGAATGTGCTGGTTCTGAGTATGACATGATCATGAACCAACTTGAGAGCATGACTTAAGCTGAAACTTGAACTGGGGAATCTGATAACCTGATAATGGAACTATATGCGAATAGTGTGTGAGAATCGTTGAGTGTTCAAACAGTTTTTGTTTAAAACTAGAACTTGCCTGGTTAGTCTTGCTAAGACAATTCAATCTAAAAGTTAGGAAGTGATCATAGGCCATTGTTCTGAAAAGTCCACAAATCGCCTAAAAGAAGGATCCAACCAAATGAAATAAATGCTCCCTTTGATCCAAATAATTTGAGCCTAAAATTAAACCATTTCTTCTTAAACCCTGAACTCACTTTCCCATAATCTACTATGTTGGCCCCGGTCCCTCCTTGGACATATGCACTTCGACCTAGGCCAAAGGCTTAGTTGAGGGTGGCTATGAAAGAGGAGACTGAAAGAAAATTGGGTAGGTAAAGAGTGATGATGAAAAGATAGAAAAGAAAGGATGTGACTTGTTGAAAGCTAAAAAATAAAATAACAATAAAATAAAAGGAGCTACAAAACCTGAAGTCGCATTCATGGTTGAAGAAAATATAGGGAAAGAAAGTAAAATGATTGGATGAAAAAGGGCAAAAAGAGGTTGAAAGCCTAGTGTAATGTCAAGGAGGGCAGAAAGTCACTAACATGGTATGAACCACATGAATTAGCTTGTCGAGTCTAAGAGAACGAAGGTGCACACCAACAATTAGGGGGGTGTAGAGCCATGTGACTGCTTGGGCTGGATATGCTTGCTTCTATACAAGTGTCGTTTAGAGTTGTAGTATGTCGCTTGAGGACAAACAACGAATTTAAGTTGAGGGTGTTGATATACCGTGAGTTTACGGTATTTCTAATACGTTTCACTTACAAGTTGTGTGTGTCTAAGGCC
>NW_006238931.1:1049683-1065139 GCF_000226075.1 Solanum tuberosum | reverse complement strand
TTCTCTAGATGCCGGACCAAGGATTTAGAGATACCTAACTTATCACTTTGCATGTAATACACTAGGAAAGAATTGTTGTTACTAGAATTACTGCGTTATGAGCTTGTGGTGAACACGGATACCCTAGTTAATTCTCTCATCTTGATAAAAACCGAAATTAACTTTTGTTTATTGATTACTTACTGAATTCTTACAATTTGTTTCACAAATCCCCCCCCCCCCCCTTTTTATTTCTTATTTCTGGAAGAACTTTGGCTAATTGAATATAATTGTTGGTTAAAGTAAAATCTAAACCATTTTCCTCGTGGGATCAACCCCAACCTACAAGTTGGGTTCTTTACTTGATAACGATCGGTTATACTTCTTTGGGGAGGTGTAATTTGAGCGTATCATGTATAAATTGCATTTAGGCTCCATGAGATTGTGTAGAGCATTGCTTTTTAGTTGGAGATGATAGTTCCTCCTTGAACATGAGAAATGTTAAGATTTCATGAATATTAGGTTGATAGATGTAGTTCCTACTTCCATATTCTGCATTGAATATGTTTAACTTGGAGTTGATGATTCCTCCTTGGTTGTGTGCATTTACATGTGTTGCATGCATAATGGATTTCTAGTCTTGAGTCATATCCTTTAAGCAATGCCTAAAATGACATTCGATGATGAATGTTCCCAAGGGGGAGATATTGTAACACCCCATATTCGAGTAGAGGGCATAACATATTAAAATTTCAAGATAACACCTCCCATGGACCAACCACGACACGTGGGTGAGACCATACCCCGTAGGTGGCCTCGTAGATGGACACCCTAGAAAACTACCTTAGGAAGAACCATGCTAGGATCCACGCCCCATGGATGGGTCCACGGCCCGTGGTTGGGGGTGTCGTGGGTGGCCAAGAATCTCTCTATATCAAACCACGTCTAACCAGGACGGACCATAGGTCCATCAATGGTCCGTCGGTGGGGTCTCATGGGTGGAGTTTGTGCGGCTGAGTTGAGGGTACTTTCAAACTGTCTGGTTTAAATTAAATTGAAGTGGTGTTGTTTTGCCTAAGTATAAACCACCTATATAAGTATTTTAGACCCCTAAATTAAGTCATTTTAAGTCATTCTCTCAAACTCACTAAACGAATTGGATACCTCTCTCAAATAATTCTCTCTCTAGAAAGTTGAATAAAAAGAAGAAGAGGGTCAAGCTAGGTGAAGACAAGTATCCATTCTTCCAAGCTTGGTAGGCTTTGTAATCAAGGTATGATGTTTTATTCATCCATGGAATCCTTTGATCCATAGAGTCCCCTGGAATTCCCTAATTTTGAAGTCCAAATCCCCAATTCTAGTTAGGGTTTCTTCCAATGTTGTGTGTTATGAGGAATGTTGATCCAATTGAGTGGATTATGATTTTTTATGATTGAATTGATAGAATTACATGTTTATAGGATGAATTTACATGTACCCATGACTAACCTATGATTCTAAGATGAATTTTGATATATATAGGTTTTATGCCATGAAAGGGAAAATAGAGGATTTAGATGTAATCTTCTAAGATTGATGAGATACATTGTAGATTGCTTGATATTGAAGCATATAGAAATGAATTGCTTAAGAGTAAATCTTATAGACATGAATTGGTTGAGATCAAAGTACACATGATGAATTATGATTAGTAAGGCTTGAGATTAGAATTGTCTTGAGATGAAGGCATGTATGATATATGATGATCATTAAGGCATTTAGAGTAAAGCTTGCATGTTGAATTATGTTTAGTAGGGTTTTTAGAGTACATCTAATATGATAAGTGATGACTAATGTGGCTTTGAGAATAAAGCTTAATTGTTGATCATGAGATATAGTGCTTTGAGGGTTAAGCCTAAACCATAAACGGTTGATTGTTGATGTTATGGTTGGAAGAGATACTTCCCACAATAAATTGTTAAGCATGATTTTATGAATGTGAAAGGTTGTCTCACTTGAATGATTCTAGGTTGAAAGAATTGCTCAACTAAAATGAATCTAGACTAAAAGACTATGTAAATGATGAGGCTAGAGGCGACTACCCTTGACCTCCATATATTAAGGATATGAGGTGATTTCTCGTACTCTTTAGAATTGAACAAGAGGTGATTCCCCACATTCTTATTATGATGAATGGACATGGAGGCGAGTACCCATGATCCTTGTGAAATGATGTGGAAGAGAGTACATGTGTCATATGAAATGATTGTGGAGGCGAGTACCCGCAATCTTAAAGTATGTAAGGCAAAAGGTGAATACCTCTTAGCTTTCATGAGTTAGGCAAAGAGGCGAATCCCCATGTCGTTATAAGTAAGTATGAATAATGTGATTATGTTAAAAAGATATTTAGCTTCGATTGAGCAATATTACCCTTCTTTGATGTAGCTTGTTTTAGCATAATGAGGTGCTTTTCCTTGGTATGCTTGAATTGGTATATTGTAACCATTCATGAGTTAGGATTGTCTTGGACTAGTAAAGAAGTACTCTTCCATGAATATTATGAATACGAGGGACTAATCCCTAATCAAGGTAGCATAGTTGTGATGAAACAAGATTAATTCAAGGAAGTATTGTAAGCATGTTTTAATATGAGGTTTACTTGTATGATGTTAAACTAGGTTGTATTGTTGCTTGAGTTACCTTCCTTGACATGTATGGCTAGAGGTGGAAGACCCAAGTCTTAACTAAGGAGATGTTGAGGTTACTTGAGAAATGTTCCTCTTATGATATGATGATTTATGTGTACTGAATATGCTTATGACCTATGTTGTTATCTCTTATTATTATGATATATGTCTTATGTTGACTAATGCCAATGTTATGCTTATGTTGATGATTTCTGCTAGCCATCATATTTAGTACTAATGCATACTCAAACCTACATTCTTATCAAATGTAGGGTCCGGCGATATTGACTTCCATCCCCGTGGCTTGGTTCATAGTAGAGCAAGGAGTGAAGATTTGGTGAGTCCTCATACCATTCGAGGATTCAATCACCTTTCCTTTGTGCCTTTCATTTTTATGTTAGAACTATTGTATGGGTTGTGTCCCTAAAACTTTCAAGTATTAGATGGTTTGAGACAAGTGTTAAAGACTGTCGCTTTGTTTTATATAGACTTTGATGTAATTGAGAAATGTTTTAAATTTCCCAACCATTTTCTATTATCTTATGTCATGGTATGCTAAGTGGCTTGTATAAGGTCTCTCGGGGTCGATGTTTGGGGTATTGACATCATGGGTTTATTCGTAAGTTTGCATTTGATGAAGTAAATTCTTGTTGCGGTTGATTATGTATCGAAAAGGGTGGAAGCAAATGTGTTTTTAAACAATAAGGGAAAAAGTGTCACCGAATTCTTGAAAAAGAATATCTTCTCCAGATTTGGTACACCTAGGGCAATTATCAGCGATGGAGGTTCACATTTTTGTAACAAGTTGTTCAAGGCATTGCTAGAGAAGTATGGTGTTCATCACATCGTAGTAACTTCTATCATCCACAGTCAAGTGGGCAAGTTGAGGTTTCAAATAATGAGATAAAGCGAATCCTTGCAAAGACTGTTAATGCCAACAAAACTAATTGGTCAAGAAGGCTTGATGATGCTCTATGGGCCTATCGCACAACATTCAAGACTCCCAAAGGTATGTCCCCCTACCAACTTGTATATGGGAAGTCATGTCATTTGCCTGTAGAGCTAGAGCATAAAGCAATGTGGGAACTCAAGAAGTTGAACTTGGATTGGGGCACCACTTCAAGTCAAAGAATGAATGAGATGAATGAACTCGACAAGTTTCGCCTAAAAGCATATGACAGTTCATCCTTGTACAAGGAAAAGATGAAGAAGTACCATGATCCAAAGATCAAAAATGCGAATTTGTTCCCAGTGATCTGGTCTTGTTATTCAAATCAAGGTTGCACTTGTTTTCTGGCAAACTCAAGTCCAAGTGGACCGGGCCATTTAGAGTAACCAAAGTATTTCCACATGGAGCGGTTGAACTCAAGAACAAGGAAGGAACGATGTTCTAGGTGAACGGTCAGAGGAGAAAGGTCTACTTGGGGCAAGTTGAGAGTGTCAATGAGGTGATAGAGGAATGGATTCTTGGTGAAGTTTGAGTAACTAAAGGGTCTGCGTCGTGCCGCGACATTAAATCAAGCGCTGCTTGGGAGGCAACCCAAGATTTATAATCTAGCCAACCATAGGAATTTACTTTTCGATATAGGGAGTTTGTCTTAAACTTGTCATTTTCTATATAGTTGTTTATTAATTTTTCGTTTTAGTGTTAGCTAGATAAAGATAGAATAGGGTCCGTGCCTAAAAAGTGTCCACAAAATATAAAAAAGAAGTCCTAATGTTTGCTACGTGTGTAGGGAAGAAAAGGCAATTCTATAGAAATTGAGTTAGTGCAGTGGTCTATGGGTCCCATCGACGGTCCGTCGGTCAATCCATGGACCGTGGATGGCATCCATAGATCCTATACATGTATGCTTATTTTTTAAGTGCTAGAGTGAACCACGGTACCCATCGATGGACCGTAGGTCGACCCACAGACCATCGACAGGGTTTTGTGGGTCTATTTTAGGGTTATTGTCGACCCGACCCGGACCCCCATTTTAAATAAAAACCCTTTCATTTTTAACACCCCTTATTTCCCTCCTTTCACTAACCGTTTCAAACCATCTAATTCCCCCATATTCATCCCCTAATCTCCGCCATTTACTCCCCTATATCCTCCCTATCAAATTCCATTTCACCCAATCTCTTTCACATCTCCCCTAATTCTCCATTTTCTCTCCTCAATTCTTCCATTTCCACCAAGCATTCTACTTCAGGTTTGGTGTCAAGTTTGCATTGGTCTTAAGTAGAAGTTGAAACCAACAAACTCCTCAACATCGCTTTGCTTCTAAGCTAATCGATCTTACAAAACCTTTGATTTTTTTTCATTGTTTAAATTGAAACCAACGAAGTTGTACTTGACCTTGGGTAGGAATTTGCATGATAACTTGGTATATACTAGTCCAAAAACTACCCTCTGAATGATGGTATTTGGAGTGTGTTGCGAAGTTTAACTTAACAAAGTGGGTTAGATGTCTAATTGGGTATCCTGAGTTAGGGTTTTCACTATTTACTTGATTTAATGAGAATTTTGAATGATTGAAACCTTAGGAATGATAGACTACCATGTAATATGCTGAAATGCATGTTTAGACGTAATATAGGTGTTTCTTGTTGTGTTGACCATGATAATTGAAAAATTGGAAATTCATTTTTGGCACAGTTCTGGTCAACGAATTCATCCAACGGACCGTAGGTCCTGGTACATCAATTTGATGCACAAATTTTTTGGCTAAGTGCTGAACCACAATGTGGACTACGGTCCGTCGTTCCATCGACAGACCTTTCTGCACATTCGTGGTTCCAACATCAGTGACTTAAAATTTGAATCTCTGACATACAGAGGGGACCCACAACCCATCGTTCCATCGACGGACTGTAGGTACCCATTGTGCGTCACACACTAGCTACTACCTGGAATATTTTTTATTTTTTGTCTAAGTCCTAATCTTATTCTAAAAAAATTTCTTGGGTCTTTTGGTGTTCTTTAGGTACTAACAAGTCTTCCAAAGGTACCATGGCCCAGTAACACGCTCCCATGTACTCCCGGATGGGCAAGTCTAAGTTTGTTGCCCAATCAAAGTGCCTAATCAATGAGTCCAGCGAGGACGAGTACATCCGAGAGTCTACCAAAGGTTCCCCCACTTCCCCCTTGACTACGATGAACATAGCCAAAGAAGTTATTACATCAAGTAATGAGGTCGGGGTCACTACCCCCAGTCTGAGGAGGGTGCCTCACCTGCAGGTGAGTCGCAGTCCGCCTATGAGTCGCATTTTAGCTCCTGTTCTAGTGGTACTTATGCTTATTCTTTCGATGCCGATAGCACGAGGGATTCCCAGGACCTGTAGTTAAGCTGGTTCTCAGTGCCACATAGCTGAACAGATGGTGCGTTGAGGGCCAGAATCAAATCTATGATGACAGCAAGGTGTTGAATGAGCATAGATAGATGGCTAGAATTATTACTGTGGATCGTCGGGTACTGACAGAGAGCCTCCATAATGTGCCCACCATTAGTGAGTTGTTCAAGAGGAACAAATGTGAGTGGATGGCACGGAGCCTGGGTAATTTTAGCGAGGACATGACTTGTGAGTTCTACACCTCCTAAGCCGCTACTGTTCACAATACTATTCCCAAACGGGCTAAGCCACTAGCCCAGCCTCCACTTTAGACCACACTAGTGTAGAACATCTCTGTTGACATTTCTGAGGTTACCATTCGCCGTTTTATTTACGGACCAGACCAAACTCTGCCGATTAATACAACAAAGTATGACTATAAGATGGGTATTGTTCAAAGTGGGTCATTTCAGAGGGGTGTCGAGCAGAGAGAGACCTTACTGAGATGGATTGTTTTTCATAACTGAGGAAAGAGAGGGCACTAAGTAGGTGCGTAATATTACACTACCTATCAGAAAGGCAACCCTGAGCTTTGCCACAAAGTTCTTTTTGTCCGGGGTTTATACTAGAGTTTCCCCTACACAGGCGGATAACGTTGTTACTTCGGACAGGGCTATGATGTTAGCAGTAATTATGGCGGAGCTGGAGCTTGATTTCTCCCACATCTTAATTGCCAAGATCTATGAGAAGGCATTTAAGACCACTACTACCCTGCCTTTCCCCTGCCTTATCTTCCATTTCTGCAGAGAGGCTTCAGTGCCTATTTGGCATTGTGACAGGTTCCTCGAGGCGACGAAGATTGTTGACGTCGGCTTTATTAAAGATGATGCTAATCTCGTGGCACCGTGAAAGGGACCACAGGTTGACCTACCACCTTTGGGTTCTAATTTGGCCAGAGATATGAAGCAGATTCAGGTTGAGCAGGGTGCCGACACGTCCATACCTCCCATTACAATGGATACACAGGCTCCCCCTTTAACTAACACTAGTCAGGCAGTAACTCATCTCGAGCCACTCCCCCTTCAGGGTCCACTTTAGTTCATCTGGCCCGAGTCCAGAAGTTGGAGGCTCAGATGGCGACCTTGTTGCATCACATGAGGCCTTAGATGCAAAGATCTATTGAGGATTTCAAGGCTCGTATGGAGCACATGATGGACGCCAAGATTCAGGCGGTCCACAAGTGGCTAGATCTGTTTGAGCTGCGAGTACTAGAGAGGCGTGTACCCACCATTAATGTTACTTCTTTCCAGATGGAGTTGGCTAGGCTCTGTTCTGATGTTGATGCTCTGATATCCCCTACTGAGGTTGTACTAGAGACCGAACCTGAGGTTGAGGATGATGAGGTGGTGATGTCTACACTCTTTGGCGATACTATGCCACCACCCGACCCTTCCCATGCAGCAGGGTAGCGCCAAAGCCTTTCTAAGCATACTTCTGATACTGAGGAGGCCCGACGGGCAAAGAAGTGAGAGCGATAGTAGTTGGAGGCAGCCCAGAGGTAGTCTATTGTTGATAAGGAGATAGGTAGCAGAGGGCCCGTGAGATGGCTAGTGTGGGTGCATCAGGTTCGAGGAGCACTACTGATGGTGTTCCCACTATGGATGAGGGCTCTATTGATGGTGTTCGTATTTCTGATCCACTGGGTTCCGAGAAACCGAATCCACCATCTTTTTGATAGGTTAGCAGCGCTTATGTGCCACACATTTTCTTCACCCTGTATTTTGTTATTTCTGTGCATTGAGAGAAATTGCACCCTTTTTTCATGGGGGTGGGGTAAATGGGTTGTGAGTGATAGGGTGAAGTCTGAGTAACCAAACTCATAACCCTTCGTTGGGGTTTTCTTGCCTGTATTCTTTTTCTCCAAGAGACTGTTTTACTTTAGTGTTGAACATTGTATGTGTAGAAGTGGATACAAAGAATGAAATCATGATGGCACAAGAAGTATGAAATTTATACCTGCCCAATTTTTTTGAAAATGTGCTAGATCTATAGTCTGAATGAGTTGAATGTGTTGGATATCCATGTGACATGATTGGAACTGGTATGATAGCATGCTTAAGCTAAAACTTGGACTAGGTGCTTCAATAATCCGATAATGAAACTGTGTGCAAAGTGTGTATGAGGTGATTTTGTAGGTTCATGCAGCATGTGCCAATCTAGAACTTGCCCCATTGGTCCTGATAAGATAATCTACGCTAGGAATTGGGATGTGATCATAGGCCCGTGTTCTAATAGGTCAACTTAACCCTAAAATGATCCAACAAAAAGAAGTAAATGATCCCTTTGATCAAAATGTTTGAGCATAATGAATAACACTTTTTTCAATACACCTAACTCACCTTCCCTAAAAAGAAAATTGTTTTGGCCCCGGTCCCTCATTGGACATGCACCTTAACTTAGGGCAAAAGCCTAAGTTGAGGGTGGCTAATTCAGAAGTTACCTTAATCTCGGCCCTGGTCCGACTTAGGACATAGTGTACCTCAATTCATGCAAAATACACAAGTTGAGGGTGGCTCCGAAAAAGGAAACTAAAAGAAAAGGGTATGAAAAATGTTGTGTGTAGAATAAGCAAAAACATAGAAAAAAGATGTGACTGAATTCAAAAGAAACAAAGAAAGAGTGATAATGAGGCTAAATATCAGAGAAAAAACAAGTAAAAGAAAGAGAAAAGTGAAAAATAAAAGTGAAAAAGAAGAATGAAAAAGTCAAGTCACATCTGTGCTGCAGAAAGTCAAGGAAAATAGAAGAAAATTAAAATATTTCATAATTGGTTGAGAAAAGAGGTAAATAGCCAATGTAATGTCAAGGAGGGTAGAATAGTCACTATAAATACCCAAATGTATCCTACCTAACCCTGAGCCTTCGTTACAAGCTAAGAAAGTCCTATAGTGATGCTAGTGACTAATCTGGAGAGTCTGTGCAGTGAAAA
Organism: Solanum tuberosum; assembly: GCF_000226075.1. NCBI lineage: Eukaryota > Viridiplantae > Streptophyta > Magnoliopsida > Solanales > Solanaceae > Solanum > Solanum tuberosum. The sequence goes on along the minus strand of NW_006238931.1, from coordinate 1,056,187 downwards.
TAAGGACAAGCCTATGATATTGAGCATTAATTGTATGTGAATTCACTTCTAAGTCTGAGTGTTTACTGAATCCTTATGCTTAAATACCAGATTGTTGTGTGAAAAAAGTTTTTCTTTGAGGTAAGGGCGCTAGTTACATTGTTGGAGAGTTGGTACCTTGGTGATTGTTGAAAGTGTATGTGGTGATATCTATTAATGGTCGGTCTATGTCATGTTTTGATCCACATGAGTTAGCTTATTGAGTCTAAATTGAAGGTTTTGTACTAAGTGAAGGAACTGATTGAGAAAGCCATGTGATTGCTTGAGTTTGTATGTTTTCTTCTACATAGTTGTCGTTTAGAGTTGTAGTGTGTCGCTTGAGGAAAAACAACAATTTTATGTTGAGGGTATTGATATACCGTGAGTTTACGGTATTTTTGATGCATTTCACTTGGAGTTTTGTGTGAGTCTTAAGCAATTTGTTAGTAGATATGATGTTGTTTATATGATATTTGCAGGAAATTGGTTCGGAAGCGGTTGAGAGAAAAAGGCATTGAAATAGTAGCAGAAACCATCGATGAAGCCAACCACAGACCGTAGGTCCTATGACGGGCCGTAGGTGAAGCAACATTAGTGTGGGTTCAAGGAAATCTGACCAAGTGTGGAACCACGGAGGCAAACAACACCCCGTAGATTGAATGACGGACCATCCTACACGACCATCATTTATGATCAGATAGTTGAAGATCTAGTGCTTGAACCACGGAGGCAAGTGACAGATTGTAGTCCAATCCATGGACCGTAGGTGGCAACCGTCGTCTGAAGACCCTGAAATCTGTTCCAAGTGCTGATCCATGGAGGGAGACCACAGACCGTAGGTTAACCCACGGACTGTAGGTCATGTCGTCGATTGAAGCCGCATCATGAACTAATTTTCCTTATTTTACTTTCTTATTATGTTTAGGATTTGTCTACTATAAATATTAGTTGTAATTTCCATTTATGTGGGTTAGACAATTTTGGGAACCTTTGTTTTGAGCTTGGAGATTTCTTTGCAAACACTTTTGGCAATTTAAATCTTGGAGTTTGGTTTTATGAAATTTGGTTTTTGATTTTCAATTGAAGATTCAAGTATTCATCTACTTTGATTGTAAGTTCATGATTCTTCTTAAAAACAACGTGAATTGTTAATTATCAAGCATAAGTAGATAAATCCACAACTAGGATTTTGGGAACCATGAGCAATTAATAACGTATGACTAATAACTAAGTAATTCTTGAATAATGTTTATGCATGTATTGTCAATTTTGTCATTTAAAAGTCTTTGTAGTGGTGCGTAAGGTTAGAACTCACCTTGTTCCTACTTGCCTTACCAAGGGGGTAATGAATGAGAAAAGAATTAAACAACAGAGAATTAGTTAAGGATTTGCTACTATCTAATAGTCTGACTTTAATTAGTTGACGTGAAGATTAATACCCAACTCAATTGACAGGATGACTAATCTGGGGTTATGGTAAGGGTTAGTGCAGTACACACCTGTAGACTTACCAAGTTGCTAGTTGAAAGTCTCTACTTAGATTACCAATTTCTTAGGAATACCCAACGTATCAGTCTTGCATGACAAACACTAGGATAAAATTGCTATTATTAGGAATACCACGTTAAGAATTTGTGGGGAAAACATATACCCTACTTTTCATCTTATATTGATATCTCAAACAGTGAATCTTGTTTACTGGTTACTTATTAGTTCAAATCAACAATATGTTACTTTGTTTAGAAATGCCCCCTTCCCATTGTTACTTTTCTCAAAAATAGTTTTGACTAAACAAAGATAAGTGTGAGTTTGCTTAAGTCTAAACCATATTCCTCGTAGGATCGACCCTAGCCTTAAAGTTAGGTCCTTTACTTGACAACGATCACTTATACTTCTATCTGGAGGTGTATTTTAAGCTTATCAGTGTATGGGAAATCCCTCAATCTCTGATTGGTCTAACCGCATCAAAAACATCCACCAGTACCAGCTATACACTCTCTCAGATGGTTCTTACCACACTTTTGATAAGCAAGGAAAGAACATCGACTAGAAAATATGTCCAATCACTTAGAGCCTAGCGCCTTATCCTTACTAAACTTAGGCACTAGAGCATTAAAAGGAGATGGGGCTGGACTCAAATACCTTTGGCAAAACTGAGATCGACTACCACCTCCTGATTTCTTATAAGATTAATCCACACTATATATCCTAGAGCTTTTAGGCCTCATTTGTTTTCATTAAGATTAAGACACCTGAATCTGAATAAGCATTTAAATATTAAGATGTGCATTAAGATCTAGATGTCTAGATTTGAATACCCATCTGAATATTAAGATGGGCTTCAAGATCTGAACACCGAATGATTAAGACTATTTATTTTCAATATATGAATGTGCATATGAAATTAAATATTATATTAATAAAATTTTATAAAATATTCATTTCAACATAAAAGTATTATTTTTAATATAAGTGATAATTTAAATGTTTATATTTCATTAAAAAATAAAATAATATATTAATAAAAATATTGTTACTTTTTTCCTGGTGACCTTAGTCTAATTCTTTAACTTGTGAACCTCTAGCGTCATCCATATTTTTTTGTAGCGGTTAATTTTATAAAAATATAGTAAAAGCTCTATTGTATAATGGTTTTTCCTATCCAAGTCCATCTAAGAACTACATTTTTAATCAATAACTCCAAAGAAGTACTCAACTTCTCATCAATTTTCAATTGAGAAGAAGAAAGTTTCTTTTCCTCTGCAAAACTTTTATTTCAGTTGAAATTGAAGATTTAGATATAGATTTTTTAGGAGCTCCATCATATTTGTCACTAACTTTATATAGTTACAACTTGGACTTCAACTATGAACTTTTGTTGCAGGCGAACATTTAAAAAAAATTGTACACAAATCTGGAAAGGATAGAGGTGAGCTCTTCAATGTCTTTTCTTTTAGATGGGCCCATATTAAAATATAAATGATCATATTTTTAATAGGAAAAGTAAACCACTTTTTGTAGTAAAATGAAGAAACAATTTATTTAATAATACTACCTTTAATGTACTCGTCCCACTCACTATTAGACATCAGAATAGTGAAATCACGATGATATATTTAGTGTAATCTCACAAGTGGTTTGATGATTAGAGTGTTTTAATAAAATTAATGGGCTAAAACAAAATTTTAAAAATAGACCTCAAATATGTAGACATAGTTGTTGCTTTTAATAATGGCTGCTCATTTTCACTTTGAAACCTTGAGTTCTTGGTATACATTAATACACCCAAACCAAACGCACTTAATGGGCTGAATCTGAATAATTAGAATTCAATTCTTTATTAAGTACAAACAAATGAGGCCTTAGTCAGTCTAGCACCCTCCTTAAGCTTTTCCACAGCAACCTTTCAAGCAAGAGTCATCAAATGAGAGATATCCATCCACTTGATCAATACTACTGTCATACACTCTTTCACAACCATCTTTTGAAACACGAGAGAAAACCTTACTCATACGGGCCTTAGAGTCAACCACAATAGTTGAAGCATACTTAGAGAGTTGAGTGAACTTCAAAGAATAATCCTTCACTGTCATGTTACCCTATCTCAAATTTATGATTTCTTGGACCTTAGCCACTCTCATCTCAAGTAGGAAGAACCTATCTAGAAAAACATCCTTGAACTTTTCCCTATCGAATAAGCCTGCATCAGCAGTCCTTACCTCCTTCCACTATTTAAACCAAATCTAAGTCACTCCCTTCAACGGATAAGCAACCAAATATGCACTATCGACTAAAGTGACATCCATAATCTCATTAATCTTTTGAATACTCTCAATGAACTCGTATGGATTCTCATCCACCTACAAACCATGCAAATCTAAAGGGTTCATCCAAGTGAAATACTAGACTCTAGTTGTAGACATGACCATATTCGGGTTGAATGGGGTCACAACTTCTTGATTGGAGAAGTCATAGCTTGGTTTAGTACTTGGAAAGCAACCCCAGATACATCAAGAGTTACCTTTTCAGCCATAAGGACAATTAAAGCTAGAGGTACTTGTTGCTCCTCATTCATATTCCTCCTAACATACGCTCTTCTAGGAGGCATGATGCCGAAAAATGTGTAAAATATGAGTTAGAAGGAATCTATATAGAGTTGCACTCTATTGTATGATTGACAATATGAAAGAAGTAAAGTATTTCCTAAAGTATTTCATAGCATCTCATTAATAAATGTGGTGTGCTTCACACCCATAAAAAAGACTCTACTTAATGCGGCTTCCAGACACCCTAAGACATTTGAACCTGATGTTCTAATACTAAGATTGTCAATGTTCGATACTACCCCTACATGAAACATAGTGCTTAAAGCCACAAGTGACTCCAAGATAACCTTATTGCATGACATGACACTAAGATTAATATATTAAGGCTGAAAATGACTAAATATCGAAATAACATCTAAATAGTCTATCAAGATCACTTTGACAAGAATCTGATATAAGACATAAGCAGAAACTAAATTTTCTGTCTGAAAAGCCTCTATTGGTATGAGTGGCTAGGACAAACCCCTCTCTCACTCTCACAATCTAAAACTAAAAGTGAAATACTGAAATAAAAGATAAAGGGGTCGTCCTCAGATAATGAGGACTTACCAAATGTTGTTGCAATGCTGATGTGATCTATACTAATCATGGGTTGGATACTGAGCGTTGGAACCTATTTATCAAATAATATTGGTAAAAAGTTTATGGTTAGTACTTTTAGGGGTTGTTTGGTACAAACATTGATAATGCCTGGATTAGTAATGCAGGGATTAGTAGTGCAGGGATTATTTTTTGCCAAGTGTTTGGTTCATTGCTTTCCACTTGATCTTGTCTTTAATTTTAAACTCTACAAAAAAAATTTCCTATTATACCCTTGTGTTATTATGAGATTGTTTATTTTATGTAATTGGGTCAACGTAGATAACCGCCGGACAATATTTTGTAGCATTATCTATTCCATTTAACTAGTTAGGTTATATATATATATATATAGAAAGAGAGAGAGAGATATATATTATTAATTTTAAGGTGTGATGTACCACTAAGGAGATCCTTGATGGCACGGTGTATTTCTAATTTTTTGTTGGTCAAATATATCTTAAAATTAACATAGATTTAAGACTACTTAAATTGTTGAACACCTAAAGATTATTAAAAGAAACAAATAACTCAAGTGGTTAACCAACAAACTACCTTGAATAAAAAAAAATTCAAAAAATGGAGAAACAAATATTAGTGAAATCATGAAATTACACTAAACGAAATTGGAGATTTAAAAAGAAACATTTATAACCAATCCAATATAAATAAAAAGGAAATTAAATTACTAGAGAAATTTAGGAAAAGGAATAAGGGGATAACTTAGTCATTTATGTCACGCCCTAAACTCAAGTGGCGCAACTGGCTCCTAATGCCAGAACTCAGACCTGAGCCGACCCTACCGAACCATTTTCTATTAGCGCATGACAGCCACACGCAATCAAGAAAACAAACAAGTATATCTCGGCTTAAAATTAAGCGCTCGACCGGCAATGCCCCTGTCAACAAATCTATAAAAGAAACAGCTACTCCCAAGAGTTCATATAAATAAATAGCCAACTAGCACAGAAGTCCTGATTAGGCCGTCAAGGCCACCATGATCTCTATAGCAAAACTGAAAGCAGGTATATATCAATACAATACATCAAACATCTAACATGCATCAACAAACCAACAAACTAGGACCGCATGGCCATAACGTAGCTGAACACCCCACACACTAGTCTGCAAGCCTCTAAGAGTAGTAAAGATTGGCGAGACTAGGCCCCAGCCTACCCAAAAAAATATTTACAACAAAAGCTAACAAACCTCCCAACTCTGGCAGCTCCGAAGGAAAGAGGCTAGCCAACCAGATAGAAGTCAATCCTGCTACTGAGGAGGTCTACTGAGTCGTCTATAGGGTCCTGCATACATGAATGCAGTGACCCCAGACAATAAGGCATCAATACAAAATAATGTACAGAGTATGAAAGGCTATAGACTAAAAGAGTAAGTATCATAATATACCAAAAGCAATCAGGTAAGGAAATCAAATTTAGATACGCATGCTAACCTACTACTAAATCTAAAAAATACAATAATGATCAAACAACAACCTAACCAATCCCCATAAGCTCGGTAGGTACAAACAACATACCACATATCTAGGCCCCCATAAGCCCAGAAGGTGCCAAATCAATCTACATAACCCTATCGATAGCCCTTTGTCTTTGTAAGAAGTCACATAGCCCTTTTTGGCAAGGATATAGCCCCGTTGGCAACACATTTCCCTCTTAGGCAACATCATAGCTCTGTGGGCTGCACGTAGCCCTCTTTTGCATCACTTCTCCCTGTAGGCAACACATAGCCCTCTTTAGCGTCAAAATAGCCCCGTAGGCAACACATAACACTCTTCGGAATT
>NW_006238931.1:959185-1049517 GCF_000226075.1 Solanum tuberosum | reverse complement strand
CTAAAGGTGAGCAATTTAGCTATAAACAATATATATAGATATAGTTTCCAAGTCGTTCCTAAATAAGGGTTGTTCTTAACAGATTAGGAGTCCCTATAATAAGGGTTTATAACCACTCAATCAGCCAAGCATTCACAATTACATCTTTAAGATCACCAACATTAACTACCCTATTATATCACTCCCAAGCTCTAAGGAAATATGCCGAACGAAGGGAATAGACTTAACATACCTTTTCCTTTATAATTTATGGTGAAATACCTCAGTACGCACCACTACAACACTAAAAAAAAGGTAAAATCAATCAGTACTTAAGAACAAGAATTACTACGACAATCGATAGAGATTCCTATCGTAAATTACTATCCAATACCTAAGGTATCCATAAACTAATAAAAGATGGTTCCTACCTTTCTTTACACACCCAGAACACATAAATAAAATCAAACCATTGAAAAAATTCTGGTGCCACAGCCTCCACGGAGCTACACTGATCAATTCACCATGAAAACTATACTTGAACGACGAACTCGTGAAGTAGGGCAATGTTTGATAAGGAGCCAATAAGAGATTATGAACACCCAAGGATGATTTGAGGAGAATTTCTCTAATTTTCGTGGGTTTCTTTCGAGTTTTAATGAAGAAAAATAAAGAAGATGCTATCTTATAAGCTTCCACCGACTTAGAGGACCCACCTCACGTGCCTTCTTGTGCAGTCTCGTGAATATGCAAGTATGTCTATATTCTTTCTAACCTAGGCGTCTCACAGGACGACATAAATAGCTAAGCACTATAGCTCTGCAATAATAGTGCGAGCGAAAATACAACGACAACAACCATAATAATAAGAAATAATATAAAAAATTATATAGGTATCTTACCTTACTTCACTAATATAAACTGATATGCTATCACCCTAGGGTATGAAACAAGTGAGGATATTTGGACCACATGCCATCCTCAGCTTCCCAGGTCACATCTTTTCTATTCTTGTTTCTCCACAATACTTTAACCGAAACCACATCCTTGGTCCACAATTTATGGACCTGTCGATCTAATATGGCAATTGGAGTTTCCTCGTAAGAAAAAATCTATGTGATCTGAACATCCTCAACTGGGACAACTCGAGAAGGGTCTCATATGCACTTCCGTAGCATTGATACATAAAAAAATGGATGAACATATTCTAGACCCGAAGGCAATTCTAACTCATAAGCCACCTGTCCTACCCTCCGAAGGATCCGATATGGCCCAATGAATCTTGGACTAAGCTTGCCTTTTTTGCCAAATCTCATGACACTCTTCATAGGCGAAACTTTTAAGAATACCCAGTCATCGACACAAAACTCTAAGTCCCTTTGTCGCACATCTGAGTATGACTTATGTCGGCTTTGAGCTGTTAGCAACCTCTCTCGAATGAGCTTAAACTGATCAACTGTCTGCTGTACTAAGTCGGGTCCAATCAACCCTGACTCACCTACCTCAAACCATCCAATGGGGGCCCTACATTTTCTCCCATACAAAGCCTCATAAGGTGCCATCCCAATGCTGGAATGATAACTATTATTGTATGCGAACTCAATAAGAGGTAAGTGTTCATCCCAACTTCCCTTGAAGTCTAGCGTGCATGCCCGTAACATATCCTCTAGTGTAAAAATTGTGCGCTCAGCCTACCATTTGTCTTAGGGTGAAAAGTTGTACTAAGATTAACACGTGTCCCCGGTCCTTTCTGGAAGGACTTCCAGAATTTAATTGTAAATTATGCTCCTCAATCTGAGATAATAGATATTGGAACGTCGTGTAACCTAACAATCTCTCGGATGTAAAGCCCTGCATAATGTTCAGCTGTGAAAGTAGTCTTGACTAGTAAGAAATGGGCTGATTTTGTTAGTCTATCAATAATTACCCAAATAGAGTCTAACTTAAAACGCGATCGAGGTAACCCTACAACAAAATCCATATTAATTGCTTCCCACTTCCACAAAGGAATGGCCATCTCCTAGACTAGCCGAGCGGGATTTTGGTGCTCAACTTTCACCTGTTGGCAGTTAGGACAATGTGCCACAAACTCAGTAACATCCTTCTTCATCCCGTTCCACCAATAGATCTCCTTAATATCATGGTACATCTTCGTCGAACCAGGGAGTATAGAATAACGGATGATGTGCCTCTTCCATAATCTAAATGTCGAAGACCTGCAACATCCAGAACACACAATCGACCACTATAACTGAGGGCTCCATCTCCTGCTATATCAAATGCTACATACTGTTGATCCTAAGCCTTGTCTCTGAGTTGCTCTAAGCTAGGATCCTCCGGTTGCCGTGCATTTACCTCCACAACTAGAGATGATACAGTTGTGTGCTGAATTGTGACTCCACTATCGTCTGCCTCTAACAATCTGACTCCCAAGCTAGCTAAATGATGAAGGTCCCGTGCTAGCTCATGCTTCTCAACACTTAAATAGGATAAACTACCCATAGATATTCGACTCAGGGCATCGACTACCACATTTTCCTTTCCTAGATGATATAAAATATCCACGTCATAGTTTTTGAGTAACTCAAGCCATCGATGCTATTGCAGATTCAACTCTTTCTGTCTAAAGATATATTGAAGGGTTTTATGATCTGTGAAGATGTCAACATGCAATGCCATACAAATAATGTCTCCAAATCTTTAACGCATGCACAACTGTAGCCAACTCTAAATCGTGGGTCGGATAGTTCTTCTCATACTTTCTCAACTGCCTTGAAGCATATGCAATAACCTTACCATTCTGCATTAGAACACATCCCAACCCAACACCAAAAGCTGCACAGTACACCGCATAGCCTTCTAAACCCTCTAGCAATGCTAGAACTGGTGTTGATGTCAACCTGTCTTTCAGCTCCTAGAAACAATGCTCACATTCCTCAGTCCACTGGAACTTAGCTATTTTTTTAGTCAGCTTCGCCAATGGTGCTGAAAGTGAAGAAAACCTCTCTACAAACCTTCTATAATAACCAACTAACCCTAACAAACTAAGAACCTCAGTCGGAGTCATAGGTCTAGGCCAAGTTCTTACGGCCTCAATCGTTTATGTATCAGCCGCAATGCCTGTATCTGATACAATATGGCCTAAGAAAGCTATAGAGTTCAACTAGAACTCACACTTAGAAAACTATGCATAAAGTTCTTGATCTCGAAGAATCTGAAGGACTGCTCGCAGATGATTTAAATGCTCAGCTTTTGAACGTGAATACACCAAAATATCATCAATAAATACAATCACAAACAAGTCTAGATATGGCCTGAATACACTATTCATCAGGTCCATGAACACTGCTGGGGCATTAGTTAATCCAAAAGACATTACCAAGAACTCAAAGTGTCCATATCTGGTTCTAAAAGTTGTCTTTGGAACGTTTTTCTCCTGAACTCGTATCTGGTGGTACACTAATCTTAAATGAATCTTTGAGAAGCACTCAACACGTTGTAACTGATCAAAGAAGTCATCGATCCTTGGAAGGGGATACTTCTTCTTTATAGTCGCCTTATTCAGCTGTCGATAATCAATACACATTCTTTGTGAGCCATCTTTCTTCCTCACGAAAAACACTAGCGCACCCCATGGTGAAGCACTAGGTCTAATAAAGCCTTTATCCATCAAGTCTTTCAGCTGATCCTTCAACTCCTTTAGCTCAGCAAGAGCCATTCTATAAGGAGGGACGGATATGGGTTATGTACCTGGTAGCATATCAATAGCAAAATCAATTTCATGTTCTAGAGGGATATCAGGGAGCTCGTCTGGAAATGCATCTTGAAACTCATTAACTACTGGAATAGACTGAAGAGTCGGTGATTCTGCATCTATATCATGAACAAGATGCTAAATACAACCCCTAGTCATCATCCTCCTTACCTTAAGATAGGAAATAAACCTACTTTTCGGGGTTGCTGTATAGCCTTTCCATTCCGGAACTACCTCTCCTGGAAAGTGGAATCTATCAATCTTTGTCTGACACTCAACATTAGCATAACAAGACTCTAATAGTCCATACCCATGATGACGTCGAAATCGAGCATCTCTAACTCTACGAGATCGACAGAGGTCTGACGGTCAATAATTTCAATCGTGCAATCTCGATAGACTCTCCTGGCAATAATAGACTCACCAACTGCTGTAGATATAATAAAGGGTTGATCTAATGACTCTGCTACTATACATAACTTCCGCACAGTAAATGGCGTAATATAAGACAGAGTAGATCCATGATCTATCAAAGAATAAACACAATGGGAGCAAACAATCAATGTACCTGTCACAACATTAGGCGATGACTCTATGTCCTATCGGCCGGCTAGTGAATATGCACGGTTTTATCAACTACCAAAACTAGATGCTCCCTCTCTGCCTCCGCCTCTACCTCTATCTGCTGAAGTTTGGGGTCTATGCCCTGTAGACTGTGCTGATGAAGAGGAACCTACTACTGACCTGTACTACCGTGACCTATGGTCGGGAAGTTTCTCCACCCATGCCCCTCTTGTCCATAAGAATAACAACCTGTAGAACCCTGCATGAGCCTCTCTGCTGCTGAGAGCCTGATGCTCGTGAACCCTCACCTGGGCCTAACTATCCCTGACGATCAAATCTACTACCATGGAACTGATGTGGTATAGGTCTAGATGGCCTACTATAATATCGAGGTCTAGGACCACCCTGAGAATCTCTATGTGACCCAACGGGCCTATGCCTCTTCTGTCTCTCTATAGACCATCTCAGTCATATACTGTATATGTTGGCAATCCTCTATGCCTTGTGCAAAGGCGTGAATTCGTGAGATATCCATATTATCATTTACTGCAGTGGTAGAACAAGCGTCGATAGAGTCTGAGTCAAGCCCGCCCACAAATCTACGCACCCCGTCATGTATCTTATCAACAAATGTTGGTGGGTATCTAGCCAATGAATAAAACCTCAGCCCGTACTCTCGGACACTCATGCTGCCCTATTGAAGGTTTAGAAACTGGTCCATCCAGCCATCCTTAATCTCTCGAGACAAATAGTGATCTATGAAAGCTTCTGCAAAGCTATCCCAAGTGGGTAGAGATGCATCTTTTCCCCTAGATGTCTCCCAGCTTTTGTACCAAAATATTGCAACATCACGCAATCGAAATGCTGCTAACTCAGATGACTCAGTCGCTGGGGCATGCATGACTCTAAAGATCCTATAAAGCTGATCAACAAACTGCTAAGGATCCTCTCTATGATCTGTCCCTGTAAACAGTGGTGAATTCAAGGCAACAAATTCACGAACTCTCAAACTTTCGGGCCTTTCAGAAGGTCCTACAACATCTGGCGCAACTGGTTGGCGCTGTGCAGCTATTAATTGTTCTAACATACATACTGCACTCTTGAAATCCAAATCAAATGGAATATGAAGAACTAGAGCTGGTATTGCTGGTGGAGCCGGAAGTCCTCTAGCCCTAGGAGGCTCCTGAAGCGGTGGAGATGCTATAGGGGGCTGAGAAAATGTCTCCCCCTGGGTCTCACAATGAGATACCTCCACCTGTGGTACCTTGCCAGGTCCCTCGCTTGCAGCTTTTTCTAGCCCCTGGCTAGCTGTGGTCTATCTGGTGTCAGCCATCTCTATCTGCATACAAATATCAATTATAAGCCAGAAACCTCAACCCTAGGATACGACGTTGCTCTTATACCAAGTTTGTTGCACCCCAAACTCAAGGGGAACAACTTGCTCCTAATGCCAGAACTTGTGCCCGAGCCGACCCTACCGAACCATTTACTACTAGCGCATGGCAGGAAAATGCAATCAAGAAAACAAATAAGTATATCTCGGCTTAAAATTAAGTCCTCGGCCGGCAATGCCCCTGTCAACAGATCTATAAAGTAAATAGGTACTCCTAAGAGTTCATATAGAGAATTAGCCAACTAGCACAGAAGTCCTGATTAGGCCGTCGAGGCCACCATGATCTCTATAGCGAAACTGAAAGCAGGTATATATCAATTCAATACATCAAACAGCTAGTAAACATCATCAAACCAACAAACTAGGACCGCATGGCCATAACGTAGTTTTACACCACACACACTAGTCTGCAAGCCTCTAAAAGTAGTAAAGATTAGTGGGACAGGCAGCCTACCCATAAAAATATATACAACAAAAGCTAACAAACCTCCTAACTCTGGCAGCTCTAAAGGAAAGGGGCTAGCCAACCAGATAGAAGTCAATCCTGTTACTGAGGAGGTCTATTGGGTCGTCTATTGGGTCCTGCATATATGATTGCAGCGCCCCAGGCAATGGGGCGTCAGTACAAAATAATGTATAGAGTATGAAAGGCTATAGACTAAATGAGTAAGTATCATAATATACCAAAAGCAATTAGGTAAGGAAATCAAATTTAGACAAGCATGCTAACCCACTACTAAATCTAAAAAATACAACAATGATCAAACATCAACCTAAGCAAGTCCCCATAAACTCGGTAGGTACAAACAACATACCATATATCTAGGCCCCCATAAGCCCAGAATGTGTCAAATTAATCTACATAACCCTATCGGTAGCCCTTTGTCTTTGTAAGAAGTCACATAGCCCTTTTTATCAATGATATAGCCCCATAGGTAGCACATATCCCTCTTCGGCAACATCATAGCTCTGTGGGCTGCACGTAACCCTCTTTTACATCCCATCACCCTGTAGGCAAAAAAAAGCCCTCTTTGGCGTCAAAATAGACCCCTAGGCAACACATAACACTCATTGGCATCAATATAACCCCATGGGCAACACATAGCCCTCTTAGGCAATAACATAGTCCTATTAGACAACATCATATCCCCATAGGCAGTTCATAGCTGTTCTGCTAACCACAATATCCCCAAGGGCGACAGTAAACAATTGAATAAGCTAAAGTTGAACAATTTAGGTATAAACATTATATATAGATATAGTTTCCAATTTGTTCCTAACTCAGGGTCGCTCTCAATAGATTGTGAGTCCCTATAATGAGGGTTTATACCACTCAATCAGCCAACGATTCACAATTACATTTACAAGATCACCAACATTAACTACCCTACTATATCCCTCCTATGCTCTAAGGAAATATGTCAAACGAAGGGAATAGCCTTAACATACCCTTTCCATTATAATTTATGCTGAAAATACCTATGTCCGCACCACTACAACACTAAAAAAAGGTAAAATCAATTAGTAATTAAGGACAAGAATTACTATGACAACAGATACAGATTCCTATCGTAAATTACTATCCAAGACCTAAGGTATCCATTAACTAATAAAATATGGTTCCTACCTTTCTTTACACGCCGAGAACACTTCAATAAAATCAGACCACTGAAAAAACTCTGCTACCACAGCCTCCACGGAGCTACACTGATAAATTCACGATGAAAACTATACCAAAACGATGAGCTCATGAAGTAGGGAAATTTTTGATAAGGAGACAAGAAGAGATTATAAACACCCAAGGATGATTTCAGGAGAATTTCTCTGATTTTCGTGGGTTTCTTTCGAGTTTTAATGAAGAAAAATGAAGAAGATGCTATCTAATAAGCTTCCACCAACTTAGGGGACCCACCTCACGTGCCTGCTTGCGCAGTCTCGCAAAAATGTGAATATCTCTCTATTCTGAAGTTGTATGAACAAACCGTTTGATGCGTTGGAAACTAGACTCGTAGAACTTTGATTTAATGGGTCGTGGGCCCCAAAAATCTTCATATATTGGGATATAACTTCCGAGATATTTGACCCAAATTTAAGAGAAATCTTTAAAAAGAAACTTACGATAACTTTCGCCAACTTTTATTTTGCGACTTACCTTACTTCAAAACTTGAGATACAATCCTTGAACACTTAAAATATGACATACTACATCATTCTTAATGTTTTACTCACCCTCTTTGTCTTTCCACTAAAGTACGAGTTAATTTAGATATTTTGAAAAGTCGAGGTGTTATAATTTAGGGGTCTTATCAAATGTTTAGAAAACCTTGGATTAGTTATCCCTCCATTCTCTAGGGATAATATAAGACCACATATGGTGGATAAGTAATCCATGGATTGAATTAAATTAAGTAACCAAACAATGTATTAGATGGATCAAATTTTAATCCACAAACTATTTATTTAATACTGCCTACCAAATGGGTCCTTAATGTACTGAGTATGGGGAGTATACATAATAAAAATAAAAATTAAATATGATATATTTGTAAGATAAGCTGATGCAATGACCAAGTAATATAATAAGAAGCTGAGATATACTAATGTGAAATACATAGTACAAGGTCATGCAATAACTGAATATCTGATTTTGGGATATACCCAAACCAACATAAACTATGTGATATACTACTTTGAGTTCAATGTACTTTCCTCACACCAAAAAGAGGGTGTCCAATACTTTCCATCATAAGGGACCTGATAATTGAGCTAAAAGTGGATCCACTAGATAATATATATCTGAGATAAATCATATGATAACACATAGTTCAGGGACTTAGAATCTACTACTAAAGTTCTACAGATGCTGAATCAAAACCTTCATACCTAAGGTCGCTTTGTGCTAAGTATACTCCTAATAAAAACTTGTATAATCTAGAAACAATAATAATATGATAATACTGAATCATACTGATAACTGATACATAATGAGTAGCTAATAAATCATGACAACTCAAATTATATTGAGATATACTTTATCCGAAAGCACCTTATATCATGATTTCTAAAAATAATTTGGAAGATACTTTATCTAAAAGCATTTAGTTCATGAAAATATTATAATGTGATACATGCATCTGAAATAGCATAATTCTAAGTCATGAAAATACTTGCATGCTATAGTTCATAAAATTATCATTGAAACAATAGAAATATACTTGAAATCAAGTAATTAGGAACTGATCATAAAGAAAAATGATTTGCAATGAAAACCCATGAAGATCGTAGAAACACTAGGGTGAAGGGATACCCATTGATGAAATACCACATACATGGAGTAGAAACCTTGGCTTGATTTTTGGAATGGAGATTTGAAGCTTGGAACTATGATGACCTGAAGGTCATATTTGGAAAATTTCCATTTTACCCCTCTCAATTGTTGCCAGAGTCATGTGGGATCAGTTTATGAGGTTAGTTTTGTATCAAGATAACAAAGTTGTGACTTTTGGAAGTTTTAGAGTTTTAAAGTTACTGAAGTTGATATAAGTGACTTTAGTCAATATATAGAGCTACGAGTCTGAAGATGGAATTTTGTGAGTTATATCAACTCTGAAATGTGAAATTTGTTCTAAGAGTATTTCAGTTTCAGTTTCAGAGTCTTTATGGTTAATTGATCTCTTGAGTTGAAAGTTTACGTGAATTTATGCCTAGAATTGACTTCAGTCAATGTTCAGAGTTCAAATGCTCAGATTGGATTTCAATAAATTTCATTAGATTCAAGAGATAATTTTAAGACTAGGTGAGGTCTTGATTTATTTTTATAGGTACCAAGGGCATTTTGGTGCTTTTGGGTGAAAGTTAATTAATTGTGGTTTTAACATGTGTTGTGGCTTTAATGGGTACCAAATAAAGGGGACCTCAAATCCATGTTTCAATGGTTCCATTAGGTATGGAACATCGAATATAGTAGGGTAGAATATCTAGTCTTTATTCTCATGAGTCCAAACAAATCCCGAGAGTTCATTCTAAGAATTTTAGTTCTTCGGTGTTTTGCTGTTGCAGATGTATCTAGTTTATGATGAACACCTCTTCCTGATTGTGTGGGCCTTCCTTGTGATTGAGTAGTTGTAACTTTCCTATACTTCCCGATCGTGAGAAGGGTATTGTGAATGTGTAGCATTATGGTTCCTGAGTATCACGATCACGTGAGATATGTTGCAATCGTGAAAGTTAATAATGTGTTGACAATTATATTCCTCTTTATGATCATCTGGCTTGGGTAAAAAATTAGAGTATTTTCCATTTTCCGTTTTTGAACCTTCAGTGCTCGGTGTGGGCAATCTCAAAGAGGTTTTTTGAGTTTAAACATTAGGGTAGTTAATTTTGTCTCCCATCCTTCATTTGATTCACATTTTTATCGACAAATCTTTGTTTTTGAATTCAAGCTTTAGAGACTTTTCATAAACTTGGTATTTAAGTGAATTAAGGTTTTGAGTATGTTTTTAGCTCATTTTTCACATATTATTTCACTTGTGTTTTCCAAATTGGGTATTATGAATTACTATGAATTTTCTAGAATTACCTTTTCCCTAGAGATTGACCTTTCTATCAATTTGGACCCGATTTCAAAAATTAGCTTTATGGTTATGGATGTTCATAATTTTCTATGGGAATGCTTTATTTGATTAGATTATGTGGATTTAGAGACTCGTTGTAGAGGAAAGATTCAAGTGCCAAGTTGATTGGTTCTTTTTTAAGGCAAGAAGATTTCTATGACCTTTCGTTAAGCATATTTGAACCTTATTTTTGTTGTTATGTGTTGGGAGTGATGGGAAATAATAAAGGTCCTCTTGTATTGTAATTATTGTTGATTGATTTTCAAAGTATTGATAATTATCACGGGGAAATAAAAATAATGAACTTGTTGATATGATAATTTGTGATGTGCCGAGCGACTTGACTGTTAGATTGACCTAGTTTTGCTGTTGTGCCATGATTATGTGTGAATGGTTATTGATGTGGAATTTATTATCCTCTAATATTGCATATGAAAATGCTTACTTGTATTGGTTTTATGACACATGTTGTGTTGAAAAAGAGAAACAAAATAGATGTACCATTATCCAAGGACGTGTAATATGCCGTGGTTGTAACTATTCGACTGATGCGCCACACGCCATGGTTCATACTATTCGACTGATGCTCCACACGTCGTGGTAAGTGTATGGACTGATCTATCCCTCATGGGTCCTGTGTTTCGATATAACGGGTGTGTATCAATAAGGCAGACATGCATCACTCTATATGATATTTTTATTACATTACATTGCACCTGATCATCATTATTTAACCTTGTTAGTGAGTTTCTACGATTTGTGGTGATTTGGATATGGAAGTTTGTGATATATGGAGATTTTGATATGAGGATTACTGTGTACTGCATGTGCTATCTTATATTTGTGACTTGTGAAATCGTTAGGATAGGTTGGTTTTACTCTTTGTGCAGTGGTAGTATTTGTGGAGGTTCTGATGGTCTGTCAGGGTACTTGTGTTCAGTATTACATGACTTATGGTTAGTTTGGGATGTTTGTTGTGTACCATTGTTGTGTTGGTACTCACTTCCTTGCTTTCTATACTTTTGTACGTTACGATCATAGACCGTCTTGATCATTACTCATACATATTTGTTCGAGGCTTAGTTTTGGAGTTTTTGAGGTAGCTTTTTGTCATCCCAACAGTCGTAACATATTCTTGATTATGTCTTTCTACTATTCTAGTATTGTAGACATTTAAAATTATGTTATCTTGGAATCTATTGTAATACTTAGTGGCTGTACACACACCAGGATTTGGAAATTTTTTGTGTTATGTTTTCTACAGTGCTTATGTTATGTTTGGTTCGTGAGTTCTCTTATTTCCTCTTTTACGCATATTGAGGGTTATTTAGGATGACCTTTTTTGGTAGGATAAGACATGTACAAACACGCCCATTATTTGAGTCGTGACAAATGGTATTCAGAGCCAAGGTTTCATAGGTCTGACATATGTACAAGCCAAGTTTGTTACAATCTTGAGCATCAGTAAGGAGATATCTATTGCTTAGCCTATGAAGACTGATAGGAAACTTCCTTTTGTTCATTCATTCTCATCATGTGTGGTTATTTTCTCTAGTAATGAGTTATCGCGTGCTCTTTTGTATGATGGCTAGGACGCGCACTACTACTGTTGGTAGAGGAAGGGAGGCAATCTCCGAGCAGGTTACTAAGACACTGGCTAGGGGTAGAGGTCGAACTCATGCGAGGGGGGAGGTTGTGCCCAATGAGTGGCACCATCAAGAAATCATCTCAGAGTTATCTCGCTGAAGCTAGAGATTCATACTACAGGGGATGAGGTTTCTCCAAAGTATGTTGTTGCGCCTTTACTTCACGACACCTTGCTTAGAGTTTTGGGTGTACTTGAGGGTTTTACTGGGAGTGAGTGTATGAAAGGCACACCACAGGTTTCTCATGCTAGAGTAAGAGCTCATACCCTAGATCAACATCAGGTACAAATTTTTAATGGTTTGATGGGACAACCACTGGCGGGCCCCATGGTTAGTGGTGATCCATTACAGATAGTTGGTGCCTTTGGTTCTTATCCTTGCAAGGTTATTTCCTTCCTTCATACCCAGTGATTGATTTATATAGGGTGGTTGTCTTACTTAGCATTCATTTAAGATACTAGTATTGAACAACCTTTTATAGATTCTATTGTAGTACCTCGAGAGTTTTAGAATATATTTCCTTCTTACCTTCCAGGTGTCCCCCAATAGAGATATCGACTTTACTATTGATATAAAGATGGCCACTAAGCCCATCTATATTCCTCCTTATCATATGAAATAGCAAAGTTGAATGAATTAAAGGATCAGTTATAGGATTTGTTGAGTCGGGGGTTTATTCTCTCTAATGTATTACCTTGGGGTGCACTGGTTCTATACGTGAAGAAGAAAGATGGTTATGCGGATGTGCATTGATTATAGAAAGTTCAACAAGGTGACTATTAAGAATAACTAACTTCTTCCACACATTGATAATTTGTTTGATCAACTTCAAGGAATAGTGTTTTTCTCCAAGATAGATTTGAGATCGGGTTATCATCAATTAGGGATTACGGCATCAGATGTCCCTAAGACAACATTTCTGACTCGATATGGCCATTATGAGTTTTTGGTGATGTCTTTTCTACTGACTAGTACCCCAACAACATTCACGGAGTTGATGAATAGGGTATTTCATATGTATCTTGATATTTTGTGATTGTGTTCATTGAGGAAATATTTGTGTATTCCAAGAGTGAGGTTGATTATGTTCGCCATTTGAGGACAATGCTTAAGAGGTTGAGATATGAGAAGTTATATGCGAAATTCTCCAAGTGTGAGTTTTGGCTTGAATTGATGGAATTCTTGGGAAACATAATGTCCAATTAGGGTATTAAAGTGCATCGAGCCAAGATTGAGGCATTTAGAGGTTGGACAAGGCCAACTTCTCCTACCTTGTTTCGTAGTTCTGCGATATTGGATGGCTACTATAAGAGGTTTGTGCGGGGTTTATCTTCCATTGCATCCTCATTAACTAAATTGACTCAGAAGAGTGTGGGTTTCTAGTGGTTCGATGTGTCTGAGTCGAGCTTTCAAAAGCTTAAGACTTTGTTGACTTTAACTCTAGTTCTGACTCTACCCAAGAAGGGTGTGGGTTTTACTGTGTACTGTGATGCTTTGGGAGTTGGCTTAGGTGGTGCATTGATATAAAAGGGAGAGGTTATTGCATATGCTTCTAGGCAGTTGAAGACTCATGAGAAACACCATCTCACCCATGACTTAGAGTTGGCGGAGGTGGTATTTGTGCTTAAGTTGTGGTGTCATTACTTGTTTGATGTGCATTGTTACGTTTTCACTGATCATAGGACCCTTCAGTACATATTTTGTTAGAGGGATCTTAATTTGAAGCCGCATAGGTGGCTTGATTTGTTCAAGGACTATACTATGACCATTATGTACCACTCGTGCAAGGTAAATATGGTAGCAGATGCATTTAGTAGGAAGTCTTCTAGCATGGGAAGTGTTGCATCCATCTGAGTTGAGGAGCGACCATTGGCTAGAGATGTCGAGAGGCTAGCCAACAACTTTGTGCAGTTACAAATTTCTAAGGATGGCAGTGTTCTTGCCTTTTTGAGGGCCCGATCTTCCTTAATTAAGAAGATTCAGGAAAGGCAATTTGAGGATGAAAAATTGTATATTATTCGAGACAAGGTGACTAAAGGTGAGGCTAACAAAGAGTACTTGATTCTGAGGGGGTCTTGAGGATTAGAGGTAGTTGGTCATGAAAAGATCCCTAGTTCTTGCTTAAGAGAAAACTTGAGAGAGAAGAAACTTTGGTTTTGAGGAGTTAAGAGAGAATAAGAGGTTAGAGTCATTAGGAATCAGTTAATCCCACTTAGAATAGGTCAAAACGATGTAGTATAGGATTTAAAAAGAGTAGGAAAAGACCAAAATAACCCAGATTTAAATACTGATGGAGCTCTTTTTTATGGACACTTTTATGGTTCCTACAACACTCAACAGACAGTGAACGTGTCCGTATAAGGCAGAAATTTATGGGTTCCTAAAAGTCATTCTATGAATGCTTTGATGGTCCTTAGATCGATCCACGGGCCGTAAAAGTGTCCGTGAATGACATAGTTGCCAAGGTTTTAAACAATTGATTTATGGATAGATCCACGACATGTTAAAGCTTCCACGGTCCATTGAATAGTTTCTGAAACTCTCTTAGAAATTTTCCAAATTATGAGTTGTGGTATACGAATCACATCACGGCCTGTGGTTCCCTTCACAAATTGTGAAAGGGTCCATACAAACCCAATTTGTAAATTTTGGTCTTTCTGATCTTTCCAAGGGTTGATCTATGCTAAATAGCTTTTAGGGTGTAACAATTGTACTCGTAGAGTCAACTGAATCCAAGGGTGAGCTACTTCTTTCGGGTTGTCATGGTTTCGTCTTATTTTTGTAGTCCATTTTCTAGACTTAGACTCTCTTTAGTTCTATTGTTTAGGGATTTTATCCTTATAGTCTATACTATGTAGAATTTTGGTTCAGGATTTCCAGCTTCTTGGGAATTCTTCAGCAACGTTTGATGACTATCATTTTTAATTATGAAACTAGTCTTGTTTTTAAGTACTTCAACTAATCCTTTTTTTTGTTATTCAGTGATGTGTGTTAGTAGTTATGGTTCTCCCCTGGCGGTTGGTGTGGGTGTCACTCACGGTGGGTTGGGATAGTGACAGTCGCTCATCCCTAGAATAGTAAATATATTCTCATGGTATTTATATATTTCAATATGCTAGCATAATCACAAGTTTATAATTCATAACATCAGTTAAAAAGACAGTTCAATAAGTTACATGATTATTCATATCAGAAACACTTAATTCAATCACAAACAAACCTATCACGACTCAAAATACACCCTAGACATGACATGGCGTATAAGACCCCAAGAGGCCTTACAAGAGCAGCTTGTGTCACGATCCAGGGGCACACCCTAGATGTAACATGGCATATAGGACATCGAGACACCCCATACAAGCCAATTTTCAACAATCAAAGTCTATTATAAAACGAGCGGAACACTAATATCATTGTCTCAAACCATCTAACATAAGAGATAAAATATCTTGGGACACAACCCATACAATAGTCCAGCATGAAAAGAAAGACATAAAAGAGATAAAAGGGTGATCCATTCCTCAAATACAATGAGAACTTACCAAAGCTTCATTTCCTTGATCAATTATGAACCTAGCCACAAGTGTGTGAATCGAGAGCGCCGGACCCTACATTTGATAAGAATGTAGGCAAGAATATGTGTTATTACAAAGATGTACTAAATATGATGGCTAGCATAAACAACATGGACATAAGTATTAGTCAATATAAGACATAAAGCATAAGCATAATCAAGAAATCATAAGCATCATAATGAAAGAGAAATACTTCCTTAAGTAATCTCACTTAACCTTAGCCAAGACTTAGGTCATCCACCTCTAGTCAAGATAACATCATGGAAGGCATACCTAGGAAAACTCCAAGTCAAACATCTTCACAACATAATCATATCATTCATACTTACTTTTAAATACATGGGGAATTGCCTCTATGCATAGCTTATAAAGGGTAATGGGTATTCACCTCTTGCCTTGCTTACTTTAAGATTATGGGTGCTCGCCTCCACATCATTTCATAAGGATCATGGGTACCCGCCTCCATGTCTATTCATCATAATAAGAACGTGGGGAATTACCTCTTGTTCAATTCTAAGATGTATGGGAAATCACCACATATCCTTAACATATGGTGGTCAAAGGTAGTTGCCTCTAGCCTCATCATTCATTTAGCATTTTAGTCTAGATTCATTTTAGGTGAGCAATCCTTTCAACCTAGAATCATTTATCTTAGTAAACCTTTCACATTCATTCAGTCAGGCTTAGCAACTCATTGTGTGAAGTATCTCTTCCACACCATATCATCAACAATCAATAATTCATAGTCTAGGCTTTACTCTCAAAGCACTACACATCATAATAAACAATTATGCTTCATTCTCAAGTAATTTTATTCACAATTCATCTATCCTATAAGGACATAATTAAAATCATAGGATAGACATGGGTACATGTAATTTCATCCTTAAAACATGCAATTCTATCATTTCAATCATAAACAATCATAATCCAACTATTTGGATCAACATTTATCATAACCCACAACATTGGAAGAAACCCTAACTAGAATTTGGGATTAAGACTTCACAATTGGGGAATTCTAGGGGACTACATGGGAGAAAGGATCCCATGGATGAAAAACCATCATACCTTAGTCACAAGGCCCTCAAAAGTTTGAAGATTCGGGGACTTGAACTTGACCTAGCTTTAATCTCTTCTTCTTCTTGCACTTTTTAGAGAGAGAATATATTAGAGAGTTTTGGGTTTTTCTTTTAGTAATTGAGAGAATGACGTAAATGGGGGATATTGGGGGTTAAAAATACTTATATAGGTGTTTTAGACTTAGGCAAAATGACACAACTTCAATTTAATTAAAACCGGAAAGTCCCAAAGTACCCTCAACTCAGCCACCCAGACTCCACCCCGAGACCCTCCCGAAGGATCGTGGATGGACCTACTGTCCATACATGGTCAGGAATGGTTTGATTCAGAGAGTTTATTAGCCATCCACGACACCCCCAACAACGGGCCGTGGACACATCCACGGGGCCGTGGGTCCTAGAGTGGTTCTACCTTAGGTAGTTTTCTAGGGTTCCCATCATGGGGCCATCTACGGGGCATGGTCTCACCCACGTGTCGTGGTTTGTGCCTGGGAGGTGACATCTTGGAATTTTAACATGCTATTCCCTCTACTCGAATACGGGGTGTTACAATATCTCCCCCTTGGCAACATTTGTCCTCGAATGGTATTTTAGGCACTTCTTAAAGGAAACGACTCAAGACTAGCAACCCATTATGCATGCAACACATCTAAATGCACACAACCAACGAGGAATCATCAACTCCAAGTTAAACATATTCAATGCACCATATGGAAGTAAGAACTATATCTATCAACCTTATATGCATGAAATCTTGACATTTCTCATGTTCAAGGAGGAACTATCATCTCCAACTCAAAAGCAATGCTCTACACAATCTCATGGAGCCTAAATACAATTTACACACAAATACTTATTCAAGGAGAAAATCTCCACTCCAAGGTAACGCATTGTAAGACTCCGGAAACTAATAGGCTAAACTAGAGCTAAAAGTGAGGGTTAACATCAAGAGTAAGGGTTAAGGGCCAAGGAAAATGGGTGAGGGTCAAGGCAAGGGGCCAAGGTGGCCAACCTTGACCAAGGCACTTCCCACTAAGACCATAAGGGACTTCACGACCCGTATTGGACACCACGAGTAGTGGTGTCACTCGTGGAGGTAGAGGTAGTAGCCCCATTAAGGTGTCTAAAAAATGGACCCTCCACATGAGCCACTTCACGGCTCGTGAATCCTTTAACGAATCATGGGAGTGGTCTTCAACTTGACTTAGAGAAAAAGGAGTTGAAGGCAAAGTAGCTTAGCCACTGCCTCAGGGCCACGAAAGTGACCATGGCTCATTGCTAGCTCCACCGCTCGTGGTGCCCTTCGTGAAGTTGTCTTGGGCATGTGAGCTGAAGGGATAAAGTGGTCTAGCCACTACCTCAAGGACCACGAGAGGGACCACAACCAATGGTCTTAACCACGTCTCGTGGAGCCCCTCATGGGAATGTCTGGGGCTTGTGAGCTTATGGAGCCAAGTGCCTAGCTACTGCCTCAAGACCATGGATGAGACCACGGCTCATGATCATGACCACGGCTCGTGGAACCCATCGTGGTCCCTATCAGTCCACTTAAAATTAGGGCCATTTTAAGGAATTCACTTTTTCAGTCCTATCTAAGTGGGATCATTTTGTATTATTTTTATACAACTAAATAAGTTATTTTAAGTCTAAATACACCAAGACTAAGTCATTCTTCACAAACACCCAAATCAAAATCAAAAGTTCATCTTCTTCACAATATTTCGCTCTTTAAAACTCCAAGAAGAAGAAGAGTAGAATTGGAGCTAGGGTTTGAAGAAATCAATGCTTCCTCCTCAAATTATTTGAAGAATCATCTTAAGGTATAGTAGCTTTTCATCTATGGGTGGCTTTCATCCATAGTGTCCCTTCAAAACTTGTTTTGAAAGATTTCAATCTCCCCAAAAAGTTAGGGTTTCACTCTAAGTCATGGGTTCCTTTCAAAAACGTTTTCAATGGTTGATTTATGATGAATTATTATTGAATTGATGATTTATTATTGATTTAGGATGAAATCCCCCGAGGAACACATGAATTCCCCATATTACTAAATTGTGATCTCATGATGTGGGTTGGTTGATTATAGAATCATGTGAATAGATTATGTTTATATTGATCAATTTAATTGAATCATGATATTATCCATATCTATTGTAGAAATTCTAGATGTTTGGGTTGAATGTTATTCATGGTCCTTGAAGGGAAAATTATGAGAATTGTACATGTTTATAAGAATTGCGCATAAGCTTATGATACACTTAGAGAGTGAAGATCCTATGACTATGATGTAATTGTGGTATTTTTGAAAGATCATTCTCCCTATACCCTTACACATGACTATCCATGAAATGTCTATCACTGTGATAATCTTGTTGTGTTGATTGGGAAGGCTATTCTCATGAACACACTATGATCATGATGTGAAAGGTTGACTCACATATTAATGATTCTAAGGTTGAAAGGCTATTCTCACCAATTGAATCTATGAGTTATCATGATTCCATGTTGGTTTGAGTGCTAGGGAATTTTTCCATAAACATGAACTTAATGGGAATTGTGCCGAGCACCGAGAGGATATGAATATGAGATGGAAAGATTCTACGTCAGTTAGCCCGACTTTCCAAATGGTTTCCTTTTACGTCAGTAAGTCTGGGTTCCCAAAATAGTTATCTCATGAGATGGAAACCTTTTACCTCAGTTAGTCTGGGTTTCTAGAAGCAATCACCCTATTTCGTAACTATGTGCCCACATAGGTCTTTAGCTAGTGGATCTACCTAAGCTAACAAACTAGTTCTACCTTAGGCAAGTAGGATACCTCTTTTCGGTGTGGGCAGTACACCGAATTCTATGTAGCTCACATGGTCTATGTCGGTTAAGGCTATTTCCCTCCATGACAAGAATATGAACTATGACAAAAACATGAACTATCATCTATGACTTCTCAAGAAGTTTTATTTAGTGTGAGTATAGGTATTGAACTTCATTCATGTATTGCAAAAGTAGGTTTTGAAAGGGTTTATGGTGAGGTTCTCTTATGCTATGAATATATAAGAATTTATGCATATATGATATGGATTATTTCTATGAGTGGCAGTCCTTGTTACAAGTTAATGTGCATTAATATTTCCTTATCTATGAGTATTAGCTATAGATGAGGTCAAGATATGATATGCATGATTATGGTGCCCTAAAAGTGGAACTTAATATTAGATAGGATTATGGGATGTTATCTATGCATTGCACAAGTATAGCTTAGGGTTGCTTATGAGATAGTTTGACTTATGTATTTACACTAATGTGCATGATGACTCTTAAACTTGATAAAGTGCATGGTTTCAACAAAAATGTCCCTTTTACCATGTTTTAAGGATTTTATGCATGGCTATCATACTTAGTGTAATTTTTGTACTAACTCATATTCTCTACATTTTTCTATAAGTGTAGGTCCAAGTTGTTGAGGTGTGCTTCTCCTATTGTTCAAAGCTTGGATTTATTCTCTCCACGCTTTTGGTGAGTCGTCATGGTTCGAGGATGAGAGTTGTTCATTTATTGTTCCTTCTTACATTATCTTTTGAGACTATATTGTAAAGGGTTATGCCCCTTATTGATACTCGATTGTATTAGATGGTTCTATTGTGACAATGTCTACACTTCCATTTTATTTTATGAAAAGTCCTCGATTGTAAAACATTTTAAATTCCGTATCATTTCTATTTATCTTATGTCATGATATGCTTAGGGCTTGTATGATACGCCTTTGGGATCGAGTACGCCATGTTACATCTAGGGGGTACCCCTGGGTCGTGACAAACTTGGTATCAGAGTACAAGGTTTAGAATAATTCTAGGATGTTGTCTCATAAGCCACGTCTAGTATAGTCTTGTTTATGAGTGTGAAGCGCACCACATTTATGAATAAGAGTCTATAAGTTGTTTAGGAAAATTCACTTCTTTCATTACTCTTAAGTCGTGCCATAGATTCTAACTCTATAAAGTCCTCTTTCTAACCCTTCTCTTGTGTCTTCAGGATATGAATACAAGAAGGGCGAATGCTAGAAGGGTGGAAGTGGAGAATGTGAATCAAGGAGTTCCTCAAGGTAATCAAGATCCTTAAGTCAATCAAGCTTCGATTAATCCCCCGACTATGACAGATGTGGAAATTAGGTCGGCTTTTCTAACATTAGCTCGAACTATGATGTCCCAAGCCAATAGAGTTATTGGGCCCCATATGAACCCTAATATGAATATTGTGGCTTCCGGATTAAGGGATTTTACAAGAATGAACCCTCCCGTGTTCTTTGGTTCCAAACTGAGAGAAGATCCTCAAGAATTTATGGACGAGGTTTATAAGATAATTGATACCATAGGGGTGACTTTGGTAGAAAAAGTGGGGCTAGCCACTTACAAATTGAAGGGTGTGGCCCAAGTATGACATACTCAATGGAGGAGGAATAGGCCGGTAGGAGAGGGTCCCATAGATTGGGAGGTGTTCAAGAAAGCATTCCTTGATAGGTTCTTTCCCCGAGAGAAGAGGGAAGCTAAGGTGGAAGAATTTATCAAGCTTCATCAGGGATGTATGAGTGTTCAAGAATATTCTCTAAAGTTTACTGAATCATCCAAGTATGCTCCGTCTATGGTGGCGGATCCTAGGGATGATATTAGTAGGTATGTGACGGGTATGTCTAGATTGGTAAGAAAAGAATGTTGTTCGGTAATTCTTCATGATAACATGGATATATTCCGTCTTATGTGTATTCTCAACAAATTGAGGATGAGAAACTCCAAGACAGGAGTAGAGAGGTGAAGAGACCTAGAACCGGTGAAGGGAATTTTTCCAATGCTAAGTTCTATGGGAAAAGCCGACCAAGGTTCAAGATATGGTTCTCCAACCAAGGCTCCTCTAGTGCTCCAAAAGTAAACAAAGATAGGGTGTCTAACCCTAAGCCTTAAGGAGGCAATAGTGGTGGATCTTCTATGGTGAGGCCTACTTGTTCCAAGTGGGGTAAGAAACATGATGGTAGGTGCCTAGTTGGCACAGATGGTTGCTATGGTTGTCGGAAAATTGGTCATAGTGATGTGGTATTGTCCCATGCTTAGGGATCAAGGAAAAGAGGGCAAGCAAGTCCCTCATAGAGGTTCAAATTCTGATGCTCCCAAGAATAACCACTTTTATGCTCTTCAATCCCGAGGTGACCAAGAGAGCTCCCCGGATGTAGTGACCGGTATGTTACAAGTCTTTTCTAATGATATATATGCTTTGTTAGATCTCGGTGCCACTTTGTCCTTTGTGACACCTTTTGTGGCCATGAAATTTGAAATACTCCCCAAAGTGTTAGTAGAGCCTTTTTCGGTTTCTACCCCGATTGGTGACTCGGTAGTGGTAAAAAGAGTCTATAGAAGTTGTCCTTTCTTTGTCCCATAAAGTTACCTTGGTGGATTTGGTGGAGTTAGACATGTTAGATTTTGATGTGATTTTTGGTATGAATTGGTTGCATGTTTATTATGCCTCTATTGATTGTAGGACTCGGGTAGTTAAGTTCCAATTTCAAAATGAGCCTATTTTAGAGTGGAAGGGGGGAAATTATATCCCTAGGGGTTAATTTGTGTCTCGCCTCAAAGCTAGGAAAATGATCTCCAAAGGGTGTATTTGCCATCATGTTAGAGCTATGGATGTTGAGTCTGAAACCCCTTCTCTAGAGTCGGTTCCGGTAGTGAATGAGTATCCAGAAGTTTTTCTTGATGATTTGCCTCGTAGTCCTCCTGAGCAGGAAATAGACTCTGGCATTGATCTTTTACCGGATACACAACCTATCTCCATTCCTCCATATGTAATGGCTCTGGATGAGTTAAAAGAGTTGAAAGAACAACTAAAGGATTTGCTAGAGAAAGGCTTTATTCAACTGAGTATCTCTCTATGGGGTGCTCCGGTGTTGTTTGTTAGAAAGAAGAATGGATCCCTTTGAATGTGCATTGATTATCGTCAATTGAATAAGGTGACCATCAAGAACAAGTATCCCCTTCCTAGAATTGATGACTTGTTTGACCAACTTCAAGGGGCTAATTATTTTTCCAAGATCGATCTACGTTCAGGCTATTACCAACTAAGGGTGAGAGGGGTTGATATTCCCAAGAGGGCCTTCCGAACAAGATATTGTCACTATGAATTCCTAGTAATGTCCTTTGGTCTAACTAATGCACCGACAACATTCATGGACCTAATGAAAAGGGTGTTTAGACACTACCTTGATATGTTTATGATCGTGTTTATCGATGATATTTTGATCTATTCAAGGAGTGAAAATGAACATATGTAGCATTTGAGGATTGTATTGCAAGTCCTTAAACACCACCAATTATATGCAAAGTTTAGCAAATATGAGTTTTGCTAAGGTCCGTAGCCTTCCTTGGTCATATAGTGTCGAGCAAGGATATTGAGGTAGATCCTAAGAAGACGGATGCGGTCAAGAATTGGCCTAGACCTCTAACTCCTACTGATATTAGAAGCTTTTTGGGTTTGGCAAGTTACTATAGGAGGTTTGTTGAGGGTTTTTCCTCCATTGCGTCTCCATTGACGGCTTTAACTAAAAAGAAAGCTAAGTTTGAGTTGTCGGAGGCTCGTGAGAAAAGCTTCCAATAGTTGAACGATTGACTTACTTTCGCTCCGGTGTTGACCTTACCGGAGGGTACTGATGGTTTTGTTGTGTATTGTGACACCTTTAGAGTGGGGTTGGAATGTGTGCTTATTCAACATGGAAAAGCAATTGCCTATGCTTCAAGGCAACTCAAGGCTCATGAAAAGAATTATCCAACCCATGATCTCGAACTAGCGACAGTAGTATTTGCCTTGAAAATATGGAGGCATTATCGATATGGGGTGCATGTTGATGTGTTCATCGATCACAAGAGTCTCCAATATGTGTTTAGTCAAAAGGACTTGAATCTCCAACAAAGAAGGTGGGTAGGATTCTTGAAGGATCATGACATGAGTGTCCTTTACCACCCCGACAAAGCAAATGTAGTAGTGGATGCCATTAGTCGATTGTCCATGGGTAGTGTAGCTCATTTAGATGATAAAAAGAAAGAATTGGTTCGTGATGTGCATAGGTTGTCCCGGTTAGGTGTTCAACTAGTGAATTCACCAAGGGAGGTGTCATGGTCCATAATGGTTCCGAATCATCCTTTGTGATGGACATGAAATCTAAGCATGACATTGATCCTATATTAGTTGAGTTGAAAGAGTTGGTACTCAAAAAGTCCGTTGAGGCTTTCTCCCAAGGGGGAGATCGGGTGCTTAGGTACCAGGGTCGGTTATGTGTTCCGGATGTTGATGGCTTGAGAGAGGAAATTCTAGAAGAAGCTCATGGTTTGCGATATTCTATTCATCTGGGACCCACCAAGATGTACAGTGATCTACGAGAAGTCTATTGGTGGAATGGTATGAAGAAGGACATAGCGGGTTTTGTAGCCAAATGTCCGAATTGTCAACAAGTTAAGGCTGAGCACCGAAGGTCAGGAGGCTAGTCCCAAGATATAGATATTCCCACTTGGAAGTAGGAGGATCTCAACATGGACTTTATAGTGGGTTTGCCTCGTACCCGAAGGGAACATGATTCTATTTGGGTCATCATAGATGGAATGACAAAATCAGCCCACTTTATTCCCATCAAGGTTTCCTTTTCGACAGAAGACTATGCCAAATTGTACATCAAGATGGTAGTGAAGTTGCATGGGGTTCCTTTATCTATTATTTCGGATCGGGGTACTCAATTTACTTCACAATTTTGGAAGGCATTCCAAAAAGGGCTTGGTACTAAAGTTAAGCTTAACACGACCTTTCATCCCCAAACCGATTGGCAAGTGGAACGTACGATCCAAACAGTGGAGGTTATGTTGAGGGCATGTGTAATAGACTTCAAAGGTAATTGGGATGACCATCTACCATTAATAGAGTTTTCCTACAACAATAGTTACCACTCAAGTATTGCCATGGCTTCTTTTGAAGCCTTGTATGGTAGGAGATCTCTGGTTGGTTGGTTTGAAGTAGGTGAAATTGCTCTAATTGGTCCCTAACTAGTTTATGAGTCCATTTAGAAAGTCCGACTCATTAGAGAGAGGTTGAGGACGGCCCAAAGTTGGCAAAAGTCTTATGCCGATGTTAGAAGAAGGGATCTAGAATTTGGAGTTAATGATTGGGTCTATTTGAAAATCTCACCTATGAAGGGCGTGATGAGGTTTGGCAAGAAAGGGAAACTAAGTCCATGGTATGTAGGCCCATATCCAATCTTGAAACGTGTTGGGAAAGTTGACTATGAGTTAGACTTGCCAAATGAGTTGGCTTCGGTTCACCCGGTATTTCATGTTTTTATGCTTAAGAAGTGTATTGGTGATCCGCTATCCATCATTCCTTTAGAAGGGTTAAGGGTTGATGAGAGTCTTTCATATGAAGAGGTTCCGGTGGAAATCATAGACCGGCAAGTTAAAAGGTTGAGAAATAAGGAAATAGCTTATGTAAAGGTTTTATGGAGGAATCATTTAGTTGAGGGTGATACTTGGGAGTCCTAGGACGATATGAAGTCTCTATATCCTCATTTTTTTTCCTATTACTCCTATCCAAGCTTGAGGTAAGTAGTTCCTCTTGGGTTTGGTGTTTTGGGAGTCATGTGTGTTGTATGTGTTCTTTATGATTTCCTTATGATATTTACCTTCTTGAGAGAATTCATGGTAGTATAAAATGAGTTTTCATGATTTATAAGTTCCTCATGTTGTTGTGCATCTTAGTATGATGATTGCATATTTGACTTCATGAAATGATTTGACAAACATGCTTTATTATGCTTTTGATGAAATGGTATATTGGCTCCATAATGTTGTGTTTAGCTTGCTTTTAGTTGAAGAAGGTAGTTCCTCCTATGATTATGTGAAATGATGAGTTTTGTGAATAATGGGTTGTGGATGTAGCTCCCACTTCCTTGTGTTTCATTGATTATGTCTTAAGATAAGTTGATGTTTCCTCCTTTGAATTGTGCATTATTTTGATGTTTCATACATGATGGACTGCTAATCTTGAGTCTTAATTTTCATAAGGTGTCTAGATCATCATTCAAGGATGACTATTCCCATGGGGGAGATAATGTAACACTCTGGAAACTAATAGGCAAAACTAGAGCTAAACGTGAGTGTTAACATCAAGAGCAAGGGTTAAGGGTCAATGATATTGGGTGAGGGTCAAGGCAAGGGGCCAAGCTTGCCCACCTTGACCAAGGCATTACCCACCAAGACCACGAGGGTCTTCACTACCCGTATTGGACACCACGAGTCGTGGTGCCACTCGTGGAGGTGGAGATAGTAGCCCCCGTAAGGTGTCTCAAAAATGGACCCTCCACACGAGCCACTTCACGGTTCGTAAAGCCTTTAACAGCTCGTAGGAGTGGTCTTGAACTTTACTTAGGCAAAAAAGGAGTTGAAGGAAAAGTGGCTTAGCCACTGCCTCAAGGCCACTAAAGGGACCACGGCTCTTGGAGCCCTTCGTGAAGTTGCCTTGGGCATGTGAGCTTAAGGGCCCAAGTGGTCTAGCCACTGCCTTAAGGACCACGAGAGAGACCACGGCCAGTGTTCTTGACCACGGCTCGTGGGGCCCCTCGTGGGAATGTCTTGGGCTTGTGAGCTTATGGCACCAAGTGCCTAGCTATTGAATCAAGACCACATATGGGACCATGGCTCGTGGTCATGACCACAGCTCGTGGAGCCCATCGTGGTCCTTGGCACCCACTTAAAATAAGGGGCATTTTAGGGACTTCACTTTTTAAGTCTGATTTAAGTGGGGTCATTTTGTATTATTTTTATACAACTATATAAGTTATTTTAAGTCTAAATACACCAAGACTAAGTCATTCTTCACAAGCACCCAAATCAAAATCAAAAGTTCATCTTCCTCATAATATTTATCTCTCTAAAACTCAAAGAAGAAGAAGAGTAGAATTGGAGCTAGGGTTTGAAGAAATAAATGCTTCCTCCTCAAATTCATTGACAAATCATCTAAAGGTATGGAAGCTTTTCATCTATGGGTAGCTTTCACCCATAGAGTCCCTTCAAAATTAGATTTCAAAGATTTCAATTTCCCCAAAAATTTAGGGTTTCACTCTAAGTCATGGGTTCCTTTCAAAAACGTTTTCAATGATTGTTTTATGATGGATTATGATTGAATGGATGAATTATTATTGATTTATGATTAAATCTCCCCAAGAACCCATGAATTCCCCATATTATTAAATTGTGATATCATGATATGGGTTGATTGATTATAGAAGCATGTGAATAGATTATTATTATACTGATTGAGTTAATTGAATCATGATATTATCCATATCTAATGTAGAAATTCAAGATGTTTGGGTTGAAGGTGATTCATCGTCCTTGAAGGGAAAATTATGAGAATTTTACATGTTTATGAGAATTATGCATGAGCTTATGATTCACTTATAGAGTTAAGATCCTATGACTATGGTGTAATTGGGGTATTGTAGAAAGATTATTCTCCCTATACCCTTACACATGACTATGCATAAAATGTCTATGACTATGATAATCATATTGTGTTGATTGGAAAGGTTATTCTCATGAACACACAATGATCATGATGTGAAAGGCTTACTCACATATTAATGATTATAAGGTTCAACGTCTATTCTCACCTATTGAATCTATGAACTATCATGATACCCTGTTGGTTTGAGTGCTAGGGTATTCTTCTATAAACATGAACTTAAGTAATGACTTAACATGTAGTTAATGGGAATTATGCCGAACACCGAGAGGATATGAATATGAGATGGAAAGCTTCTATGTCAGTTAGTCCATCTTTCCAAATGGGTTCCTTTTACGTCAGTTAGTCTGGGTTCCCAAAAACAGTTATCTCATGAGATGGAAAAGTTTTACCTCAGTTAGTCCGGGTCTCTAGAAGAAATCTCCATATACCGTAACTATGTGCCCACAATAGGTCTTTAGCTAGCGGATCCACCTAAGATAACAAACTATTTCTACCTTGGACAGAGTAGGACACCTCTTTTCGGTATGAGGCAGTACACTGGATTCTATGTAGCTTACATGGTCTTTGTCGGTTAAGGCTATTTCCCTCCATGACAAGAATATGAACTATGAAAAGAACATGAACTATCATCTATGACTTCTCAATAAGTTCTATTTAGTGTGAGTGGGGTATGGGACTTCATTCAAGCATTGCACAAGTAGGCTTTGAAAGGGGTTATGGTGTGGTTCTCTTATGCTATGAAGATATATGAATTTATTCATGTGTGATATGGATCGTTGCTATGAGTGGAGTTCCTTGTTACAAGTTAATGAATATGAATGTTTCCAAGGAGCTCTACTTAGTGTGAGTGGGGGTATGGGACTTCACTTGTACATTGCACAAGTAGGCTTTGAAAGGGGTTATGGTGTGGTTCTCTTATGCTATGAAGATATATGAATTTATTCATGTGTGATATGGATCGTTGCTATGAGTGGAGTTCCTTGTTACAAGTTAATGAATATGAATGTTTCCATATCTATGAGAATAGGCTATGGATGAGGTCAAGGTATGATATGCATGATTATGGTGGCCTAAAAATGGTACCTAGTATTTGATAGGATTATGGGATCTTATCTATGCATTGC
The DNA here is from genome assembly GCF_000226075.1 of Solanum tuberosum. NCBI lineage: Eukaryota > Viridiplantae > Streptophyta > Magnoliopsida > Solanales > Solanaceae > Solanum > Solanum tuberosum. The sequence continues at coordinate 1,021,245 of NW_006238931.1, read as the reverse complement.
ACATGTATAGCTTAGGGTTTCTTATGAGATGGTTTGACTTATGTATTTACACTAATGTGCATGATGACTCTTAAACTTGACAAAGTGAATGGTTTCAACAAAAATCTCCTTTTAGCATTTTTAAAGTATTTTATGCATGGCTATCATTATTAGTGCATTTTTTGTACTAACCAATCTTTTCTACATATTTCTATAAGTGGAGGTCACAGTTGTTGAGGTGTGTTTCTCTTATTGTTCAAAGCTTGGATTGATTCTCTCCACACTTTTGGTGAGTCCTCTTGGTTCGAGGACGAGAGTTGTTCATCTCTAGTTCCTTCTTACATTCTCTTTTGTGACTATATTGTAAACGGTTGTGATCCTCATTGATACTCGATAGTATTAGATGGTTCTATTTAGACAATGTCTAGACTTCCATTTGATTTTATGTAAAGACTTCGATTGTAAAACGTTTTAAATTATGCATCATTTCTATTTATCCTATGTCATAATATGTTAAGGGATTGTATAAGACCCCTACGGGGTCGAGTAAGTCGTGTTACAACTAGGGGGTACCCCTGGGTCATGAAAGGCATGTTTAACAACTCATCTCATGAAGTCTATAAGAAATTCATACTCAATACGCAACAACATGAGGAAAATAATTCTCTAAAGCCATTTTCTTTTAAAACTTAAGCTTTTTCATGAACAAACAAATTTAAGGAAATCATGAAAACACATAAAAGACACATGACTTCAAACATAAGCAAACCAAGAGGAACTCGTTACCTCAAGCTAGAATAAAAGGAAAAAGATGAGGTTATCGAGACATCATATCGGCTTCTGCATCCCAAGTAGCATCCTTAACTAGATGGTTCCTCCATAGCACTTTTATGGAAGCAACTTCCTTGTTCCTCAATTTTTTAACTTGCCGGTCTAGAATCTCAACCGGTACCTCCTCATAAGAAAGGCTTTTTTCAACTCCCAACCCCTCTAATGAGACTATTGATGTCAGATCTCCAACACATTTTTTTAATATAGAGACATGCAAAATCGGATGGACCTATGCCAACTCATTAGGCAAATCAGGCGCATATGCAACCTTACCAACACGTCTTAAAATTTGATATGGGCCTACAAATCGGGGACTAAGCTTCCCTTTCTTACCAAACCTCATTACACCCTTCATGGTCAAGATTTTCAAGTAAACCCAATCAAGCATATCAAATTCAAGTTCCCTTCTTCTAACATCGGTATAAGACTTTTGTCGACTTTGGGCAGTTCTCAACCTCTCTCTAATAAGTTGAACTTTCTCAATAGCCTCATGAACTAACTCGGGCCCTACCAAGGCAACTTCAGCCACCTTAAACTATCCTATAGGATATCTACAACTTCTACCATAGAGATCCTCAAATGGAGCCATACAATACTAGAATGGTAGTTATTATTATAGGCAAATTGTATCAAGGGTAAATTGTCATCCTAATTTCCCTTGAAATCTATCACGCAAGCCCTCAACATGTCTTCCAATGTTTGGATTGTTTGTTCTACTTGCCCATCGGTTTGTGGGTGAAAATATATGCTAAGCTTAATCTTAGTACGAAGACTCTTTTGGAAAGATTTCTAAAACATAGAAGTAAATTGGGTACCACGATAAGAAATAATGGACAAAGGCACTCCATGTAGCCTTACCATTTCTCTTAAGTACAACTTGTCATACTCCTCCGCTGAGAAGGAGACTTTCATAGGGAGGAAATGAGCCGATTTCATCATCCGACCTACTATCACCCAAATAGAGTTATCTTGGCACCTGGTGGAGGCAAACCAACTATAAAGTCCATATTCAAGGCTTCCCATTTCCAAGTAGGAATTCTAATATATTGGGATAAACCTCTCGGTTTTTAATACTCAACCTTTACTTGTTTGCAATTTGGTCATTTGGCCACAAATCCTGCAATATCCTTTTTCATCCCATTCCACTAATAGATCTCCCACAAATCATGGTACATCTTGGTGGCTCCCAGGTGAGTAGAATACTGAGAACTATGGGCTTCAGGCAAGAGATGTTCCCTCAAGGCATCAACATTTTGAATGTATAAACGACCTTGATATCTAAGGACACCATCTCTCGTTTAGGAGAAAGCCTCAACAAACTACCTAAGTACCGCTTCTTTCAATTCTACCAAAGTCGGATCAATACATTGCTTTGCTTTAACATCTTCCACGAAAGATGATTCCGCCCCTTTATGAATCATGATACCACCCTTGGCGAAGTCTACCAATCGTACACCCAATTGGGCTAATCTATGGACATCCCGAGCTAACTCTTTTCTATCATCCTTAATATGTTCAACACTACCCATCAATAGTCGACTAAGAGCATCCGCTACTACATTCTCCTTACCGGGGTGTTATAGGACACTCATATCATAGTCCTTCAACAATTCGAGGCACCTTCTTTGGTGAAGATTCAAGTCCTTTTGGGTAAACACATATTGCAAGCTTTTATGGTCGGTGAAAATATCCACATGAACCCCATACAAATAATGCCTCCAAATATTTAAGGCAAATACAACCACCACTAATTCAACATCATGGGTAGCATAATTCTTCTCATGAACCTTTAGTTGCCTTGAAGCATAGGTAATCACCTTACCGTTTTGCATAAGCACACATCCCAAACCAAATCTAGAGGCATCACAATATACCACAAAGCTATATGTACCCTCCGGTATGGTCAACACTGGAGTGGAAGTAAGTCTATCTTTCAACTCTTGGAAACTTTTCTCACATGCTTCGGACCATATGAGCTTGGTCTTATTTTGAGTCAAAGCCGTCAAAGGAGAAGCAATGGAGGAATATCCCTCAACAAACCTTCTTTAATAACCAACCAAACCCAAGAACCTTATAATGTCTGTCAGTGATAGAGGTCTAGGCCAAATCTTGAATGCATCGGTCTTGATAAGATCTACCTCAATAGCTTTACTTGAAATAATGTAGCCTAGAAATGACACGGACCATAGCAAAAATTCACATTTGCTAAACTTAGCAAAAAATTGTCTTTCCTTAAGGATTTGCAACACAACTCTCAAATGATTAATGTGATCTTCCTCGCTCCTCGAATAAATCAAAATATCTCAATGAAAATAATTACGAACATTTCAAGGTATTGTCTAAACACCCTATTCACAAGTCCATAAAAGCCGCCGGAGCATTAGTCAAACCAAAGGACATAACCAAAAACTCATAATAACCATATCGGGTTCTAAAAATCATTTTCGAAATATCTCCCTCTTTCATCCTCAACTGGTGATAACCCGACCGGAGATCAATTTTAGAGAAATAACTTGCTCCTTGAAGTTTATCAAATAAATCATCTATTCTCGGAAGAGGATACTTGTTCTTGATGGTTACTTTGTTCAACTGTCTATAATTGATACACATACGAAGAGAACCATCATTCTTCTTGACAAACAACACTGGAGCACCCCATGGAGAGATACTCGGTCGGATGAAACCCTTATCGAATAAGTCTTTTAATTGTTCCTTCAACTCCTTAAGTTTTGCCGAAGCCATTCTATAAGGAGGAATACAGATAGGGTGGGTATCTGGGAGAAGGTCAATTCCGAAGTCTATTTTCCTTTCGGGAGGAATGTCGGGTAAGTCATCAGGAAACACTTCCTGAAACTCATATACAACAGGGACCGACTGAAAAATAGGGATTTCGGACTCCACATCCCTCACCCTCACTATATTGTAGACACAACCCTTCGATATCATTTTCCTAGATTTTGGGTAAGAACAAACCGAACTCTAGGCATAGAATTTCCCCCCTTCCACTCTAGGATACGCTCATTCGGGAATTGAAATTTGACTACCTAAGTTCTACTATCGATAAAAGCATAACAAGAATGCAAACAATTCATACCAACAATAACATCAAAGTCTAACATATCAAGCTCTACCAAGTAAACAAAATTAACTTTATAGGATAAGGAAACGGGACATCCTCTATAGACCATCTTAGCCACCGGGGAATCACCAACAGGAGTAGACACAAAAAAAGGTTCTAACAACACTTTGGGGAGTACATCAAACTCATAGCTATATAAAGGGTCAGAAAGGAAAAAGTAGTCCCTTGTCACGAGCCAGGGGTAACCCCTAGATGTAAAATGGCGTAGTTGACCCCGAAGGGGTATTATACAAGCCCTTAGCATATAATAAACATAAGTAATAAAAATGATGCGGGATTAAAACCTTTTTACAATCGAAGTCTTTCATAAAAACTCAAATGGAAGTCTAGACATTGTATCAATAACCATCTAATACAATCGAGTATCAATAAGGGTCACAACCCTTTACAACATAGTCTCAAAAGAGAATGCAAGGAAGAAATAATAAATGAACAACTCTCGTCCTCGAACCATGAGGACTCACCAAAAGTGTGGAGAATAGTCGATCCAAGCTTTGATCAAGAAGGAAGCACACCTCAACAATCGGGCTCTACACTTATAGAAAAATGTAGAAAATATGGGTTATTACAAAAATGCACTAAGTATGGAAGCCATGCATAAATATCCTTAAAAACATGCTAAAAGGGGACATTTAGTTGAAACCATGCACTTTATCAAACTTAAGAGTCATCATGCACATTAGTGTAGATAAATAAGTCAAACCATCTCATAAGCAACCGTAAGCTATACTTATGCAATGCATAAATAAGATCCCATAATCATATCTAATATTAAGTACCTCCTTTAGGCCACCATAATAATGCATATCATACCTTGACCTCATCCATAGCCAATACTCATAGGTAAGGAAACGTTCATGTTCATTAATTTGTAACAAGGAAAGCCACTCATAGAAACATTCCATATCATACACGCATAAATTCATATATCTTCATAGCATAAGAGAACCACACCATAACCCCTTTCAAGGCATTTTTGTTCAATGCATGAATGAAGTTCCTTACCCCCACTCACACTAAGTATAGCTCCTTAAGAAGTCATAAGTATAGTTGATGTTCTTGTTCCTGTCATAAATCATAATCTTGTCTTATAGGGAAATAGCCTTAACCGACATAGACCATGTGAGCTACATGGAATCGGGTGTACTACCCACACTGAAAAAAGGTGTCCTTCTTGCCTAAGGTAGAACGAGTTTGTTAGCTTAGGTGAACCACTAGCTAAAGACCTATATGGGAACGTAGTTACGGGTTAGGGAGATTTTTTCTAGAAACCTAGACTAACTGAGGTAAAAGGTTTCCATCTCATGAGATAACTATTTTGGGAACCCGGACTAACTGGCGTAAAAGGAACCCATTGGAAAGCCGGACCCACTGACGTAAAATCTTTCATCTCATATTCATATCCACTCGGTGCTAAGAATAATTCCTTTTAAATTCATGTTAAGTCTTAAATTAGGTTCATGTAAATGAAATAATGCCCTAGCACTCAAACAAACATGGTATCATGATAGCTCATATATTCAATAGGTGAGAATAGCCTTTCAACTTTAGAATCATTAATATGTGAGTAAACCTTTCAGACCATGTTCATTGTGTGTTAATGATAATAGCATTTCAATCAATACAAAAATATTATTATAGACATAAAAATTTCATGTATAGTCATGTGTAAGGGTATGGGAGAATGATCTTTCAAAAATACCACAATAACATCATAGTTATAGGATCTTCACTCTTTAAGTGATTATAAGATCATACACAATTCTCATAAACATGTACAAACCCTCATAATTTGTCCTTCAAGGATCATGAATCACATTCAACCCAACATCTAGAATCTTACATTCTATATGGATAATATCATGATTCAATAAACTCGATCAATATAGACATAATCCATTCACATGCTTCTATAATCAATCAGCCCACAACATGAGATAAGAATTTAGTAATATAGGGAATTAATGGGTTATTGGGGGGATTTCATCATAAATCAACAATAAATCATCAATTGAATCATAATCCATCATAAATCAACCATTGAAAATGTTTTAGAAAGGAACCCATGAGTTAGAGTGAAACCCTAGCTTTTTGTGGAAATTGAAATCTTTGAAATCTAGTTTTGAAGGGACTCTATGGGTGAAAGCTACCCATAGATGAAAATCTACCATACCTTATTGAATATTCTTTACGAATTTGGGTAGAAAATATGAGTCCTTGAACCCTAGACTTTGACTTCTTCTTCTTCTCCAATGGAGGTTTTAGTGAGAGAAATATTTTGGAGGGAATGAGTCTATTTTGGGGTTTTGAAAGAATGAATTGATTGAGTTAGTTTATAGGTCTATTAGGTTTAAAAAGACCCTACTTAATTAATTAATTAATCCTAAGCTCCTCCCTTAACCCCTAACTTAATATTTAAAGACCAAAATTATCTTCACCCACGAGACCTCACCTACAGACCGTGGGTGGGTCCACGGACCGTACTGGTCAAACGTGGGTGAGGGTCAGGGGCTAAGAAATCAGGGGGAGGTCCATCCTTCACCCATGACCCCAACCTACGGGGCTTGGGTCCATCCACAGATCGTGGATGCCCTTCGTTGGTAGGCTGTATTTTGACAGCTTTTTTGGCTGTCTCAAGGTCCTCCTCAAGGACCCTTGGTTGGTCCATGGGGGTCGTACCTTGACGTCTACACCCAAAAACACTTATATTGAATACGAAAGGTTATATTACAACTCTAACCTTTACGTTAAACCCCAATTAGGCTACTAGTTTACACATTAGGCTCTAGCATAGTTTTCTAGTTTTTTCGAAGTGTTACATTATTTCCCCCCTGGAAACATTCATCCTCGAATGACGATCTAGAAACCTTATGGAATTAAAGACTCAAGACTAGCAGCCCATCATGCATAAAACATCAAATAATTCACAATTCAAACGAGGATACATCAACTCCATCTCAACATGTTCAATGCAACACGAGGAAGTAAGAACTACATCCACAACCCATTATGCAAAAAACTCATTATTTCACATAATCATAGGAGAAACTACCTTCTCCAACAAGAAGCAAGCTCAACACAACATTATGGAGCCAATATGCCATTTCATCAAAAGCATAATAAAGCATGTTAATCAAATCACCTCATGAAGTCTAATATTTCATCATCATACTAAAATTCACAATAACATAAGGAACATATAAATCATGAAAAATTCATTTTATACTAAACATGAATTTTCTCAAGAACATGGATATCATAAGGAAATCATAAAGAACATATATAGCACACATGACTCCCAAAACACCACACTCAAGAGGAATTACTTACCTCAAGCTTGGAGAGGAGTAGAATGAAAAGATGAGGATAGCGGGACTTCATATCGGCCTCGGCCTCCCACATAGTACCCTCAACTAAATGATTCCTCCATAAAACCCTCACAGAAGCTATTTCCTGGTTTCTCAACCTTTTAACTTGCCGGTCTAGGATTTTTACCGGAATTTCTTCATATGAAAGACTCTCATCAACCACCGATCCTTCTAAGGGAATGATGGATACCGGGTCACCAATACACTTCTTAGGCATAGAAACATGAAATACCAGGTGAACCGGAGCCAACTCATTTGGCAAGTCTAACTCATAAGCAACTTTCCTAACACGCTTCAAAATTTGGTATTGGCCTACATACCGGGGACTAAGTTTCCCTTTCTTGCCAAACCTCATAATGCCTTTCATAGGTGAGATTTTCAAATAGACCCAATCATCAACTTCAAATTCTAGATCCCTCCTTCTAACATCGGCATAAGACTTTTGCCAACTTTGGGCCGTCCTCAAACTCTCTCTAATGAGTTCGACTTTCTCAATGGCCTCATAAACTAATTCGGGACCAATTAGAGTAATTTTACCTACTTCAAACCAACAAACCGGAGACCTACATCTCCTACCATACAAGGATTCAAAAGGAGCGATGGTGATACTTGAGTGGTAACTGTTATTGTAGGCAAACTCTATCAATTATAGATGGTCATCCCAATTACCTTTGAAGTCTATAACACATGCCCTCAACATATCTTGTAAGGTTTGGATTGTACGTTCCGCTTTCCATCCGTTTGGGGATGAAAAGTCATGCTAAGATTAACCTTAGTACCAAGCCCTTATTGGAATGCCTTCCAAAAGTGTGAAGTAAATTAAGTACCCCTATCCAAAATAATTGATAAAGGAACCCATGCAACTTCACTATCTCCTTGATGTACAATTTGGCATAGTCTCCCGCCGAAAATGAAACCTTGACAGGAATAAAGTGGGCTATTTTTTTCATTCAATCTACGATAACCCAAATAGAATCATGCTGCCTTCGGGTACGAGAGAAACCCACTATAAAGTCCATGTTCACATCCTCCCACTTCCAAGTGGAAATATCTATATCTTGGGACAAGTCTCCCGGCCTTAGGTTCTCGGCCGTAAGTTGTTGACAATTTGGACACTTGGCTATAAAACCAGCTATATCTTTCTTCATACCATTCCACCACTAGACTTCCCATAGATCACTGTACATCTTAGTGGCTCCCGGATGAATGGAATACCGCGAACCATGAGCTTCTTCTAGAATTTTCTCTCTTACTCTATCTCCCCCTTTGGAGAAAGCCTCCACGAACTTTTTTGAGTACCGACTCTTTCAACTCAACTAATATCGGATCAAGGTCTTGCTTAGACTTCACGTCCACCACAAAGAATGATTAGGAACCATTATGGACCATGACACCACCCTTGGTGGAATCTACTTGTTAAACACCTATGCACGGCCAACCTATGCACATCATGAACCAATTCCCTTTTTTCATCCTCTACATGAGCCACACTAGCCATGGACAATCTACTAAGGGCATCCGCAACTACATTAGCTTTGTCGGGGTGGTAAAGGACACTCATATTATACTCCTTCAAAAGTTCTAACCACCTTCTTTGTCACAGATTCAAGTCATTTTGACTAAACACATATTGGAGAGTCTTGTGATCGGTGAACACATCAACAGTCACCCCATATAGATAATGCCTTCATATTTTCAAGGAAAATACTACCGCCGCTAATTTGAGATCATGGATTGGATAATTCTGTTCATGGACCTTGAGTTGCCTTGAGGCGTAGGCAATCACTTTACCTTGTTGCATAAGCACACATCCCAACCCCACTCTAGAGGCGTCACAATACACCACAAAACCATCGGTACCCTCCGATAAGGTCAACACCGGAGTGGAATTAAGTCTATCTTTCAACTCTTGGAGGCTTTTCTCACAAGCCTCCGACCACCCAGACTTAGCTTTCTTTTGAGTTAAAGTGGTCAACAGAAATGCAATGGAGGAAAACCCCTCAATAAACCTTATATAGTAACCGGCCAAACCCAAAAAGCTTCTAATATCGGTAGGAGTTAGAGGTCTAGGCCAACTCTTGACCGCATCTGTCTTCTTAGGATCTACCTCAATACCCTTGCTCGACACAATAAGGCCAAGGAAGGCTACAGACATTAGCCAAAACTCACATTTACTAAACTTTGTATCTAATTGGTGGTCTTTAAGGACTTGCAATACAATCCTCAAATGGTTCATGTGTTCATTTTTCACACCTTGAATATATCAAAATATCATTGATAAACACGATCACAAACATATCAAGTTAGTGTCTAAACACCCTATTCATTAGGTCTATGAATGTCGTTGGGGCATTAGTTTGACCAAAGAACATTACTAGGAACTCATAATGACCATATCTTGTTCAGAAAGCCATTTTGGGAATATTAACCCTTCTCACCCTTCGTTTGTGATAGCCCGAACGTAGATCAATCTTGGAAAAATAACTAGCCCCTTGAAGTTGGTCAAACAAGTCATCAATTCTAGGAAGGGGATACTTGTTCTTGATGGTCACCTTATTCAATTGACGATAATCAATACACATTCTAAGGACCCATCCTTCTTTCTAACAAACAATACCGGAGCACCCCATTGAGAGATGCTCAGTTGAATAAAGCCTTTGTCTAGCAAATCCTTTAGTTGTTCTTTCAAATCCTTTAACTCGGCTGGAGCCACTCTATAAAGAGGAATGGAGATAGGTTGCGTATCCAGGAAAAGGTCAATGCCAAAATCTATTTCTCATTCGAGAGGAATACCAGGAAAATCATCAGGAAATACTTTCGAAAACTCATTTACTACCGGAACCGACTCTAGAGGAGGGGTTTTGGATTCAACATCCTTCACCCTTACAAGATGGTAAATGCACCATTTGGAGATCATTTTCGTAGCTTTGAGTCAAGAAACAAATTGACCTCTAGCGATAGAATTTCCCACCTTCCACTCTAAAATAGAGTAATTTGGAAATTGGAACTTAACTACCCGAGTCCTACAATCAATAGAGGAATAACATGCATGCAACCAATCCATGCCAAAATCACAGTAAAATCTAACATGTCAAGTTCTACCAAGTCCACCAAGGTAACTTTGTGGGACAAATAAATTGGAAAACTCCTATAGACTCTTTTTTCCACTACCAAGTCACCAACCAGGGTAGAAACAAAAATAGGTTCTACTAACACTTCGGGGAGTATTTCAAACATCATGGCCACAAAAGGTGTCACAAAGGACAAAGTGGCACCGGGATCTAACAAAGCCTGTACATCAATAGAAAAGACTTGTAACATACCGGTCACTACATATAGGGAGCTCTCTTGGTCACCTCGGGATTGAAGAGCATAGAAGCGGTTTTTCTTAGGAGCATTAGAATTTGAACCGCCAGGAGGGACTTGTTTGTCCTCTCTTCCTTGAGCCTTAAGCATGGGACAATCCCTCATCATATGACCACTCTTCCCCATAACTATAGCAACCATCCGTGCCAGCTACACGCTTACCATCTTGTTTCTTACCACACTTGGCACAAGTAGGCCTCACCATAAAAGATCCACAACTATTACCTCCTTTAGGCTTACGATTAGACACCCTATCTTTGTTGACCCTTGGAGCACTAGAGGAGACTTGGTTGGAGAACCTTCTCTCGAACCTTGGTTGACCTTGACCCTCGGATTTACCTTTGGAAGATTTTCCATCATCGGTCCTTGCTCACTTCACCTCCTTATTCTTCTTCCTAAGTCTTGACTCCTCAACTTGTTGAGCATACACCACTAGATGTGAGATATCAAAATTATCATGGAGCATTGCTGCACAACATTCTTTTTCAATCGAGTAAGACACACCCGTCACAAATGTACTCATCTCATCCCCCGGATTTGACACCAAAGATGGAGCATACTTGGACAATTCCGTAAACTTTAGAAAATATTCTTGAACACTCTTACTTCCTTGACGAAGATTGATAAAGTATTCCACCTTGTCTTCCCTCTTCTCTTGGGGAAAGAACCTATCAAGGAATGTTTTCTTGAACACCTCCCAATTTATGGGACCCGCTTCTACTAGCCTATTCCTCTTCCATTGAGTATACCATACTTGAGCCACACCCTTGAATTGGTAAGTGGCTACTCCACTTTCTCTACCGAAGTCACCCCCATGGCATCAACTATCTTGTAAACCTCTTCCACAAATTCTTGAGGGTCCTCTCCTACTTTGGAACTAAGAAACACGGGAGGGTTCATTCTCATAAAATCACTCAATCTAGAAGCCACGGTGTTCATATTAGGGTTCACATGAGTCGTAGTATCCCTATTGACTTGGGCCATCATGGCTTGGGTCAATACTTGGAGAGCTGACCTTATTTCCACATATGTCATACCCCCGTATCAATAGAAGCTTGAAGAACTTGAGGATCTTCGGGACCTTGCGGAGGAACTCCCTCATTCACATTTTCCTCTTCCATCTTTCTTGTGTTAGCCCTTCATGTATTCATATCTTGAAGACACAAGAGAAGTGTTAGGGAAAGGACTTCATAGAGTTATAACTCTAAGGCACGACTAAATAGTAACGAATGAAGTGAAATTTCCTAAACATCTTATAACCTCGCATTCATAAGTGTGGTGCACTTCACAGCTATGAACAAGACTCTACTAGGCGTGGCTTATGAAGCATCATCCTATAATCATTCGAAACCTTGTGCTCTGAAAACCAAGTTGGTCACGACCCAGGGGTACCCCCTAGATGTAACACTGCGTACTTGACCCCGAAGGGTCTTAAACAAGCCCTTAGCATATGAAAAACATAAGTAATAGAAATGATGCGGAATTTAAAACTTCTTACAATCAAAGTCTTTCATAAAAACTCAAATAAAAGTCTAGGCATTGTCTCAATAACCATATAATACAATTGAGTATCAATAAGGGTCAGAACCCTTTACAACATAGTCTCAAAAGAGAATGCAAGGAAGAAACTAAACATGAACATCTCTCATCCTTGAACCATGAGGACTCACCAAAAGCATGGATAATAGTCGATCTAAGCTTTGAGCAACAAGGAAGAACACCTCAACAACCGGGCTCTACACTTATAGAAAAATGTAGAAAATATGGGTTAGTATAAAATATGCAGCAAGTATAGAAACCATGAATAAAAATCCTTAAAACATGCTAAAAGGGACATTTTAGTTAAAACCCTATGCACTTTATCAAACTTAAGAGTCATCATGCACATTAGTGTAGATACATAAGTCTAACCATCTCATAAGCAACCCTAAGCTATACTTGTGCAATGCATAGATAAGATCCCATAATCCTATCTAATACTAAGTACCACTTTTAGGCCACCATAATCATGCATATCATACCTTGACCTCATCCATAGCCAATACTCATAGATAAGGAAACATTCATGTTTATTAACTTGTAACAAGGAAAGCCACTCATACCAACAATCCATATTATACATGCATAAATTCATATCTCTTCATAGAATAAGAGAACCACGCCATAACCCCTTTCAAAGCCTACTTGTGTAATGTATGAATGAAGTACCACACCCTCACTCACACTTAGTAGAGCTCCTTAAGAAGTCATAAGTATAGTTCATGTTCATGTTCTTGTCATAATTCATATTCTGGTCATGTAGGGAAATAACCTTAACCAACATAGACAATGTGAGCTACATGGAATCTGGTGTACTACCCCACACTGAAAAGAGGTGTCCTACTTGCCTAAGGTAGAACTAGTTTGTTATCTTAGGTGGATCCACTAGCTTAACACCTATGTGGGCACATAGTTACTGGATAGGGAGATTGCTTCTAGAAACCCAGACTAACTAAGGTAATAGGTTTCCATCTTATGAGATAACTATTTTGGGAACCCGGAATAACAAGTGTAAAAGGAATCTATTTGGAAAGCTGGACTAACAGACGTAAAACCTTTCATCCCGTATTCATATCCACTCGGTGCTAAGCATAATTCCCTTTAAATTCATGTTAAGTCTTAACTTAGGTTCATGTTCATGAAATAATGCCCTATCACTCAAACTAACATGGTATCATGATAGCTCATAGATTCAATAGGTGAGAATAACCTTTCAACCATAGAATCATTAATATGTGAGTAAACCTTTCACATTAGTTCATAGTGTGTTCATGATAATAGCCTTTCAATCAACATAACAATATTATCATAGTCCTAGAAATTTCATGCATAGTCATGTGTAAGGGTATAAGGAGATTGATCTTTCAGCAATTCCACAATTACCCCATAGTCATAGGATTTTCACTCTCTAAGTGGATCATAAGCTCATACACAATTCTCATAAACATGTACGAACCCTCATAATTTTCCCTTCAAGGACCATTAATCACATTCAACCCAACATCTAGAATTCTACATTAGATATGGATAATATCATTATTAAATAAACTCAATCAATATAGACATAATCTATTCAAATACTTCAAGAATCAATCAACCCACATCATGAGATAACAATTTAGTAATATGGGGAATTCATGGGTTCTTGGGGGATCATAAATCAACAATAACTCATCAATTCAATCATAATCCATAATAAATCAATCATTGAAAACTTTTTATAAAGGAACCCATGACTTAGAGTGAAACCCTAGCTTTTTGGGGAAATTGAAAGCTTTGAAAAGTAGTTTTGAAGGGACTCTATGGTTGAAAGCTACCCATAGATGAAAATCTACCATACCTTATTGAAGATTCTTCACGAATTTAGGTAGAAAATATGAGTCCTTGAACCATAGATGTTGACTTCTTCTTCTTCTTCTCCAATGGAGGTTTTAGTAAGAGAAATATTTGGGAGGGAATGAGTCTATTTTGGTGTCTTGAAAGATTGAATTAATTGACTTAGTTTAGAGATCTATTAGGTTTATATAGGTAGTCTAATTAGTATTAAAATGACCATACTTAATTAATTAATTAATCATAAGCTTTTCCCTTAACCCCCAACTTAATAATTAAAGACCAAAATTGTCTTCACCCACGAGACCTCATCCACGGACCGTAGGTGGGTCCACATACCGTACTGGTCAAACGTGGGTGATGGTCTGTGGCTAAGAAAACTGGGGAAGATCCAGCCTTGACCCATGACCCCTACCTACGGGGCATTGGTCCATCCACAATTGTGGATGCCCTTTGTGGGTAGGATGTTTTTTGACAACTTTTTGGGCTGTCTCAAGGTCCTCCTAAAGGAACCTTGGTTGGTCCTTAGGGGGTTGTCACTTGATGTTTACACCCAAAAACTCTTATATCTAATACCGGAGGTTAATTTACGACTCTAACCTTTACGCTAAACCCCAATTAGGCTACTAGTTGACACATTAGGCTCTCTAGCTTAGTTTTCTAGTTTTTTTCGGAGTGTTACACCCCTGGATCAAATAAAGCATACACATCTATATGAAAAACTTTCAACATACAAGTCACCACATCCGGAGAACTCTCTTGGTCACCTCTAGTTTGGAGAGCATAGAAACGGTTTTGCGTAGGAGCATTTCCACTCGAGCCACTTGGACCGGATGAAAGGGTAGGCTTGAGCCCTATGACAAGTCTCTCCCTCACTTCTAGCAACCAAAAGGCAGTTCCTTATCTTATGATATGTTTTACGACACCTGAAGCATGAATTAGAACCCGCTAGACACTTCCCATCTTGATTTCTCCCACATTCAGCACAAGTAGGCATCGAAGGCCTATTACCATCTCCTTGAGATTTGGGGTTAGACACCCTCTCATTACTTGGCCTCGGAGGAGCATTTGTAGAACCTTGCCCGGAGAACTTTTGTCGGAACCTTGAACTACCCCGTCCACTGGACCTACGATGTGAATAGTTACCATCGTCCACTCTTTCTCTCTTTGCCTCTCTAGATCTTTCCTTGAGATTTTCTTCCTCAATTTGTTGGGCATGCACCATAAGGCAAGAAATTTCCATGTGACGGACAAGCATAGTGGTACGGTACTCTTTGACTACCATGTCGGACACACCCGATACAAGCTTACTCATCTTGGCCCTACGATCCACCATAATAGAAGGAGCATATTTGGATAGTTGAGTAAACCTTAGAGAATACTCCCTTACAGTCATATTTCCTTGCCTATGATTAATGAACTCCAGTACTTGGCCTCTATCATCTTCAAGAGGGAAGAATCTATCTTGAAAATAACTTTTGAACCTTTCCCATTCTATGGGACACACTTCCACCGGACTTGCCTCTTTCCATTGATTGAACCAAATATGAGCAACCCCTTTGAGTTGGTAAGCGGCCAATTCTGCCTTTTCTATTGGAGTCACTCCCAAAATTGGAAGTATCTTGTAGACCTCGTCGATAAACTCTTGAGGGTCTTCCTCAACTTTGGAGCCATAAAATTCAGGAGGGTTCATCCTTGTAAAATCCCTCACTATTTCCGCTGTCATACCCACATTTCGGATCACGGGGGCAACCACCTCTCTATTGGCTTGTGCCGCCATGGCTTGCGCCAACACTTGTAAAGCCGACCTAAACTCCACATTTTTTACATTCTCATTCAATGGGTCAACTGGAGCTTGAGGAGGAGCTTTGTCAAGAACTTGAGTAGGAACCTCTTGATCAACATTGTCTCCCTCCATCCTTCTAGCATTAACCCTTCTAGTATTCATATCCTGAAAACCATCGGGTAAGGATTTAGAGAAAGACTTTATGGAGTTAGACTCCATGCCACGACTTAGAGAAATGAAAAAGTGAGATTTCCTAAACATCTAATACCCTCTCATTCATAAATGTGGCGCGCTTCACAATTATGAACAAGAATTTACTAGAGGTGGTTTGACGCTGATTACGAAGTTTGTCACGACCCAAGAGTACTGCTTAGATGTAACAAGGCGTATAAGACCTCGGAATGCCTCATACAAGCCACTTAGCATATCATAAAATAAAGCATTAGAAAATGGTATGAAATTTAAAACATTTTCAACAATCAAATTCTTTCATAAAATGAGCGGAAGTCCAACATCATTGTCTAAAACCATCTAACATAAGAGATAAGATCTTGGGATGCAGCCCATACAATAGCCCAACATGAAAAGAAAGACATAAAAGATATAAAGGGGTGATCCAATCCTCAAATACAATGAAGACTCACCAAAGCTTCACTTCCTTGATCAACTATGAACCTAGCCACAAGTGTGTGAATCGAGAGTGTCGGACCCTTCATTTGATAAGAATGTAGGCAAGATTATGTGTTAGTACAAAGATGTACTAAATATGATGGCTAGCATAAACAACATGGACACAAGCATTAGTCAACATAAGACATAAATCATAAGCATAATAAAGAAATCATAAGCATCATAATGAAAGAGAAATACTTTCTTAAGTAACCTCACTTAACCTTAACCAACCCTTAGGTCATCCACCTCTAGTCAAGCTTACATAATGGAAGGCAAACCTAGCAACACTCCAAGTCAAACATCTTCACAACATAATTATATCTCTCATACTTACTTTTAAGGACATGGAGATTCGCTTCTATGCCTAGCTTATAAAGGCTAATGGGTATTTCCCTCTTACCTTGCTTACTTTATGACAATGGGTACTTGCCTCCACAATAACATCATATGACACGGGTACTCGCCTCCATGTCCATTCATCATAATAAGAATGTGGGGAATCACCTCTTATTCAAATCTAAGGAGTATGGGAAATCACCTCACATCCTTCACAGATGGAGGTCAAGGGTAGTCACCTCTAGCGTCATCATTCATTTACCATTTTAGTCTTGATTCATTTTAGGTGAGGAATCCTTTCAACCTAGAATCATTTATGTAAGTAAACCTTTCAAATTCATTCAATCATGGTTAGCAATTCATTGTGGGAAGTATATCTTCCACACTTCATCATCAACAATCAACAATTTATATCTAGGATTTACTCTCAAAGCACTACATCTCATAATCATTAAGTATGCTTCATTCTCAAGAAATTCTATTCACAATTCATCTATCCTTTAAGGACATAACTAACCCACAAAGTTTTCCTTCATGGCACATCAACCCAAATCGTATCAATTCTACTATAAAATCATAGGATAGGCATGGGTACATGTAATTTTATCCTAAAACGTGTAATTCTATCAATTCAATCATAAACAATCATAATTCAACTATTTGGATCAACATCCATCATAACCCACAACATTGGAAGAAACCCTAACTAGAATTGAGGATTTAGAATTCACAATAGGGGGAATACTAGGGGAATCCATGGGAGAAAGGATCTCATGGATGAAAAGCCACCATAACTTAGTCACAAGGACCACAAAAGCTTGAAGATTGGGAGACCTGACCTTGACATAGCTTCAATCTCTTCTTCTTCTTTAACCTTCTAGAGAGAGAATATTTGAGAGACAGTTCTGTGTTTTTCTTTTCTGATTTGAGAGAATGACTTAAATGGGGGGTTTTGGGGGTTAAAAATACTTATATAGGTTTTTATATTTAGGCAAAACGACATCACTTCAATTTAATTAAAACCGGAAAGTCCCAAAGTACCCTCAACTCAACTGCCCAAGCTCCAACCACGAGTCCCCACCGACGGACCATGGATGAACCTACGGTCCGTCCATGTTAGGCATGGTTTGATTTAGAAAGTTGATTGGCCACCCACGACACCCTCAACAACAAGTCGTGGACCCATCCATAGGGCATGGGTCCTTGCGTGGTTCTGCCTTAGGCATTTCTCTAGGGTGTCTATCTACAGGTCCACCTACGGGGCGTGGTGTCACCCACGTGACGTGGTTGGTCCCTGAGAGGTGACATCTTGCTATTTTAACATGCTATGCCCTCTACTCGAATACAGGATGTTACACTCAATAGCAATCTACTACAAAAGAATGAAATTGGGCCTAGCCCATACATCATGTTCAAAACTGAAAATAAGAAGGAAACTGAGAACAATGAAATCCGTCCTCGAAGCATGAGGACTTACCAAGTTCGGAAATCAATCAAGTCAACTTCTAGCCACGAAACTGATAACCATGAATATCAGACACTACATTTGGGAATAATGTAGGCAAGAGTATGTGTTAGTACAAAACAATGTACCAAGTATGATAGCCATGCATAAAACATTTAAATCATGCTAAAAACGGGACATTTCATGACATGCAATTGACCAAGCTAAAACGTGATATAAGAAGCTTAGAAAACATAATTCATAAAACATGGTCAATGTAAGCTAACATATTCAAAACCTTTGAACACATATGAGATACTTCTTGAAGTAACCTTAGTTCATTATTAATGTGGAAAGTAGCCTTAACCAACACGAAGACCACGTGACCTATAACATCATCACCACTGTCTCCCACACCCAAAATGATTGTCCTACTTGCCAAGGTAAGGACCATAAAATTCTAGCTTAAGTGGGTCCACTAGCTAATGTCTATCTGGACAATCATCCTATAGGGGAACATAGGTAAGGGATAAGGAGATTACTTCTAGAAATCTGAATTCTACTAAAGGGAGAGCTTCCATCTCAATATTATCTCAGTGCTAAGCATAAATCCCACGAAATATGCATTTCTTACTTGTTCTCATTATCCATGGAAAGACACATAATCTTGCCAATCCAAGCTAAGTCATAAGACATCCATGGAAAGGTAACATTCAATAACTAATCCAAACAAGGCTTCATTAGGATAGCCCATTATCGTTGATTCAATTAGGTGAGAAGACGTTTCAACCTTAGAATCCTTACTATGTAAGAAAACCTTTCACAATCATACTTTTATGTGTTAATGAGAAAATCCTTTCCACAACACAACATTAACATCATCATTGATACATTACTCTCAAAGCATCTTTAAAACATTTACATCAATTTCATAATCTCATCATTCACCTTTCAAGGTTCAAAACCTACTTTCAATCACCACATCTAAAAACAAGAATTAGATATGGATTTCATCAAAAATTCATGTGATTCTATCACTCAACTCTTCATTTCATAAAACTCCTCTTTCATAAACAAAGACCCACATCATATGATCATAATTTGGAAAACATGGGGATTTGCATGGGTTCATAGGGTAATCATCATAAAATCATAGTAATTCATCAATTCATGCATAAGAGATCATAATTCAATCGTAAATCAATAACCAAGAGAACCCATGGAAATTAGAGAAAACCCTAATTTAATTGGGGATTTCTAACCTTGAAAATAGGAGAATTTGGGAACTCCATGGATGGAAGTAATCCATGGATGAAAACTATGATACCTCAAAGCCAAATGCTTATCTTCAATGGTGAAAATGGAGACTTTCATTAAAACCCTAGATTGAACCCTTCTTCTTCTTCAAGTTTCTAAAGAGAGAAATATTTTTGGCGAGGATATTTGTTCTTCTTTTAGATTCTTAGAAGAATGATTTAAGTTGGGGAATTTTCAAAGTAAAATGCTATAGGCCTTTAGATGAAGGCTAAAATGTCGTAGTGTAGAATTAAAATAAATCTGAAAAGACCCAAAAGACCCTGACTTAAAATTGAAATCAACTCACGTTGGAGCTCGCCAAAGGCCACTCGGTGACTCGCCAAGTGAGCCTTTAGCTCGCCAAAAATTACAGTGAGTCGACCTAGGAGCCAGACTAATTAGGAGATGGGAAGGGAACTTTGGCGATATGCCGAACAAAACAGCGAGCTCGACTTAGCTCTCTTAAAGTTCCAGAACACTGGACTCTGAGATCAGGCCAAAAGGCGAAGAAGGTTCAACTTGGTGGATCACCAAGTCACTCGCTGTTTAAACCCTACTTCACCGAGTCAATTATGGAAATGAATATTTTTCCCTTCTCTGAATCTGAGTTGTTACAACTTGACATGCATATAACACAATATAATCGATAAATACAAGAATATAGATAAAAAATCTCATATCATAAAAAAGTTTGACATAAAAGTGGAAGTCTAATCATATGTCATGACAAGCTAATCTAATAGATCAAAAGAGTGTCTGGGACATAACCCATAAACCATATACAACGTCTGAAAACTAACTACATAAGAAGGTATAGTAAAGGTGAGATTGTCCTCGGAACATAAGGACTCACCAAGTCTTCTAATGATCAAGCAATCACCTAGCGACGAGCGCGATGAGAAAGAGCATTGGACCCTATAATTTTAAACAGTGTAGCCACAAGTACGCATTAGTACATTAGTACATGAAATGTACTAAGTATGATGGAAATGAAAAAAATAAATATAAACGTGATCATATGAGGACATTTAAACAATATATGCATGACAAAGCTAAAACAATGTAAAGCCTTTTCAGATAAATCACAAATCTTGAACATGGTCAATGCATCTTAAAATTATATTGAAAGCTTTCATAAAACCTTAGAAGGAACTTGGTTTATTTTGTGGGATATTTACCATTAACCAACATTAAAAAATGTGAGCAATAACATGGAATCCGGAGTCTTACTCCCACACCAAAAAGAGATGTCCGAATTTCCAAGGTAAGGACCATAACTTCTAGCTTAGGTGGATCCACTAGCTGAGTCACTTTAGACTATCATATGGGGGCACATAGTTTTGGAAAAGGAGATTGCTACTATAGACCCGACCTCTACTAACGGGAGAACCTCCATCTCAATATCATCCTGGTGCTAAGTAAAATCCCAATGGAATTAGTCATAAATATATTCAGAGCATCATACTTTGAAAGGCAAAATTAAACTACAAATCCAACCATAAGTCATCATAGGGTAGCTCTTTTAAATCGTGATTCATACATATGTGATAAAACCTTTCAAAACCATGATTTTATATTATGTGAGAAAATCTTTCACAATTCATTAATACTTATCATAAGAATCCTTAGTTCATAAACATCCTTTTCAGAAAACATGCATAACTTTCATAATTAATACTTCATACATTCATCATCACAATCAACTAAAAAGCATGGATCCATATGAAATCAATTGAAAATCATGCACAAAAAAATTAAAATCAAACAATTGAATAATAATAAATTGAACCCATGGAGAATTGCATGAAACCCTAACTAAATTGGGTGCAAATTGAATTGGAGATTGATATTCTTATGGGACCCAATGGATAAATGGAATCCATTGGTGAATTCTCACATACGTTGATATCAAAGCCCTAAAAATTTGGAGGAAAAACCTTTAATCTTGATGAAAACCTAAGATCCTTCCTTGAGAGCTTTTGAGAAAATTTGGAGAAGATTAATTAGGAGTTTTGAGGGGTTTTGTGAGTGAATGAGAGGGATGGGTATTAATTTGAAGGGAAAACGGCAATAGGGTAGTTTATAGGGATAAAATGATGTATTTTAGGGGTTGGGTTTATAGGAAAAGACCAAAACATCCTTCATTAAAACTGCCAACCTGATCCAACGATTTGGACCTACAATATGTCGAACTTTCTACTAGCCGCACTGGTCAACCATAGGACCAAGTACTATAACCCAAAAATTGGCCAACTTCCTACGACACGATTATATGGACCGTCGAACTTTTCTACAGTCTGTAGACCTCACTTTATCCAATAATTTCACTAAGTATATATATGAAACCCTTCCACGACCTGTAGTTCCTTCTATGGCTCGTCCTAGTCAATTGTAGACCTAGTGACTTGGACTTGAGTTTTCCCAAACTCAAACTTATTCATACGAGGGCCATCAACAACCGGTAGAAGATTCTAAAAATCATAGTGTCGTCACATAGGACACAACTAGTAGCCAAAACATAAAGCCCCTTTTCTTTTCTCATTGCTGAGGTGTTACAATATCTTCCCCTTTGGGACGTTCATACTCTAATGGGAATCAAGCTAGCATGAATGGAGTGGGAGAGAAACTAGCAATCCAACATACCTAGAAATCTCATCATAATGCACATAAATAAAGAGAAATCACTCCAAGCTAAATCATAATATCAAAAATAAAGTTTCTCATGAACATGCATGCATATGGAAATATGACAATGACTAAGACACATGTATCAGAGAGAATGAACCATGAAGAACTAATACCTCAATCTAGAATTGGAGCGGAGGGAAAGGGATGAGGATACTTGGACTTCATATCACTTTCGGCCTCTCAAGTAACACCCTCAACTTTTTAATTCCTGCAAAGAACTTTCACGAAAGCAACTTTTTAATTTCTCAACTTTCGAACTTGACAGTCTAAAATCTCAACCGAAACCTTGTCAAACAAAAGACTTTCTTTAAATCCCAAACTTTCTAGAGGCACAATGGACGTTAGATCTCCAATACACTTAATCAATAAAGAGACATGGAATACCGTACGTACCGATGCTAAATTGTTAGGTTACTCCAATTCATAAGCAACCTTGCCAATATGTCTCAAAATCTAATATGGGCCCACATATCGGGGACTACGCTTCCCTTTCTTTCCAAATTTCATCACACCCTTCATGGGAGAAAATTTTCAAGTATACCCAATCATCAACATTAAATTAAATTTCTCTTATTCAAACATCGCCATAAGACTTTTGTCGACTTTGAGCTATTTTGAACCTCTCTCAAATAAGCCAAACCTTTTCCATAGCCTCATTTACCAACTTCATCCCTATTAAAGCAACCTCACCAACTTTAAACCAATAAATAGGAGACCTACATCTCCTACCATAGAGAGCCTCAAATGGTGCCATCCCAATACAAGCAAACTCGATCTAAGACAAATGGTCATCCCAATTACCTCCAGGAGACCATGATCATATATTTAATCCTTCAAATACGTGATTTGATAACCATTTGAAGTTCATTAAAGGAGATAGTGTGCATTAATCCAAAGTAGGTTGCAGACCTGGAATTTCTCAAGTCATTATCTTAACTCAAACTCGAAATTAAATCATATTAGTTAGCTTTAGTTTACTTTGAATAATACATAACTTAGAATTATTCATCAACCTTTATGGAAACATGTGCTTTAAATTACAGTTATTGGAAAAATTTAATACCTTCTAATATCATGTCTTTATGGGTACGACATTCGAGTCTTAAAAAGATCTACTTTATTACCTACATAACCATGTACACTTGCATGTGCGTTTGGACACAACTATTTTTATGCCGTTTCCGGGGACTTTAGAATTAGAATTTATTTTATTTACCTATTTTATAAGTTTATTATTAAGTGTTGACAAATTTATCTTACCTATTGGTTATTGCAGGTAGCTTTTGGACATCAAACGGGAAGGTCATCATGAGCTCCTAGAGCCATTCGTTGAATCAGAATGAGTCTTTCACTAGTAGAGAATGTGAGCACTTTTTTTGTATCATGTCATTCTGGTTAAGATCGAACCAATAGAACCAACAACACCTGTAGCAATGGAAGAGATGACAGCCCGTTAAATGGAAATCCCATGCACAACTAATGTCACTTTGAGTTTTCAGAAACAAGCTGATGGTGGTAGGTATGAGTTGAAGCAGAATATTGTGCAACTATTGCACACTAATGGACAGTTTATTGGCTTACTTCATGAGGACCCATAAGTGCACATTTAGAACTTCCTCAAAATTAGTTACAGGTACACTCCAACTGGAGTATCCCCTTATTATGTGACACTCACCTTATTAACTTTCTTTCTATTAGGTGAAGATGGTTGAAATCGGAGCCAGCAAACTCTATTACTTCATGGGATGATCTAGCTTGAATTTTTTTATACGTTTCTTTCCATATGAAAAAATAGCCAAACTTAGGAACGAGATACTGAGTTTTAAGTAAAAAGGAGAGGAGGATTTATACCAGGCATGAGATAGATTCAAATCATTACTACTGAGGTGTCCACACAATCATCAAGAAAACAAAGTCTTGTTCCATAACTTCATTGGGGGGTTGGAACCAAACACAAAATGTTTGCTTAATTCAGTTGCAGGTTAACAAGTTTGGGATAAGACTTATGTTGAATTGTTCACTTTGCTAAATAGAATCTCACATGGAAATATTGAGTGAAATGGAGGAGACGCAAAACCTGTGGTGCAAGAGACTGCTGGGATGTTAGAAGTAGATGCAGTTACAACTTTAACTACATAGATTGTTGCGATGCAAAACATGATGAACACCCATTTCAGAAATAGTTCATTGGGACAATATCTTGCTCAAGTAAATGCGACACAACAGCAACAAACATGTTACAAGGTATGTGGAAGTAGTGAACATATACTGATTATTATGGAATGAACTGAGATGTCATGAATTTTGAACGTAATGCACAATGGGTAGGGGGCCACCAAAACTACAGAAAAAGTTATAATCCAAGTTGGTGGAACCATTCAAATTTTTCATGGGGAAGAAACCTAAATTAGGCACAGGCCAAAATCAATATCATCTGCAAGGTAATGGGAAAAGTTATCAACAGCAGGGCAAAATGGTTAATTAAAGTGGCCAACAACGAAACATAAGTACTAAGTAGATGTTGAAGAAGATCATGGCTGAGCAGGCTAGAGCAAGTGGAAATATGGATAAGATAGTTGTTGATTTGAGAAACAATCAATTGGTGACACAAAATTTAGAAAAGCATTTGAGCAACTTCCTAGTTTAAAAACTCACGCCCTCAAAGGGGTTTACCAAGTAATACAAATCATAACCTGAGGCAGTTGAATGTTTTTGGTACTTGTAGTAGGCTGCAACTGGAGGAGTTGGTTCTGAAAAAAGAGAAACAATGAAATGGTAATACAAGAAAATAAAAGTAGTGAAAGTTGACAAGGTACTTTTGAGGAAATAGTGCAATCCAAAGTGAAACCATCTCCACCATTTACTCAAAATTTCAAAAAGCAAAGCGAGGATGAATGATTTGGTAAGTATCATTCTCTTCTCAAACAAGCTTACATTAATATGCCTCTTGTTGATGTTTTGCAGAAAATACCGAGGTATGCAAAATATGTGAAGGAGATTGTAGCGAACAAGAGGAGGCTAACATAATATGAAACTGTGGCAGTTACTGAAGAGTGTCGTTCGAGGATTCAAAACAGGCTACCTACTAAGCTAAAGGATTCGGAGAGTTTTACGGTTCAGATCACTATAGGGAAAAGAATTATTGCCCGAGGGTTGTGTGATGTAGGTGCAAGCATTAATCGTATGCCAACATCTATGTACAAGAAATTGAGGTTGGGTAGCCCTAATCCCACTAC
Organism: Solanum tuberosum; assembly: GCF_000226075.1. Taxonomy (NCBI): domain Eukaryota; kingdom Viridiplantae; phylum Streptophyta; class Magnoliopsida; order Solanales; family Solanaceae; genus Solanum; species Solanum tuberosum. The sequence goes on along the minus strand of NW_006238931.1, from coordinate 995,732 downwards.
CATTATCTTACAGTTGGCATATCGATCAGTAGCTAGGCCAGAAGGTGTTGTGGAAGATGTTTTGGTCCACGTGGGATCATTGATATTTTTAGTTGATTTCGTTGTGTTAAATTTGAGCCTGACCTTGAGGTTATATTCATTCTTGGGAGACCCTTTTCCTTTTTTGCCACTAGGTAAGCCCTGATAGATTATTTGCATGTTAGTGAACGACGAGGGCTCACGATAAAGTTTTGGTCTTTGACGTGTACCGAGCACTGAAATTGTTTGTTGTGTATAAAGAGTTGTTGGATGTAATGGTGATAGATCTTGTTTTAGAAGCTCATTACATTTCATCAAGAGATCCATTAGAGCGAGTGTTGATGGGACATGAAATCTATAATGATGCTAAGGCATATGAATTAGTATCATTTTTATGTGTCTAGTGTGGGAATATCAAAAGACAACTGGAACCTTTGAATAGGGTATTGAGTCCTCCGCCCAAGCCATAAATTGAAGAAGAACCCAAGCTAGAGCTATAAGCAATTCCATCACATATGAGGTATGCATTTTTCGATATGATAAAACCTTACTTATGATTCTTTTTGTAGATTTTTCTAAATTACAAGTTGAAACATCTTTAATAATTCTTAAAAAAAGAAAATGAGTCAATTGTTGGTAGATGTCCAACATACACAGGATCAACACGACACTTTTCATACATAAAATATATATGGAAGAAAGCCATAAGTTGAGTTTACAGCACCAACATCACCTGAATCTTGTCAAGAAAGATGTAGTGCATAAAGAGGGAATAAAGTGGTTAGATGTAGAGATGGTATACCTAATATCATAGCAACTGCGTAAGCTCGATACAATGTGTGCCTAAGAAAGGTGGCTTGATTGTGGTAGCAAACGACAAGAATAAAATAATACCCACTAGGACAGTCACTGGATGTTGAGTTTGCATGGATTATCGTAAGTTGAACGAGGCCACCAAAAAATATCACTACCCAGTTCCCTTAATTGACCAGATGTGGGATATGTTAGCAGGGCAGGAATATTATTGTTTTCTGGATGGTTACTCGAGCTACGACCAGATTGTTATTGCACCGGAGAACCAAGAGAAGACTAACTTCACTTGACCATATGGCATATATTCTTTTAAGTGTATACCTTTTGGACTTTGTAATGCACCATCCACATTTTAGAGATGTATGCTGGCAATCTTTCACAATATGGTGGAGGATTTTGTTGAAGTGTTAATGCACGAGTTCTCGGTATTCAGTGAGTCTTTTAATCTATGTTTGCAAAATCTTGACAAGGACTTTGCTCGATGTGAGGAAACAAATCTTGTATTGAATTGGGAGAAGTGTCATTTCTTAGTTTGAGAAGGCATTGGGCTGGGTCATAAAGTCTCGAAGAGTGAATTGGAAGTTGTTAGAGCCAAGGTAGAGGTATTGAAAAATTGACACCTCCGATCTCAGTAAAAGGTGTTAGAAGTTTCCTTGTGCATGCTAGAGAAGGTTCATCAAGGATTTCTCTAAGAACATTAGACCTATGTGTAGTCTATTAGAGAAGGAGGTGACATTTGTATTTGATAAAAGTTATGTTAGAGCCTTTGAGTTGCTGAAGATGAATCTAATTGAAGATCCTATCTTAATTACTCCTACTTTGATTTGCTAATGTGTAATCCAAGTGATATAGAAGTTGGTGCGGTGTTGGGCTTGAGAAAAGAGAAAGTCTTTCACTATATTTATTATGCCACCAAGACCCTCGACATTACATAATCTAATTACACAATCATAGAGAAGGAGATGCTTTCTTTAGTATTTGCCTTCGACAAGTTCAGATCATATTTGATAGGTACTAAAGTTATTGTTTACACTAACCATGCTACAATCCGGCACCTATTTAACAAGAAATATTCAAAACCAACACTTATTAGATGGATCCTACTACTCTAAGAGTTTGATCTGCAAATCAAGGAAAGAAAGGGAACGGAGAACCAAATTGCTGACCATTTGTCAAGATTGCATGATTCATTACATGTGCAAAATGAAGGGCGAATTCATGAGTTTCCTGATGAGCAGTTGTTTGCTTTGGAAATGGATCAACTTTTGGTAAGTAGATTGTTACCACCTCGTGCATCTACGCACCTAAAGAAAAAGTTGAGCCATGATGTTGGTTCAACATATGGGATGAGCCATTCTTATTTAAGTAGGCACTAGACCAAGTAGTGAGAAGATGTATAGCAGAGAATGAGGTGAGGCATCTGTTTGAGAGTTGTCATTCTTCACCATATGGAGGCCACCATGGAGGGGAGCGTACAATGCATGAGGTATTGCAGTCGGGTTTATTTTGGTCAACTTTGTTCAAAGATGCTTGAATTTTTATGAAGGGTTGTGATCAGTGTTAGATAATTGGAACCATTTTAATACTACATGAGATGCCATTGATAAATATTATTGAGGTTGAGATATTTCATATATGGGGTATAGACTTCATTGGCCCTTCCACTACTTCCAATGGAAATCAGTACATTCTAGTGGCAATTGATTATGTAGCAAAGTGGCTCGATGTTGTCACTTTACCCACTAATGATGCAAAAGTTATGGTGAAGTTCATCAAGAAACATATATTTACTATGTTCAGAACTCCAAGAGCTATAACCAGCAATGGTGGTAAGCAATTTATAAATCATTCAGTGTGAAATATATTGGCTAAGTATGGAGTGAGACACAAGGTAGCTACAACCTATCATCATTAGACTAGCGGCCATGTACATGTGTCAAATTGAGAGGTTAAGAAGATCTTGCAAAAGACCGCGAATGCATAGTGAGAGGATTATGATGAGAAACTAGATGAGGCATTGTGGGCATACAGAACGGAATTTAAGACACCAACGAGAACTTCTCGCTATCGCAGGTGTTTGACAAAGAATACCATATTCCGGCGGAATGTGAGCACCCAGCTTAATGGGCTATAAAGACATTAAATTTTGATCCTATGTTTACCAGCAAGAGGAGGTTAGGCCAATTGCTCGGGCTTGAGGAATTATGGCTCCACGCCTATGAAAATGTCAAGATGTATAATGAGAAGGCGAAGAAGTGGCATGATAAGAATATTGTCTCACGCAATTTTGAGCCAAGACATCTGGTCTTACTATTTGATTAGAGATTGAAGTTGTTCACCAAAAGACTTTGGTCAAAATGGAGCATACCATTTTAAGTGGTGTAAATGATGCAACATTAGGATGTGGAGCTACAGAACTCAAGTTGAATGATGAGTTATTCATGAGCAAGGTTAACCCGCGACATTAAACCAAGCGTGCACGGGAGGCAACCCATGATCATGAGCATTAAATAATTGTTTTGTGCTTTTTCTTTATTTCAATGTTTAGGACTTAGTTCATTTTCATTATTGATTGTAATAGTTTTGATATAAAAAAAAGAGAGAAAACACAAAATGATTAGTTGATCCACGACCAAAACTAAGGCATTGGATGGGAGTCAACTTATCATTTTTCTAAGTTTGGTGTTTTTCTTGAAATTTGCATGGAAATGGGGCTTCGTATTTGAGCCACATTGCAGAGTGGTCAAGGGATTTTTTTTTTGCTGGGAATTAATTCCCCAATGCAAAACAGAAGACTCTATAACAGGACCACATCGCAGATTTGGTGTGCAATTTTGATGTCGATGGGAATTAAAATTCTTGTCTAAAATATAGTGGGATATCATATTAGGGTTGCGTCATAGATCTCAGGTGTAATTTTGATTTCAACGAGAATATCATAAATAATAAGAAGGCTCTATATTGAAGTCACATCATGGATTTGGTTCAGTATTTTATTTTGCTGGGAATTAAAGACCGAAAAAACAGAGACTCTGTAACATGAGCATCATGTAGTGGAGATACTTTTTTTATTTTCATTAAAAAGTTGGGCTTGACCTAACTCCCCTTTTCCTCTACCAAACTCAATCCCCTTTTAACCCCAATTTTCACCCTCAAATCCCCATTCACTCCATAACTTCACATGATCTGCCTCTTCACCCCAACGAAAACCCCACGTCCAAATCTGTAGCACGGATGAATCACATCATCAATCCCTTCTCCATCTATTCTTCTAAAATCATTCAGGTATGTCTCGTACTACTTTTTCTCAATTTTAACTGCCTTCCAACACTGTCCTCCTTATGGGCTTGGAGTATTTTGGAAGTGTGTTTGAAATTGTGGGTTTGTAGTGATTCTCAATATGTGGGGTGTTGTTATTATCTATATTTATTGATTACAATTGTGGAGGTTTGATTTGGGTTGTCAATTTGTGCATAATTCATGTGTGTGGATATGTGTGTGCATTACGTGATGTGTAGGCATTCTTGTGAAGCACTTTGTTACTATTGAGCGTTGTTGGGCATGGAGTTTTGATTTCACCATGGTAATTAAATATTGCAAACATTAGCGGGGTGAAAATGTTTTGTTGTTTTTAGTGGTGGCAGAAATGTGTGTGGGGGTAAATGTGTACGTCAAATTTTCTACCTAGTTCTACTCACCATATGTTGAAAATACCGTTAGCAAAGTCAAAGTACAGTAATTTTAGCATACGTAGTACACACGAGTAAGTGTGGCGTGGTCCTTACTAGCCACACCTCTTGATTATTGTGGGCTGAGTTGGCATTGTATTTTCTTCTTTTTATGGAATGTTAACATGTCAAGTACTCACTGAACAGGTGAAGAGGTGGCCTCCTCGAGCCATAGAAAGATAATTCGGAGTAGGGGGACTGTACCTCCCCCACCGATAGTCCCTCGTGGGAAAACACGCCGCTTTGGCTTGAAGGAAGCAACCAAGGAAGACAAGCATCGGTGGAAGAATCACACTGAGGCTAAATACTTCTTTGATGTGTGCATCGATCGTGACAGTCTAGCCAGGGACTTTCCCCAGATTATGAGGTGGATTAAAGAACTCCATATGTAGCTCATTTTTGCTGAGCCGGTGGAGTGAAACTTGCACGTGGTTTATTAGTTTTATGCAAATAAGGCGACATAGTCGCGATCTCATTTTGTGAAAGTGCGAGGGGTTGATGTTACTTTCACACAGTGGTAATAGAGTTTACTGGCTCCGATTTTAAACCATCTTATTTCTTTCACTAATAGAGAGAAAGGGAACAAAGTGAGTCTCACATAGACAAGGAATACTCCAGTTCAAGTGTACATATCACTGATTTTGAGAAAGCTTTGAATGTGCACTTGTGGGTCCTCATAAGTTAAACTAGTAAATTGTCCAGTGTGCAATAGTTGCACCATATTCTGTTTTAACTAAAATCTACCACCATCAGGTGGCTTCTAATACTTGACGTAACATTAGTTGTGTGTGGTATTTCCACATCACGAACTGTTATCTCTGCCATTGCTATAGGTGCTTCTGGTTTAATTTCGACTAGAGGGATAGTGTACGTAAAAAGTACTTGCTTTCTCAGGTGGTGAAAGATTCGTTCCAATTCAGTGAATGGCTTTATAAGCTCCTTATTACCTTCCACGTTGGCGTACGGAAGAAACCTTTAATAAAGGACAACTAAGATCAAGTAGTCGGCATTTCTACAATAAACTTAGAGACTAAATAAATCAAATAATCCTAATTCTAAAAGTCTCCGACAGCGACGGCAAAAACTAGTTGCATCCAAACACACACACAACTGTATGAGGTCATGAAAGTAATAAAGTAGTTCTTTTTAAGATTCGTATGTCACACTCACAGAGAATTAAGATTAGATAATATCTATTTTTTCCAATAGCCATAATTTAAAGCAAGTGTGTGAAGAAACATGGATGATTATTTATAATTGAGCAATTTGTTCAAAAGTAAACTAAATTATCAAATACTAATTCAATTTAAGTTAGAGCTTAAACCATGACTTAGGAAAATATAGGGTTGCAGCCTACTTAGAAGTCATGCATAGTATCTTCTATTATGGACTTCAATTGGTTATCAAAATCACTGATTTACAAGGTTAACTATATAATCATGATCTCCCGACCTCTAATTGCCTAATACACTTGACAGTCTAACTACATCATTGAATGGGGATAGATTGAACCAATTGCCGAGCATTACGATTTCATCTTGTTTCGTAACTAAGCAAGGTTTCTAGGCACATCCCTATCTTAGATACAAATCAACCCTAGTTTCTAGAGAAGATCATGCTCCTTTTAACCCATGCTCTATCCTCATATTCCTCTCCCGAGCTCAATTTGGACAATAAGTTTATATCAATGGTGGCCAGTCACGCCATACTAAATCAAGAACAAAAAAGCAATTTATAAAATAACCAATATCAATCCATAAAGTTCAATACTACACAATCATTAGTAGCCACAACCATAGATTAAGGTATTTAGCTACTCATAATTTAATTCTCAATCTTTAAATGTTTAAAAATCATAAGAGAATTCAATAGATGTAAAGAGTATGAATGAACCCTAAAATTGAAGTACAAATTCGTCCAAGTCGTCGTTCTCCAAAAACTAGAAAAAGAATGATTAAATTAATAAAATCCAAGTCTACTTATAGTTTGGGAAAAGTCATCCAAAACCTTGCTTATAGGGTCCATGACGCGGGGTCAATACAAACCTCCCTTGCTTCCTAAAGTCCTCTTCTCCATATCATGGAGAAGATACACAATCCTCTTTCTCACCTGCTCTCGATTCAAATAATTAATTTCCTCTCCGCGACACGGAGAGGATATAGAGATACGTTCATTTCACTTTGAACTTCCTTTAGATCCTTTGACACTTGCCCTTTTATGCTTTTGTGATCAGACCAACCTTCGCTCGCTTCACGTACTTCCACTTTTGTGCCTTTTTCTCTTGCTTCTCAACCTATAGCTACTAATCACAATGGTTAATCACAAAGTACTAACAGAACCTAAACATTATCACTATAATGGGAATTCGTCCTCAAACTTAGCTCAACTGTAGGTTTTATTTGGATTCTAGGCATATAAATATGCCCAAGATCACTTGCTTATCATCCCTTCCCTTAGTAGTAAGCATCGAGCAATCTATCATCTTGCGACCACTCTTTCCACAACTAAAGCAACCATTTGTACCTCCTAATCATTTTCTTCGGTGATTCTTACCACACTTTTGGCAAGCGGAAGTAGATGGTCTATTACCATCACGTCCTTGAGGCTTAGTATTAGACACCTTATATTTGTTGAACTTAGGAGCCGAAACAATAGAAGGACCTTAACAGGAAAACCTTTACTAGAATTTCGAACGACCATGTCCACCTAATTTAGAATGAGAAAAGTCACTATCACCAGTCCTTTCCCTCTTGGACTCCCTAGACTTCTCCTTTAGATTTTCCTCTTCAATTTTTTGGGCATGTGTCATCAAATGAGAGATGTCTATCTCCTTAATTAGCATTGTGGTACGACATACTTTGACCACCATTTCGGACACATCCAACAAAAACTTACTCATCATTGCCCTAGGTCGACATACTCTATCACACTCATATTTCCTTGACAAATGTTAAAGAACTCAAGAACCTTTGCTTCACTCATCTAAGGAAGAAATAAACGATCAAGAAAGGCCCCTTTGAATTTCTCTCAATCAAGAGGACACACATCAGTAGCCCTTTCTTCCTTCCATTATTTGAATAAAACTTAAGCAACACCCTTAGTTGATAAGCGTGTAATTCTGCCTTTTCCATGGTGATACTCCCATAATTTCAACTGTATTATACACCTCATCAATGAATGCTTGAGGATCCTCATCAACTTTCGACCCATGAAAGTCCAAGGGATTCATCCTAGTGAAGTCTCTTACCCTTATCAACACCATACCCATATTTGGGTTCATGGGAACCACTACATTTCTATTAGATTGGGCCTTCATACCTAGAGCCAACACTTGGAAAATGGCTCAAAATTCGGCATGATTCACTCTCTCGGCTAAAGGGTAACTGGGACTTGAGGAACCTCGGGCTCCATATTGTTGCCCGCATTCTTTCTCACATAAGCTTTTCAGGGATCCATATCCCAAAAAGCATAGGACAAGAATTAGGAGAAGGACTGATATAGAGATAAATTCCATGGCACGACTTTAGAGTAGTTAAAGAAGTGAAGTTTTCTAAACGCTTTGTAGCCCCTATTCATAAATATGGTGCGCTTCACACTTATGAACAAAAATCTACTTGTCGCAGCTTTTCGAACATCCAATGACCTTTTCTAAAACTTATGCTCTAAATATCAAGTTTCTCATGACCCAAAGCACACCCTAGATGTGGCATGTCATATAAGATCCCTGAAAGACCCTAAACAAGCCACTTGACATGCATACAACAAAATATAATTCAAAATATAATGATTTAAGTAGAAAGTCCCATATCTAAATGAGTTTGATACAAAAGCCAAAGTTTAATAATATGTTCATACAAGCCAATCGAATAGATCAAAAAAGTGGTTAGGAAGTAACCCATACACCATGTACAATGTCTAAAAACTAAATACATAAGAAAGCATAATAAAGGTGGCATGGTCCTCGAAAATGAGGACTCGCCAAGTCTTCGAGTGAACAAGAAATCACCTAGCCATGAGCGTGAGGATAAAAGAGTGTTGACCCTACATTATTAAACAATGTAGGCCCACATATGCATTAGTACATGAAATGTACTTAGTACGAGAGAAATGAAAAAAAAAATTATAAACATGATCATATGAGGTCATTTAAAAAATAAACGCATGACCAAGCTAAAACATTATAAAGCCTTTTAAGATAAATCATAAATCGTGAACATGCTCAATGCATCTTAAAAGCATATTTAAAGCCTTCATAAAACTTTGAAGGAACTTAATTCATTTTGTGAGATATTTTCCATTAACCGACATAGACCATATGAGTTATAACATAGAATCCGGTGTCTTACTCCAACATCAAAAAGAGATGTCCTACTTGCCAAGGTAAGGACCATAACTTCTCACTTAAGTTGAATTGCTAGCTTAGTCACTTACGACTATCCTACATGAGCACAAAGTTAGAGACAAGGAGATTGATACTAGAGACCCGTCCACTACTAACGGGAGAACCTCCATCTCAATATTCCTTTGGTGCTAAATGAAATCCCAATGGAATTAGTCATAAACATATTTATATCATCATACTTTTAAAGGCACAATTAAACTACTAATTCAATCATATGTAATCATAGTGTAGCTTCTTGAGATCATGATTCATACATATTTGAGAAAACCTTTCACAACAATGATTTCATAATATGTGAGAAAACCTTTCATAATTCAATTATACTTATCTCATAAACATCCTTATTTCATAAACATCATTTTCATAAAACATGCATTGCTTTCATAAAATCATACTTCATAAATTCATAAGCTTTCTTCCTAAATTATTCATCATAAATCAAGTAAAATGCATGTGTCCATATGAAATCAATTGAAAATTATGTAATTGAATCAAATAATGCATCATAAGATTAAAATCAAACAGTTAAATCATAATAAATTGGAACCATGCAGAACTATATGAAACCCTAACAAAATTTGGGTGAAAATTTAATTGGAGATTGAGATTATTTTGGGATCCAATGGATGAATTGAATCCATTGGTGAATTCTCACATACCTTGATATCAAAGCCCTGTGAATTTGGATAAGAAACCTTCAAGCTTGATGAAACCCTAAGATCCTTCCTTGAGTACTTTTGAGAGGATTTGAGAAGATGGCTTAGGAGTTTTGAGGGTTTTGTGAGTAAATGAGAGCGATGGATATTAATTTGATGGGTAAAAATGGTTATAGGGTTTTTAAAGGGCCAAAATGATGTAGTTTAGGGGTTAGGTAGATAGAAAAAGACCAAAATAGCCTTCATTAAAACTGTCGATCTGGTTCCATAGTTTGGACCTACGGTTCAACCATAGGATTAAGTACTGAAACTCAAAAATTGGTCAACTTCCTACGACACCCTTTTGTGGACCGTCAACCTTTTCTACGGTCTGTAGACCCTATCCATAGACCTTACTTTATTCCAAAATTTCACTAAGTATGGATTACCCCGATGAAACCCTTCCATAGCTCGTAGTTCCTTCTACGGCTTGTCCTGATCAATCATAGAACTAGTTACTGGGAGTTGAATATTCCTAAAATCAACCTTATTCCTATGAGGGTCATGTACGACCCGTAAAATCTTATACGAATCATAGACTAGTCTCATAAGACACAGCCAGTAGCCAAAACATGAAGCCCTTTTTTTTTTTCCAATTTCTGAGGTGTTACAAAACACTAGCATGTTTGAAGATCAATCGACATGCAATACAACTTACATTACATATCATCAACTTAGCAAAGTATTACTCCAAGTAAATCATAACCTATCTCAACCAACAAACAAGAAGTGACAAGCTAAATTGTTGGAGTCTTCCATTTCTGAATGCCTCAAAAATCTCAAAGTCCAAGGAAAATATATATCATTATACTTTGATTATATACTTCCTTAAACAAAATCCTAACATGTTCAAACCACCTAATTCTACATCTTTATAATGTCTAACTATTTATTTCATGGTTATTTAATCAAACTAGTGGTTTCCATGATCATACCAATACTATTCATGGACTTTCAGCTCCATGAAATTATCTTGAGTAGTTTATATGCCCAAAAAATCTACTTTATTGGGTTTTAAGGTTCTCCAATATTACAATTAAAGATAGATTCACAATTCTATGCTTGAAGATTAACAGGCTAAAATAAATATCATGCATGATTAACCTTCTCCACATGATACCCCAATACTTTAATAGCCATAAGGTTCAAATTCTTAAACCATATGAGGAATGCACACTTCGATTCTGGGAAGAAATTGAATTATAGAAGAAAGAGATGATATGAAAACACTTACCTCAATAGAAAAAAAACCGTAAGTCTTGGAAAAATAGTCTTATTGTGATTTGGTCAAATATTTTATGTTATGACCAAGATGTAACACTTAATCTAGAAGCCAAACTATTTTCCATATGCATATAGGTATGTACTAGGTGTTTCCTAATTATGCGTAAGTATTAAGTTCAGTTCCTAAGTGTGTAAAGTGTTTTGGAGACGAATTAAAGTCATAAGAGCCCTCTAGTACAAGGTTGAGTTGAAAGCTTCCTTACTGATTGAGTTTTTGTGTTATATTTTACTTGAGTCGACTACAAACAAGCATAACGCATATAATATGAAGAGTTATGTGTACCATTACCTATCAATTTAAAGGTCTTTAAATATTCTTTTCAACGACACTGACCTCTTGTCAAAATGAGGTCTCAGTCAAAGTTATGATCATTTTTGTTTTGTTAGACATTTTGTCTTAGACAAGTGTTTCACTGGTGTTGAACAATTTTGAACTAGAAAGATGCCGGTTGAGGAAAAAATTAGAGGTTTTCTGCTTTGAACATGTGCTTCACTGCCATTGAACTATTTTGTATAGGCATTTCGATGGTCAAAATACCGGTGGGCCGACGGGAAATCATTCAAGTTAGTTTTAGTCCAATTTTTCTCACTTTTGGCCATTCTTTCATGCCCTAGAAGTGGTTTTCTCTCCTCCTTTCATCCTTCTTCATCAATGTTTGTCCTTCCCCATGGAAGATTTTCAACCAAAATTCCTTCATTTATTCATGAATCGTTAATAGAAATCTTAACCCTTGACTAGATAGTTTTCAAGAATTGAATCCAAGAACTTCAAGAAAGACTTTCTTAATTGTTCTTCTTCAAGTTAGGTTCTCCATCAAGATTTTTGGATCTTTTAAGGTAGGCTAGTTTTACTTGTGGGAACACCTTGTTCTTATCCACAGACTATGTTTCCATGGTTTCAAAGAATCTTCCATGAATAAATTAGGTTTAGGATTAAACCCCGTATTCTTGAATTATTCTTAAATCTTCATAAAACAATAAAAAATCTCCATGAATGTATATTATTTTCTTGATAATTCTTTTACACATGAGTTTTTAAAATATTTTCAACATGAATTTATGAATGATTATTGAAAGAAGAAACTCTTATCTTGAGAACTACTTTAATGATTTTCTTAATGACTTTTTGATAATTCTTTGGTAATTTCTTGATGTTTTGATAGAAATTATTATGTTATGCACCCTAGAACTATGAGTTATGAAAGTTCCCAAATGTAAATCTTATATACTATCATACGTTCCCTTGACAACAATATTATGATCTGATATATGTCTATCATGAATGCAAAGCTATTATAAATGAATTATAACCTCATGACGTGATTATATGAATGAAGTTTATGTACTATGGTCCTTGAATGTTATGAATATGAGCATTTGGGCTAACCCATGATCACATGAGTTTAAGGTAGCTAAGTAGTTAGCCAAGAAGGCATAAGTCTAAATGAAGAATGCTTGAAACTATGTTTGCCAGTGTAGGTTAAGGATCGTACCATTGGTTTGGGTTACTCCTTTTATTCCCCTGGTAAGGTATAGTTATGTATCCATATGATATGTCACGTTTGTCTCATACCCGACAAAGTAAGAAATGGCTTAGACGATCAGGCCGAGATCAGACTTCATGCACTCACATGGTGGTTTATGTCAGTTACACTATTAGACTCCCATGATGAACTACAATACGATGAAAGAGTTATACTTAAGGTAGTATGAATGACCTCATCTCTTAACCATCATATGTTACGATTACTATGTTAGTTGCTTCTAATGATCTGATATGTACATTATGTTTCACTCCACCATTTTACATATAGTACGATTCCATATGTACTTACGTTCCTTTTTTTTGGGGAAATTCATGTTTTACTAATGTAGGCTTCGATACATAGACTCATGCTCAAGCCGCTCACTAGGTTCTATATATTTTGCTATTGGTGATCCCCTATCTATTTTCTAGGGGATTAGTCTATATATTTCTAGTACTTTATGTTTTTATGTTTAAGGTATATTGGAGGCCTTGTCCTATGGATAGTACTTAGTTATGTTTAGAGGCTTCATAGATAGACATATGGTTATGTTTCAGTTTGGACCTTCGTGTTCCTTATCAACTATTTTAATTCCATGACTTAAGTTTTATGCAAAGTGTTTTTAATAAGACTTGACCATCCAAATGTTTTTAAATTATACTTCTACTTATGTTTAGATTTATCCTCATACAATTCCATGATATGGGTATGCTTGGGCCAGAAATTGCATTGAGTGTTTGCCACGTCCAGAGTGTAGGCTCATGACGTGACAAAACTATCACGACCTAAAGTATACCCAAGGCTTAACATGGTGTATAGACTCATGATAGTCCCCAGAAAAGACACTTAACATACACCATACAACATAATAGAAACAAACATTTAGAAGTCACATTCTTATATCATAAAAGAGTTTGAAAAGGAGGAAGTCTAACCTAGTCTCGCGAAGTGATAGATTACATCCAAAGGAAGTAATTGAGACATAACCCATACATCACATACAAAGTCTGAAAACTACAATAAAAAAAGAAATAAGAGTGTACATATCCTCGTCACATGAGGACTCACCAATCATCAAGTGTCAAAAGAGATCAACTAGCCACAAGTGTGAGAGGTAGGAGCGTCAGACCATATATTAATGGAACAATTTAGGCACAAGTATGCATTAGTAGATGAAATGTACTAAGTATGATAGAAATACATAAAAATTATGAAATCGTGCTAAAAAGGACTTTACATGACATGCAATGACCAAGCTAAAGCATAAGAAAAAGGGTTAGAAACATAAGTCATAATCATGGTCAATGCAAGCTTAACATATTAAAACACTTTGTGAAATGCTTTCGAAAGTAACTTAGTTCATTATTGTAGGAAGTTTACCATTAACCGACATAGACCATGTGAGCTAAAACATGGAATATGGTGTCTATCCCACACTAAAATGACATGTCCTTACTTGCCAAGGTAAGAACCATGAGTCTGAGCTAAAGTGGATCCACTAGCTGATGTCAATATGAGACAATCCTATGGTGGCACATAGCTATGGGACTTAGGTATTTCTACTAAGGTCCACAAACGCTGAATGGAAACTTTAATCCCAAAACCATGCTCGATGCTAAGTGAAATCCCATATAATTATCATTACTCATATTCATAGTATCATCCATGGAGAGGCACAATTAAGCAACCAATCCAAGCTAAGGTTCATTTAGAATAGCTCCTAAAACTTGATTCAACTTAGGTGAGAGAAACTTTCAACCTCATGAATCCTTGTGTGAGAAAACCTTTCAAAGTCCTGTTCTTAGTATTATGTGAGAAAATCTTTCACAACAACATTGATCTTTACTCTCAAAGCATCCTCAAAACATTTATATCAACTTCATAAAAACATGCATATGTTCATAAATTCATATTTCATAGTTCATAAGCTATATCATGTGTTCACAGTCAAAAACATGGATCATACATGGGTTCATATGAACTCAACTTAAAATCATGTTATTAGTTCAATTCATGCATTAATGGATAGAAAACAATCAATTGAATCATAGTTGAAAAGAACCCATGAAGATTGAATAAAACCTAACATTAAGTTGATAATCTAACTTCTAAAATTAGATCTTGGCAACCCTTGAAAGAAAGACTCCATAGGTGAATACTAACATACCTTAATGATCAAAGCCCAAAAGTTATGGTGAAGAATATCTTGAAGTGAAACCCTATCTTCTTTTTCCTTACCTCTAGAGAGAAAATTTTGAGAATGAACTTGGATGGAAATTTCTTATTTAGGGGAATGATTTGGAATGGGTAGTTTTAGGAATTAAATCACTTATATACAGCTAAGAGTAAGGGTTAAAACTACGTAGCTTAGGTATTAAAAAAATAGGGAAAGACTAAAATATCCTGAGCTAAAAGGCTGATGGGTGACCTAAATGCCCCGTAAACGAGTTGTACAACTCTTTACTGGTTGTTTAGGGAGCCGTCCAGGTGACCCCAAATCTTGGCAGCCTTAAACGACCAGGCCACTTTCCCCTAAACATACAATTAACCCCTAATCGGGCCGTTTAGGCTTCCTTTAAGGGTTCATGACTTGTTTTACGCTTGTGGACCTTCCCGTTAACCCACTTTAACCTTTTTTAAATTCCAAGGTGTTACATTATCTCCCCCTTGGGAACATTTTCCTCAAATGGAACTCAAGCTAACACGAAGAGAGTAGGAGAGAAGCTAACAACCCAACATGAATGCAATTTAATAAAAATGCACATATTTGAGGAAAAATCAACTCCAAGCTAAAACAGACTCAAAAAATCATTTCATAAAACATACATGCATGCAAAGGGAAACATGAGAATGACTAAGACACATGAATCTGAAAGAATGAACCATAATGAGCAAAATACCTCAAACTAGAGTAGTATCGGAGGGAAAGAGATGAGGATATCAGGATATCATATCGGCCTCTGTCTCTCAAGTAGCACCCTCAACCATTTTATTCCTCCACAACACATTTACGGATGTTATTCCTTATTTCTCAACTTTCAAACTTATCGGTCAAAAATCTCAACCAGAATTTCATCATATGAAAGGCTTTCCTTTATACCAAGACTCCAATAAAATTATCCAATAAGGACACTTGGAAAACCGGATGCACCGATGCTAAATCATTAGGCAAATCAAGCTCATAAGAAACCTTGCCAATATGTCTCAACACTTGATGAGGACCAACATAACTGGGACTAAGCTTCCCTTTCTTACCAAACCTCGTGACACCCCTCATAGGTAAAATCTTCAAGTAAACTCAATCATCAACATTGAATTCAAGATCTCTTCTTCTAACATTGGCATACGAATTTTGTCGACTTTGAGCTGTTTTAACCCTTTCTCTAAGGAGTCAAACTTTTTCCATGGCCTCGTAGACTAATTCGGGCACTATCAAAGCAACCTCACTAACTTCAAACCAACCTATAGGAGATTTACACCTCCTAACATAAAAGGCTTAGTTGGAGCGATATCAATATGGGAATGATAGCTATTATTATATGCAAACTAAATCAAAGGAAAGTGATCATCCCAATTACACTTGAAGTCAATCACACAAGCTCTCAAAATATCTTCAAAAGTTTGAATAGTACGCTCCGCTTGCCCATCCCAATTACACTTGAAGTCAATCACACAAGCTCTCAAAATATCTTCAAAAGTTTGAATAGTATGCTCCGCTTGCCCATCAGTTTGAGGATGAAGTTCTAAGCTTGACCCAAGTACCAAAACCCTTTTGGAAAGACTTCCAAAATTGAGAAGTAAATTGGGTACCATGATCAGAGATAATGGATAGGGTACTCCATGCAACCTAACCATTTTCTTTAGATACAACCTTGCATAATCTTCCGCCAAATAAGAAACTTTAACGGGAATGAAATGAACCAACTTCTTCATATGATCCAAAATAACCGAAGTCGAATCATATTGCTACGTGCTGCGGGGTAAACTAATAATAAAGTCCATGTTCAAATCTTCCCACTTCCAAGTAGGAATGCTAATATCTTAGGACAAACCTCTCAGATTTTAATGCTCAACTTTTACTTGTTGACAATTAGAACACTTACACAAAAATTCTAAAATGTACTTCTTCATCCCATTCCACTAATAGACCTCTTGCAAATCACAGTACATATTGGTGGTGTAACACCTGTAAACTAGTAGGCTTAACTAGAGTTTTAAGTGAGAGTTCTAGAGTTTAACGTGAGGGTTAGAATCATATATATGACTTTCCGTACTTAGAGTGAAGGTTTTAGGGTTAGGGCATAAAGGTACGACCCCCCAAGGACCAACCAAGGGTTCTTGAAGGGGACCCAAAACAGTCCCTAAAATCTGCCCAAAAAGAGGCCACCTTTGGGTGGGACTCACGCCCGTGGACCCACGCTTTGTGGGAAGGGGTCGTGGGTCTAGACCCTAATTTAGAACTTACAGGACTCCAACCAAGGATGACCAGCATGGCCCGTAGGTCCATGCACGGCCCGTAGGTCCATGCACGGCCCGTGGGTCGTGGTCTCGTGGGTTAGGCAGTCCACTCCTTAGGCGGTTTAAGTTGGGAGTTAAGGGAAGGTTCTAGATTTAATTAGTTATTAAGTAGGTTCATTTTATTAGTAATTAGACCACCTATATAAAGCTAATAGACCCTTAATTATATGATTCCAAATCATTATTTTCAATTCACAAAGAGACCCAATTCCCTTCAAGAAATTCTATCTCTAGAAAACCTAAGAAGAAGAATAAGAAGAGAAGCAATCTAGGTCAAAATCCTCCATTGTAGCAAGTACTATGAGGGATTTATAATCAAGGTATTATAGCTTATTCATCCTTGGATTCTTCCATCCATGGAACCCTCTAGATTTCCCCAATTGTAAAGAAAAACCCCAAATCTAGCTAGGATTTCTTCCTATGTTGTGGGTAGTGTTGAGTATGAATCCAATTGAGTAGATAGTACTTGTTTATGATTGATTTAGTATTTAATTATGTTATTATGAAGATATTATGTGTTTTCCATGACTAACCCTATATTAATTGATGAAATTATAGTAAAGTGGGTTTATGCCTTAAAGAGGGAAATTGAAGACTTAGAGATGATCTTCTAGAATTGATATTATGAGTAGTAATTGTTCAAGAATAGAAACATATAGACATGAATTGAATTAGTTTGTAGTATATATGTTGTATCATGACTAGTAAAGCTTGAAGATGAACCTTTATGATGATTTATGACTAGAATCACTTGATAATGAAGAATGTGATTAGAGTGCCTTGAAATCAAGGTATAAAGGATAATTGTAAGAAGTAAAGCTTTTTGAGTAAGGCTTGTAGTGACGCATGCTGATTCCTAGGGCTTTGAAAGTAAATCTAATATGTTGAATTTTATATGCTTGAGAATGTTTGAGAGTGAAGTTTTTATGATCATGATATGTTGTTGTGTTGTTTAAAAGACATTCTCACACACACACTAAGGCATGAATATGCTAGGAGATTAAAAGTTCTCTCACATAGAATGATTCTAGGTTGAAAGGCTTACTAACCAAAAATGAATCAAAGAAAGTTGGACTAGAATAGCTTGAAGTTGTGACTTAAGATCTATTCATGAATAGCTTGACTTGAGAAGATAAAACCGTGCTTGGTACCTTGAGTTAGGATTTTTCATGGTAGATTAGGATTGAGAAATAATACTCTCCTAATGGTAGCTTGAAATAGCATCATAGAATGCATTTTAAGATAGCATGACTTGGTTAGGACAAGACCATTTCATGGAAGCTTAGGATTCAGAAACCATACTCTCCTAAGGGTACCTTACATTAGCATCATAGGGTTCTTGTACATTAGTATGACTAAGTTGGTCTAAGACTATTTCATGGTAGCTAGGATGGAACACTTGTACCCTTACTAGAATAGCTTGGACTTGCATGTTTAGTATGTTATAACATGGTAGCTTGGTCTAATCCAATGTGGTGACTTTTCCTTGGTAGCTTGGTCTAGCCTAATAGGGTGCTATTACTTGGTAGTCTAGAAATGATAAGTAGTAATCATTGAAGTATGATAGCCTAAATTAGTACTTAGCATGGGTAGTATTATGGGGTCTTATTCATGTATTGCATGAGTATAACTTAAAGCTACTTATGAAGTATGTCTATTATGTGTTGCATGCTTAGCTTGGGTTGAGTAATAGTACTTTTCCTTGGTACCCTTGAATAAGTGAATTATGACCATTCATGAGTAATAACTTGTCTTGGACTAGTAAATAGGTACTCTTCCATGACTATTATGACTATGAGGGACATGTCCCTAATCTATGTAGTATGTATATGATGGAACTAGATTACTTCAAAGAAGTATTGTAAGCATGTTCTAATATGAGATTGCCTATATTATATATTGTTAGATTAGATTGTTTCTATAGTTGCCATCCTTGATATGTTGACTAAAAGTGAAGATTCCCTCGTCTATGAGAAATAGGCTAAGGATGAGATCATAAGATGGTAAGTATGATTATGATGACTTAAAAGTGGTACTTAGTGTGGATGGGATTATGGGGTCTTATCCATGCATTGCACAAGTATGCTTTGAGGTTACTTGAGGAGTAAGTTCTCTTATGATATGAAGGACTAAGGGTTGAATAATGCTTCTATGATGCTTATGTTGAAGACTTTACTTATGATTTTGATATTGTCTCTTATGCTTATAGTCTATTTTCATGAAGTATCTCTTATGCTTATGGATTATGTCTTATATTGACTAACCCTTATGTTATGCTCCTATGATGTTATGATAGCTATCATATTTAGTACTTCTGTACTAACGCATTCTTTAGCCTACATTCTCATCAAATATAGGGTTGGGTGATTTGAGTTCCATTCTTGAGGATAGGTTTCTAAGGAGCAAGGAGTTGAAGACTTGGTGAGTCCTCATATCTTCGAGGACCAAGCCACTATTTCCTTTATGTCTTTCGTTGTATGTTTTGAGACTATTGTATTGGCTATGTCCCAACAGCTGTTCAAAGTCGTAATAGATGGTTTGAGACAAAGTGTAGTAAGACTTCCGCTTGCTTTTAAAAAGTCTTCGATTGTGTGGATAAAGTTTTAAAATTTATGTACTTTTCTATTATCTTATGTTATGATATGCTAAGGGGTTGTATGAGATCCCTTCGGGGTCAAGTACGCCATGTTACATCTAGGGTGTACCCCTTGGTCTTGATAGGTGGCTCCCAGGTGAATGGAATATCTAGAACTATGGTCTTCCAATAAATTTTTCTGTCTCAAGTAATGAACATTGGGAACACACAAACAATCTTTATATCGAAGCACACCATCTTCCCCTTGGGATAAATCCTCAACTTCCTTTTAAAGAACCGCTTCCGTCAACTCAACCAAGATTGGATCAACACCTAGCTTTGCTTTCACATCCAACAAAAAGACGATGTGCAACCATTATGAACAACTACACCTCCTCCATTGGATTCAACAAACTAAACACCCAATTGGTCCAATCTATGAACATAACGAACTAACTCTTTCTTATCATCCTCAACATGAGCCACACTACTCATTGACAACTGACTTAAGGCATCGTCTACCACATTGGCTTTGCACTGGTGATAAAGGACACTCATGTCATAGTACTTCAAAAGTTCTAGCCACCTACATTGGAGATGATTTAGAAATATTTACTTGATTACGTATTGCAAACTTTTGTGGTCGGTAAAGATATCAACATGGACACTATACAAAATCCTCCAAATCTTTAAGAAAAAAATAACCGCCGCTAGTTCAAAATCATGGGTAGGGTAGTTCTTTTCATGAATATTGAATTTCCTTGAATCATAAGCAATGACTTTCCCATGTTGTAGCAAAACACAACCAAGACCAACCTGTGAAGCATCACAATAAACAACAAAACCATCAGTGTCAGTATAGGAGTCGAAGTGACTCTATCTTTCAACTCTTGGAAACTCTTCTCATAAGCTTCTGACCATTGTAATTTCACCTTCTTTTGAGTCAATGTTGTCAATGGTGAATACATAGAGGATAATGCTTCCACAGACCTTCTATAATAACCATACATACCTTAAAAACTCTGTATATCTAAAGCGGACAAAGGTTTAGGCCAATTGTTAACCGCCTGTATTTTCTTAGGATAGACTTGAATACCTTGACCAGAGATAATATGGCCAAGGAAGGCAGAAAACCTCAACCAAAACTCACATTTATTGAACTTTAGAATATAACTCACTATCCTTGGGAATTTGCAACACAATCCTCAAATGCTCAAAATGCTCCTCCTCACTCCATGAGTAAATCAAAATATCATCAATAGACACAATCACAAACATATCAAGGTATTGCTTGAAGACCCTATTCATCAAATCCATAAACACCACCGCAACATTAGTCAAACCAAACGACATTACCAAAATCTCATAATGACCATATCGAGTTTGAAAGCCATCTTCGGAATGTCACTCTCTTTCACCCCCTAATTGGTAATAAATCGACCAGAAGTCAATCTTAGAGTAGAAACTAGCACCTTGGAGTTGATCAGACAAATCAACAATCCTTGGAAGAGGATACTTATTCTTAATGATAACCTTATTTAGTTGTCGGTAATCAATACACATGCGAAGTTAACCATCCTTCTTACGAACAAACAAAACCGAAGCACCCCATGGGGATATACTCAGTTGGACGAAACCTTTATTCAACAAATTTTTCAATTGCTCCTTTAATTCCATAAGTTCTACCAGAGCCATAAGGTAAGGAGCACTAGAGATAGGTTGCATATTTAGGAGAAGGTCAATACCAAAGTTTATTTCCCTTTAGGACGAACATTGGGTAGATCATCGGAAACACTTTTGGAAACTCATTCACAATGGGGACCAACTCAAGAGTAGGGGTTTCAGTATCTATATCCCTAACCCGAAATATATGCAACCCTTAGAAATCATTTTTCTAGATTTAAGACAAGAAACAAGGTGACCCTTAGGCATAGACTTTCCCCCTTTCCACTCTAGAACGGGCTCATTTGGAAACTAAAACTTAACTACTTTGGTTCTATAATCAACATAAGCATAACAAGAATGGATTCAATCCATACCCAAAATAACATAAAAATCTAACATATCAAGCTCTACAAGATCAATATGAGTGACTCTATAGGATAATGAAATGGGATAATTTCTATAGACTCTCTTAGCCATAAAATATTCATTAATATGAGTAGAGATAGAAATGGGTCTAACAACACATCAAGGGGAATATTAAATCTCATAGATACATATGTCGTCACAAATGACAAAATAGTACCGAGATCAAGCAAAGTTGAATCACTAGGTGGAGATTTCGTATGATATTTTCCCTTAGTAGCAAGTGACAGACAATCCCTTATCGTGTGACCACTCTTACCACAACCAAAGAAACCCTCCGTACCGGCTAAGCATTTACTATCATGCTTCCTTCCACACCTAGTACAAGTAGACAAAGAAGATCCACCACCATTTCCTCCTTGAGGCTTACGGTTAGACACCTTATCTTTGTTGAATTTTGGAGCCAGAGCATTGGAGGAATCTTAACCGAAAAACCTTTATCGGAATTTAGAATGACCATGTCCATCGGACCTCGAATGTGAAAATTCATCATCACTAGTCTTTGCCCTCTTTGTCTCCCTAGATATTTCCTTAATATTCTCCTCTTCAATTTGTCGGGAATGTGTCATCAAATAATAAATATCAATTTCCTTTATGAGCATGGTTGTACGACAATCATTAACCACCATTTTGGACACACCAAAATTAAAGTTATTCATCCTTACCATAGAATCGACAAGCATAGTTGGAGCATACCTAGCCAATTGAGTGAATTTCAAAGCATACTCCTCACACTCATATTCCCTTAACGAAGATTGATGAATTCAAGTACTTTTTCTTCCCTCATCTTAAAGGGAAAGAACGTATCAAGAAAAACAACTTTAAACTTCTCCCAATCAAGAGGACCTAAATCAACCACCCTCTCTTCCTTCCATTATTCAAACCATACTTAAGCAACACCCTTAAGTTGATAAGCGACCAACTCCGCCTTCTCAACTGTAGTCACTCCCATGATTCCCATTATCTTATAAACCTCATGAATGAACTCTTAGGGATCCTCATCAACCTTAGAACCATGGAATCATAGAGCATTCATCCTAGTGAAGTCCCTTATTCTTGTTGCCATTATACCCAAATTTTAGTTCAAGGGAACATTCGCCTCTCTATTGGCTTGAGTCGTCATAGCTTTAGCCAACACTTGAAAAGCAACTCAAAATTTGGCATGAGTCACTTCCTTGGCCAAAGGATCTACCAGAATCCAAATTCTAACCCGCATTCCTTCTCACATATGCTCTTTGAGGGACATATCCTGAAAAGAATCAAACAAGGATTCGGAGAGAGACAAATAGAGTTACATTGTATCGTACGACTTTAGAATGATGAAAAAAGTGAAATTTCCTAAAAGTTGTATAGCCTCTTATTCAAACATGTGGCGTGCTTCAAAATCATGAACAAGACACTACTTTATGTAGCTTGTGAAACATCATAGGACCTTTCTAAACCTTGTGCTCTAAATACCAAGTTTGTCACGACCCAAAGTATATCCTAAGTGTGACATGGTGTATAGAATCTAGAAAGACCCTACACAAGACACTTAGCATATATCATATAAGATAATAGAAATAAAAATTTCAGAAGTCACAGTCTTGTATCATAAAAGAGTTTGACAAAGTGGATGTCTAACATAGTCTCAACACGACATCTATTACATCAAAAGAAAGTGATTGGGATGTAAATCATACATCACATACAAAGTCTGAAAATTGAAATAAAGAAAGCAATAAAAGTGACTCTGTCCTCGGAACATGAGGACTCACCAATAATCAAGTGCCAAGAGAGATCAATTAGCCACAAGTGTGAGACATAGGAGCATTAGAACCTACATTAGTGAAATAATGTAGGCACAAATATGCATTAAAACTTGGAATGTACTAAGTAAGATAGAAATGCATAAAAGTTATGAAATTGTGCTAAAAAGGACTTTACATGACATGCAATGATCAAGCTAAAGCATAAGAAAAAGGGTTAGAAACATAATTCATAATCATGATCAATGTATGATTAACATATTAAAACACATTATGAAATGCTTTTGCAAGTAACTTAGTTCATTATTGTGAGAAGTTTACCATTAACCGACATAGACCATTTGAGCTAAAACATGTAATTTTGTGTCTATCCCACACCAAAAAGAGATTTTATTACTTTCCAAGGTAACAAACATGAGTCTGAGCTAAAGTGGATCCACTATCTAATGTGTATCTGAGCAATCCTATGGTAGCACATAGTTATGGGACTTAGGGATTTCTACTAAAGGTCCACAGTCGCTAAACGAAAACCTTCATCCCAAAAGCCCACTATGTGCTAAGTAAAATCCGAAGGAATAGTCATTAATTATATTCATATTATCATCCATGGAAAGGCAAAAGTAAGTAACAAATCCAACCAAAAGTTCATTTAGAATAGCTCCTAAAACTTGATTCAACTTAGGTGAGAAATTCTTTCAACCTCATGAATCTTTATGTGAGAAAACCTTTCACAATCATATTCTTAGTAGTATGTGAGAAAACCTTTCACAAAAACATTGATACTTTACTCTCAAAGCATCCTCAAAACATTTACGTCAACCTCATAAAAATATGCATATCTTTATAAATACATCTTTCATAGTTCATAAGCTTCGTCATGTGTTCATAGTCAAAAATCCTAGATCAAGTATGGGTTTATATGAATTCAGCTTAAAATCATGTAATTGCTTCAATTCATGCATCAAAGAATAGAAAACAATCAATTAAATCATAATTGAAAAGAACCCATGAAGATTAAATATAACCCTAACTTTGAATTGAAAATCTAACTTGTAAAATTGGAAGATCTTAGAAACCCTATGGAGGAAAGGACTCCATAGGTGAATTCTAACATACGTTAATGATCAAAGACCAAAAGCTATGGTGTTATGAAGATCTTGAAGTGAAACCCTTTCTTCTCCTTCCTTAGCTTTAGAGAGAGAATTTGGAGATGAACTTGAATGGAATTTTATGATTTAGGGGAATGATTTGGAAGGGGTAGTTTTAGGACTTAAATGGCTTATATAGAGCTGAATATTGGTTAAAATGACATGGCTTAGGTATAAAACACATAGGGAAAGACTAAAATAACCCTAAGTTCAAAACATTTGGGGTGACCTATATGGGCCCTTAAATGGACCATATAACTCTTCACTAGCTTTTTAGGGAGCCGTCCAAGTGACCCCAAGTCCTAGCAGCCTTAAACGGCCAGGCCAGTTTCCCCAAAACGGCCATTGAACCCATAAATGAGCCATTTAGGATTCCTTTAAGGGTTCATGGCTTGTTTTAGTACATTTGACCTACCTATCAACCCACTTTAACCTTTTTCAAAGTATGAGGTGTTACAAAAAGAGTGGTGTAAAACCCTGGATTCGAAAAGGGGGAGCCTAGCAAAATTTCAGCAATAACATGCGCCATCCACAAGGGCAAACCACGACCCGTGGGTTGAACCACAGACCATAAGTGGGTCCGTGGAAGGGCCACCAAAGATTGCCTAGACCATGAACCACGACTGGAACTACAGACTGTAGGTGGATCCACGGTCCGTGGTCCAAGGGTCGTATGTCCAAGAAAAAATCTTTGACCACCATCGATGGTCCACTAGGACGGGCCGTGGGTCAGACCATGGTCCGTCGACTGGGCCCATTGTTGGTAGGTCGGTGACCCCTGATAGTTAGTTTAGGGGTAGTTAGGTATTTTCCTAAATAATTAGTTCCTATACTATGTCATTTTCCTATGTTTAGGACCCCTATTTAAGTTTTTTTTTACCCTAAAATTCACCCCATTTACTTTAGTCTTCAAAATTCATAAAAGTAAACCAAATCTTCTCTTAATCAATTGTCTCTCTAGAACTTAAAGAAGTTTCAACCTAGGGTTTCAATCTAAGGTTCCAATTCCTCCATTGAAGGCTAGCATTCATAGTCAAGGTATGATAGTGTTCATCCATGATTTCCTTCCATACATGGAGTTCCCAAATTCCTCTATTTTCAAAAGGTAGAATTCCCCAATTGAGTTAAGGTTTTCTTCAATTACCATGGGTTCATTTCATTATTTATTTGAATGATTGAATTATGATCTTCTAATCATGAATCGATGATTTACCATAATTTTAGGATGATTTCCCCATGAACCCATATAATTCCCCATGTTTTTAAGTTGTGAATCATATGATGTGGAATTTTGATTATGAAGGAAGAGTTCTATGAAATTAAGCATGTATTGCAAGCTTTACATGAAATTATGATGAAATCCATAACTAACCTATGGTTTCTAAGTATTGAAGATTGAAAGTAGGTTCTTGACCTCAAGAGGTAAATTATGGATATATGCATTTTCTTACGAAATCTATGCAAATGTTTTAAGGGTGCTTTGAGAGTAAAGAACCATATGATGATGTTGTTGTTGTGTTGTTGAAAGGATATTCTCATAAACACATACTAGCATGATGTGAAAGGTTTTCTCACATAATAAAGATTCTTAGGTTGAAAAAGCTTTCTCACTTAATTGAGTCAAAGAGTAAGAGCTATCCTAATGAAACTAGTTTGGATTGGTTATTCTAGGATACCTTTCCATGGATTATGAGATAAGTCAAGACTTAATAACAATTCAGTGGGATTTATGCTTAGCACAGAGTGGATATTGAATTGAGATGGAAGCTCTAAGTTAGTAGAGGTGGGGTTTCTAGAAGCAATCTCTTGAGGTGGAATCCCTCACGTTAGTAGAGGCCGGGTTTCTAGTAGCAATCTTTGTATCCCTTAAACTATGTGCCCCCATGGGATGATTAGCTAGTGGATCCATTTAAGCTAGAGGTTTATGGTTCTATCTTAGGTAAGTAGAACAACCATTTTTGGTGTGGGAGACACTGGGAGATCATGTTTTAGCTCATATGGTCTCGATGTCGGTTAAGGCTAATTCTCACAACAAGATTAATAATGAACTAAGGTTACTTCAAGAAGTTTCGTACATGAGTTCAAAGGTTTTAAAGATGATGCTAGCTTGCATTGACTATGATGTTATGACTTATTTTTTCCAACTCTCTCATATGATGTTTTAGCTTATTAAATTTCATGTCATGAAATGAAATTTCCCTTTTAGCATGTTTTAAATGTTTTATGCATGGCTATCGTACTTGGTGCATTGTTTTGTACTGACGCATACTCTTACCTATATTTTGCCCAAATGTAGAGTCCGACAGTCAGGGTCATCAGTTTCGTGGCTAGAGGTTGCCGTGAGATATTTCCAAGCTTTGGTGAGTCCTCATGCTTCGAGGACGGATTTTAATTGTTTTAGTTCCATTTCATATATTTATATTTTGGACATGATGTATGGGATAGGCCCAATTTCATTCTATTGTATTAGATGGCTATGATGAGACATGGATTTAGACTTCCGCTTTCTTTATAAAATGTTTTGGACTTGAATGTTGTTTTTACTCATATTTTTTTATTTCTTATGTTATGATATCTAAGTGTCTTGTATGGATTACTTCGGGATTTTATACGCCATGTTTCATCTAGGGTGTACCCCTGGGTCGTGACAAACTTGGTATCAGAGCACAGGGTTTAGAATGGTCCAAGTATGTCTCATAAGCCACATCTAGTAGAGTTTTGTTCATGAGTGTGAAGCATGCTACATTATTAATGAGAGGCCATAAGATGTTTAGAAAACTCCACTTTTTTTATTACTCTTAAGTCTTGTGATAGAGTTTAACTCTATAAAGTCTCTCTCCTAATCCTTATCTTATGTTCTTTAGGATATGGCTACTCGAAAGGCTTATAATAGAAGGAATGTAAGGGAGAATGCCAAACAAGAAGCTCCCTCTCAAGCCCCTCAAGCTCTGGTCGATCCTTTGGCCGAACAATTTACAAATGCGGAGTTTAGGACTGCTTTTCAAATGTTGGATCAAGCCAATAGGGAGGTGGTAGTTCCCATGAACCCTAATGTGTGTACGGCGTCTTCAAGAGTGAGGACTTTACAAGGTTGAATCCCCCAGATTTTCATGATTCTAAGGTTGAGAAAGATCCTCAAGAGTTTATTGATGAGGTCTATAAGGTTTTGATGATCATGGGAGTCACGCCGGTAGAAAAGGCGGAATAGGCCGCTTATAGATTGAAGGTGTTTCTCAATTATGGTACAATCAATGGAAAGAAAGGAGACTGAAAGATGCAGGTCCTCTTGATTGGGAGAAGTTTAAGGCCGCTTTTCTTGATAGGTTATTTCCCCTTGAGATGAGGGAAGCCAAAGTGCTTGAGTTCATTAATCTTTGGCAAGGAAGTATGAGTGTGAGGGAATATGCTCTAAACTTCACTCAATTGTCTAAATATGCTCCAACAATGGTTGCCAATTCAAGGGCTAGAATGAGTAAGTTTGTTTCGGGTGTGTCCGAAATGGTGCTTAAAGAGTGCCGAACCACCATGCTCATTAATGACATGGACATCTCACATCTCATGGACCATGCCCAACAAATCGAAGAGGAGAAACGTAAGGAAAGATCAAGGGAAACAAAGAGGGCTAAAACTGGTGATGGTAATTTCTCACATGCAAGGTCTGATAGACATGGTCGTCCTAGATTTTGACAAGGATTTTCCAGTCAAGGTTCCTCCAATGCTCCTTCTAAGTTCAACAAAGAGAGGGTGTCTAACCCTAAACCTCAAGGAGGTAATGGTGGTGGATCTTCATTGCTTAGGTCTACTTGGGGTAAGTGTGGAAGGAAGCACGAGGGTAAGTGTCTAGCCGGTATGGATGGTTTCTTTGGTTGTGGTAAGAGTGGTTAAAAAATGAGGGATTGCCCGATGCTTATGGCGAAAGAAAGGGAGGGCAAGAAAGCTCCTCCTAATGGTTCGAATTCCACTGCTCCCAAGCAAAACAGATTATATGCACTCCAGTCTCGAGGTGACCAAGAGGGTTCTTTTAATGTGGTTACTGGTATGTTGAAATTTGTCCAACTTGATGTATATGATTTGCTTAATCCTGGTGCTACTTTGTATTTCGTGATGCCATATGTTTCTATGAGGTTTAATGTTCTTCCGGATGTGATGTTAGAACCTTTTTTTGTCTCTACTCTTGTGGGTGATTATGTGGTTGCTAAGAGGGTCTATTGAAAGTGTCACATTTCCTTGTCCCATAGAGTTACTCTTGTTGACTTGGTAGAGCTTGATATGTTAGACTTTTATGATATTCTTGGTATGGATTGTCTCCACTCTTGTTATGCTTCCATTGATTGTAGAACTCGTGTAGTCAAGTTTCAGTTTCTAAATGAGCCTATCCTAGAGTGGAAGGGGGGAATTATATGCCTAAGGGTCAGTTTGTCTCTTGTCTTAAAGCTAGAAAGATGATTTCTAAGGGTTGCATTTACCATATTGTTAGGGTAAGGGATGTAGATTCCAAAACCCCTACTCTTGAGTCGATCCCCGTTGTTAATGAGTTTCCGAAAGTGTTCCCTAATGATTTGCCCAGTATTCCTCTCGAAAGGGAAATAGACTTCGGTATTGACCTTCTCCCAGATACGTAACTTATTTTTATTCCTCATTATAGAATGGCCCAGGCAGAGTTAAAGGAGTTGAAAGAATAATAGAAAGACTTGTTGGATAAGGGTTTCATCTGACTGAGTATCTCTTCTGGGGTACTCCAGTTTTGTTTGTTAGAAAGAAGGATGGTTCTCTTCGTATGTGTATTGATTATCGTCAGTTGAACAAAGTGACCATTAAGAACAAGTATCCTCTTTCGAGGATAGATGATTTATTTGACCAACTTCAAGGAGCAAGTTATTTCTCTAAGATTGATCTTCGGTCGGGTTATCACCAATTGAGGGTAACGGAAAATGACATTTTGAAAATTGCTTATAGAACCCGGTATGGTCGTTATGAGTTTTTGGTAATGTCGTTTGGGTTGACTAATGCTCCAGCGGCGTTTATGGATTTGATGAATAGGGTGTTTAGACAATACCTTGATATGTTCTTAATTGTGTTAATTGATGATATATTGATTTATTCGAGAAGTGAGGATGAACATATAGATCATTTGAGGATTGTTTTGCAAATTCTCAAGGACCAACAACTCTTCGCTAAGTTTAGCAAATGTTAATTTTTGTTAAGGTTTGTAGCTTTTCTTGGTCATATTGTTTCAAGTAAGGGTATTGAGGTAGATCCAAAGAAGACGGATGCGGTCAAAAGTTGGCCTAGATCTCTAACCCCTTTCGGTATAAAAAGCTTCTTGGGTTTGGCAGATTACTATAGAAGGCTTATTGAAGGGTTTTCTTCCATTGCCTCTCCT
Source organism: Solanum tuberosum (assembly GCF_000226075.1). NCBI lineage: Eukaryota > Viridiplantae > Streptophyta > Magnoliopsida > Solanales > Solanaceae > Solanum > Solanum tuberosum. The sequence goes on along the minus strand of NW_006238931.1, from coordinate 965,806 downwards.
TTTATGGCTTTGACTCAAAAGAAGGCTAAGTTTATATGGTATGAAGCTTGTGAGAAGAGTTTCCAAGAATTGAAAGATAGACTTACTTCCGCTCCGGTGTTGACTTAACCGGAGGGTACGTATGGTTTTGTGGTGTAGTGTGGTGCCTCTAGGATTGGGTTGGGATGTGTGCTTATGCAAAATGGCAAAGTCATTGCCTATGCTTCAAGGAAACATAAGATCCATGAGAAGAATTATCCTACCCATGACCTAGAATTAGCGACGGTTGTTTTTCCATAATGATTTGGAGGCATTATTTGTATGGAGTTTATGTTGATATTTTCACCAATCATAAGAGTTTGCAATATGTGTTCAATCAAAAGGATTTCAATCTTCACAAAAGAAGGTGGCTTGAATTATAGAAGGATTATGACATGAGTGCTCTTTACCACCCTGGTAAGGCAAATGTGGTAGCGGATGCTCTTAGTCGGTTATCTATGGGTAGTGTGGCTCATATTGAAGAAGAAAAGAAAGAGTTGGTTCGAGATGTTCATAGATTGGCCCGATTAGGTGTTCAATTAGTGGACTCCACCAAGGGTGGTGTTATGGTTCACAATGGGTCCGAATCGTGTTTTGTAGCAAATGTGAAAGCTATGCAAGGTCTTGATCCAATTTTGGTAGAATTGAAAGAAGAGGTGCATAAGAAATCTGTTGAGGCTTTCTCCCAAGGGGCAGATGGGATACTTAGATATCAAGGTCGTTTGTATGTTCCTAATGTTGATGACTTGAGAGAACAAATCAGATACAAATCTTATCTGAAGCCCATAGTTCTCGGTATTCCATTCACCCGAGAGCCACAAAGATGTACCTTGATTTACGGGAAGTCTATTGGTGGAATGGCATGAACAAGGATATTGCAGAATTTTTGGCTAAGTGTCCAAATTGGCAACAACTAAAGGTTGAGCATCAGAAACTGGGAGGTATGTCCTAAGACATTTATTCCTACTTGGAAGTGGGAAGATATGAACATGGACTTTATTGTTGGTTTACCTCGCACTTGGCAACAGAATGACTCGATTTGGGTTATAGTAGATCGGATGATGAAATCGGCTCATTTCCTTCCCGTCAAGGTTTCCTATGCGGCGGAGGATTCTGCTAAGTTGTACTTGAGAGAAATGGTAAGGTTGCATGGAGTGCCCTTGTCTATTATTTCTGATCATGGTACTTCTGAAGCCCATAGTTCTCGGTATTCCATTCACCCGAGAGCCACAAAGATGTACCTTGATTTACGGGAAGTCTATTGGTGGAATGGCATGAACAAGGATATTGCAGAATTTTTGGCTAAGTGTCCAAATTGGCAACAACTAAAGGTTGAGCATCAGAAACTGGGAGGTATGTCCTAAGACATTTATTCCTACTTGGAAGTGGGAAGATATGAACATGGACTTTATTGTTGGTTTACCTCGCACTTGGCAACAGAATGACTCGATTTGGGTTATAGTAGATCGGATGATGAAATCGGCTCATTTCCTTCCCGTCAAGGTTTCCTATGCGGCGGAGGATTCTGCTAAGTTGTACTTGAGAGAAATGGTAAGGTTGCATGGAGTGCCCTTGTCTATTATTTCTGATCATGGTACTCAATTCACTTCTCAGTTTTTGAAGTCTTTCCAAAAGGGTTTTGCTACTAAGGTTAAAGCTTAGTACAAGTTTTCATCCCCAAATCGATGGGCAAGTAGAGCGTACTATCCAAACTTTGGAAGATATGTTGAGAGCTTCTGTGATTTATTTTAAGGGGAATTGGGATGATCATTTGCCATTGATTGAATTTGCCTATAATAATAGATAGTTATGACTCGAGTATTGGTATGGCTCCATTTGAGGCTCTCTATGGTGTTGACACCCAATTTTGGCCGTCCACAATATAAATTAATCATCGAGCTTCTTAAATTCCAAACGAGTTGAAATAATTGACTTTATAAAATTCAAAATATTTTTCAAGTTATTTTAAATAGTTTTGTCACTTTTTATAATTTTTAAATAATATAGATGTTTACATAATTATTTATATAATTAGTATATTTTATGAATATTCGAAAATCATTTCAAAAAGATTTTAGTTTTACTTAAATATTTTATTAGTTTTTGTCTAAATTAGTAGTTAATATTTTTGAAGTAATTAGTTCATATTTAAGTTAATTATTTTATTTCGTTAAGATTAAGAAGTTCATTAGTTAATTATATTAATTCATCCTATTTAATTAATAGTCGAATTTACTAATTCACTCAATTTGGCTAAGTCCTTTATCTAATTGGCCAATTTCTCAATTCGAATCCAACCAATTTCTTCAATTCCTCTAAGGCCAATTTTGGGCCTATTTGACCAAATATATAGCCCAATTAATCTCATACCAAAGACTCATCCTCCAACTGATCAACAAGCACAACTCCAATAGAAGCCCATTCATTCAACAACAATACAATATATACAATGCAATACCAAAAAATTGACCCGACCCCATTTCTTCTTCCCAGTGAAACACATAACGAACCCAAAACCAATCCAGAATCGCGACCCATCTCAGGAGAAACCGCGTCCAATAGCAGTCCAGACACGAGCCCAGCAAATCCAACCCATCGCGCATCGTTCTCCCCTCGTCCTTATCATCTCCGTACAGAATTTTCTGGATCGAAACAGATGGAAGCATCATGTTGCCACTTCATCCTTCCTCCAAGATCAAACGGTTCTCCTCTTGTATCCGTTGAGGATTGTACAAGAATAGTACTATTTGCAGCTTTCAACCTAATCTCTTGAGAGATTTTTGAATTTCAAATTCAGATTTCATCATATTTCTTTCACCCAATTTCCCCCCTTTTGCTACCTAGAATTCTCCCAATTTAAAGCCCTCACCCTCTACATTCTAGAGGTGGGAGACAACTTACATTGAGTTAAAAAAAAAAAAAAAAAAAGGTTCGGAAAAAATTTGGGAAAAATAGTCAAAAAATATATAGAGAAAGGAACAGAAATATAGTTAAAACTATAGTTTATTTAGAGTATAGCAAATAGGCACGAAGGAGTTTCTTGCTTGTTCATTGTTCGTCGGAGTTTGTCATAGTTCCATCGTTGGTAGAAGTCGCTGCTCCTCTACTCGTGTTGTCTTAGCTCGCTGCTCCGAAAGAGGTAAAATGATTTTCTTTACGCTTTAGCTTTTCTTTGGTCATTTTAGAATTAAGAGGGTTACGAGTTTTGTAAATGAGGTAGTGAACTGCTTTTCTAAAGCCGTTTCTTAGTTTTGATATGGCTTAATCTCATTTTGTGAGTGAGTCCAATCTATGTTGGTTTGCTTAAGATGGTCTTTAATTCCTTCAATCGTGCTTTCCAATATGTTGGCTCTATATATGGTGTTCCATCTCTTTAGTTGTGTTTGGATTGTTTTCTTTGCCATTTCGATTTCGTTGCGGTGGTTTCTTAGCCGGGTCAGACTTCTTGTGGAGTCTAGTCTCTATTCTTGCTTGATCAATTTAATGTTTGTGTCTGTTTGGTTTTAACTCGTGTTTTACATCTTTAGTGTCAAAATATCCAGCACCTTGTTATCAGTAAGATTCTTGTTTCTTCATGTCGCTTCAGCTTTGTTTCTGGCTATGGTCCAAAATGTTTGATTTCCAAATGGTTGTTTCTCATTGTGTGTTCGATTTCTTCGTTATACAGCAGTGGCATTTTTAGATCTCCCTATTCCACTTTGTTGTTCGTATTTAGGTTGAAAAGGCCCCATGGAAAATGCTTTCTTCTTCCTTGCTAAAGCCCATCTATATTTCAAAATATGGCTACTACTTGGCAGTTTTTTTTCCTTAATATATATGAATGTTCCTACTGCTTCAGTTTAGTGTAGGATCTTAGTTTTGTTTATTTTGATTTTTTCAGCATTTTATACATGTGCATGTTTAATTATTTGGGTAAAGTTCTAGAATAGTAGTCTGATTCGATTTCCTTTTAGCTAAAAGTCATATTTAGAGCAACATTGTTTTAGACTGAAGAGTTTGTCATAAAGTGTGAAATTTATTGTTTGTTATTTCTATTTATTTATTTTTTGTTTAGAAAGAAAGTATTTGACTAGGAAAATATGTCAAGTTTACGTGTTTAATTGCTAGTTATTTAAAATGGTTGGTATTTGTCTTCATATTAGTACTAAATGACTTGGTACTGCCTTTTGATGGAATTATACCATTGAACTTTCTTTTGTAGTTGTTGTTTGAGAATTATATAATATTTTTAGTCTTCTCTGTCTCCATAAACCTTGTTTTTATTATTTTGTTTGCCTTGAAATTTACTTCCCTGCTAATGTTCATTTGTGTATGTCTAAGTGCTTATCATGTGTTAGCAATTATTTTTTCTCTCTCTCATTTTATTTAGTCTCCTACTAGTAATAATTACGGGAGCATCATTTGTCCCTTGGTATATATATAATTCATGAGTATTTATGTCTTAAGCTCTCAACCGCTGCTTTATGTTTGATTGGATGGAGCATTAGTAAGTTATTATTTTTTTACCTTTTTTTTATTGTACATCCTTGAGTTGTCTCAAGTCATCCTCACCCGTGTTCGGGTAAGGGAACTAGAAATACGGGCTTAGAAGCAAAATTCCAGGTCCCGGGAGCCGGAAATACACTGATATACAGTGTGATACAACAATATACATCAGTTGTATATTGTGTATAAATGTAGCAGAAATGGGCCCTAAAAGCCCCCCAAAATTTTAGCTTCGTATTTTGTTACTTTCTGCCTAAGTCCCCTTTTTCTTGCTTATTATTTTTTTGTTAGTTTAGGACAGGTGCAGTTTGGGCCCAAAAGCCCAAAGAAGAAATCAGTCTGTATATTAATTTAGGACAGGTTCAAGTGGGCTAAGAAGCCCAAATCAAAACCAGGCCCAAGTGTTGGCCCAGGCGAACAAAAACCAGACTTGGGCCCAAATCTCCCTCTCTCCTTATTATATATTTTGTGTTAATTTTATTGTTACTACATGCTTTTTTTCTAATTAATTTTAAGGTTTTTAACTCATAATTCCCAAAAGGACACCTATTTTTGAGTTAGTTAACTTATAGTACGTTATCTTAAAATAACTAAGTATACCTGTCTTTCCCAAATTGATTTCTAAAAATTTTGGAAGTTTTTCTCTACTTCGACATTTTAGATAATATACTCCATTTTCTCTCTAAATGATTTTAACTTATAAAATTTGTTTATTCTGTAGCTAGTCAAGTATGCTTATTTTAATTAACCAAATAGTTAATTATCGGATGACCACATGTTAGCGGGCATTTCGGGTGCTTCCAAACCCTTCTCGAAATGCTATTATGAACCCCGAACCCTTTAAATATTTTCAATTGATTTCTATTTTAATATCTTGAAAAAATAAAAAAATAGTTTTCTTAATTTTACTTTTAAAATTAAGTGGCGACTCTTAAAAAACTCGTCGTTTCACTTTTTAAAATAAAACAGAATGGCGACGCTGTTGGGGACTTGAATGGGTTTTAAGCTTAAGATTAACTTATTTGGCTATTTGTTTAAATTGCTTACTTGTTTCAATTCTTGTAAATTATAAATTGTGGCATTTCATGGCATCGCTTCCGCCAAACGGCAAATAGTTTAAATTAGGAAAAAAGGTGGTTACGTGGCTTTCCACGGCTGTCCTTCAGAAAACAAACTTTGAATTCTTTTGAAGTGATAAAAGAATAGTTGGCTTGTGGTCATCCAACATCGTTTATTATACTTCACCCCATAGTTTGTCCAACTCGGGTAACCAGGTCTTGTCTCAAAACCAACTCTTAGTCAACTAGCGTAAGGCGAAACCAAATCCTTTTTAGCGCATTGAACTAAGATGACCCAACACCCAAGGCATTTTGGGCCCATTAAAGAGACCACCTTAAGTCCAAAATGGCCCACAGTCTAAACGGACGATCATACTTATGTGTTTAAATTTGAAGGATGTATATGTCGTTGGGAATACCATTTTCCCTCGGGGTTGAAAGTTTTTTTAAATTAGCTCACTTTATTTAAAAATTTAGGTCTTCATGAGTTATCATTTGCATCCAAAGACGTGGACATTCGGAGATGACGAGAAGTTCAAGAAAGATGGATTTTCCATGGAGGCATAGTTTAGGATTGTACCCTGCGTGGGACTGATTATTTGTATCCCTTTTTCCTATGATGTATCCCCATTAAATTTATTCATAAATTTTGTATAAATTTGTGTTTTGGGGCAATGGAATGTTTCAAATGATGTTATACACCTTTCAAATCATTAGGCCTACCCTTGGCACAAAAGGGTCACATATCTGTTTAGAATGCGCATTAACTGTTTATGTGTTATAATTGTTTGTGTGATTATGTTGCTTTGTGATATACCGTGAGTTTACGGTATTTCTAATACGTTTCACTTACAAGTTGTGTGTGTCTAAGGCTCTTTTATATTGGTTTTGATGTGTTTTTATCATGTTTTAAAGGAAAGACGTTCAGGCGCGGAAGTGTAGAGACAGCTGAAATAAATGCAGAAGAAAGGCATTCACTGAGGTGATCTACGGGCCGTAGGTCCATTCACGGTCCGTAGGTGATGACCGTAGATCAGCAGGCAAGGCATGGAGGACAAAT